>NC_041383.1:650918066-650932170 GCF_002162155.2 Triticum dicoccoides | reverse complement strand
TTCTCCGGCGATCCCCACGCCACCGCCCCGCCAATGCCCCACCACCGCCGACGACCACCGCCCCCATCCTGAACCCTAAGATAGATAGTGGGGTACCTCTCCGGCGAGCCCCCCTCCCCGCTGCGGCTGGTTCTTCCTTCACCCCGGCAAGCCCACCCCTTGGAAATCCACTGACCCAAAAGTCGATTCAGTTGACTGAAGTGTAGCCAAATCGGAGCAGCATCGCAAGCAAGAGCAAGAGCGAGAGCAGCAGCGTGAGCAAGAGCAATAGCAAGAGCAGACCAGGCAGGGGACCGAGAGCAAGAGCAGAGCAGCAGCGCGAGCGAGAGCTAAAGCAGCAGCAGCTCCTACTGATGTGGACGTCGCCGCCGAGGGAGCAACACCGTGGAGGAAGTGGCTGGCGATGCTGCCATAGATGGAGCCGCGCCGTGTCGGCTCGTGACCGAGCGCTGGCAGCACCGTGAGATCGAATCAAGAAGAAAATGCGGTGATTAGTGTACAACCTCTTTGGTGGCGCCGATTAGGCCGCAGCTTCATCCCAGGAAACGGTGATGATGATGCTCTTCCAGTGGTGCAGGTGAAGACGGCGGTGCGGGAATGGAGGTGGCGCGAAAGATGAGGGGAATGTCGGGGCAGCTCCTTGGAGGTGGAGGACCGAGTGGCTGAACCGGCGGGACGATGAGATCGACGACGCATCCTCATCCGGTACGGTGGATGAGGGACGTCGAGGTGTTGTTGTGGACGACATCGTCGGGGAAGAAGCTCCGGCTGGGTGGCGGACGGAGCAGGGTGTGCGGTTTCGTCGCGGGTTTTCGCGGCCTCGGTGTATGAATGGGTGGGCGGATGGGATGGCAGTGGGGAACCATGGCTTAGAGACGCGCTTGTCCGAAATGTGGGGTAAGTTACGAAAGTACCCCCCACTGATTTGAGGCGGTTCTTTCGGTTCAGGGGTACCACGGGCATTTCACGTGTTGGCATTTCACAGGAGGTGGGGGTTTTCGCGCGCGTTGTAATTTCGGAATAGCAAGGCGCGGGTTGAGATGGAGGGAGTTGTCAGAGCACAACGAGACAAAGATATATCTTAAATATTTCGGGCTAACAAGGCGCGGGTTGAAATTTCCGGACAAGCCTAACGTGTACTGTACCAAATCAATGCGCACTACAAATGTCTTCAAAACTTTGAATTCATGTTATGTTCAATTAAAATATTTCGCTACGTGTATAATGCATGCAACCTACTACTCAAATGAACGTTTTAGTGCATTCCAAACATATATACTACCGCTTCAATATGAACTAAATTTGAATAAGATCTACAGTAATGATTGTTGTGAAGTCAAAGCATTTGAATTCGTTTCTTTGTTTTAATAAGATCTACAATCATCATTATTGTCAAGTTAAACCATCATTTGTGTATTATCTTCACAGCACACCACATGATCAGTATCAAGTTACATTTGAACTATGTGTACTATATGAACTCGAACTAGATTTTTTGAATCCACTTTATTTTGATTTCAAATCACATTACATTTCTAGCTCTAGCTAGATCTTCATAATCTAAACCATGTCTCATATGTATAATGTGTTTATCACATTATGTATGGTGCCCCGCCCCCTACGCCTACAAGTATTTAGATGTGAGTTGCAAACACCACACATTACCACAAATTCAAATAAAATGTGAGAATGTTCGATATATAGTATTGTTTAGATTGCTCGATATTTACTTGTAAGCTGCAAACGCCACACATTATCACAAATTCAAATAAAATGTGAGATTGTTTGATGCATAGTATGGTTTAGATTGTTCGGCATTTAGTTGTGAGTTGCAAACCCATGCATTATCACATTATGGTATAACATGTGCACAGCACGTGTATCACCGCTATATTCATGCATGCAATGTTTAAAACACTATGATCTCCTATTCAAATATATGAATCCGCTTTCACATCAAATTATGATCTTTGTTAGTCTCTTACACCCACACAGTCCTCTAGCCTTTGTAGCTACCACTAACTTTCTCTGGTGCATGCACACGCCCTCCTCGCCCTCCCCCTCCCTCAGCATTCTATCCACCGGGCACATTCATTTTTTCCTTGAGGTCGTTCTCCCAGAGTCTCCACAACTCCTTTCCGACACACACCGATCGATAAACCTCTCCAGCGATGCCTGCCTACAACATACACACACAACTTCAATCTCCTCCTTTATGTGTCCTTGCCTCGTGTCTCTCATATGGTCAGACACACGTGTAAACTCTCACCCCTCTTTTAATCGATCTCACAACCGCACACTCCTCCCCCTATCCAGCTAGTAGTTGGGCCTCTCGCACCACCCCTAGCTCCATTCTCTCTATCTATCCGTCTCGCTGGGCCTTATTTGCCTTTAACAAATGGACGTACACCGACCGATCTCTCGCTATATATACATATAGCCAGCTAGGTCCTTATAACTCGTTTTTACCCACATATCGATCGATCTACCTCATTAGTTGTGTCTCTCCCTTCCTCCAGCAAACAACAATTGATCTACCGATCTAGTTAGGTTTGCTTACCAAACACATGGTTCCCCTTCATCATCCATGGATGCGCCCCGACAGATCTATCACGCACAGGCACACACAGACACAAATCCCCACTCTTATTGATAACATTGCAGTTCCACCCTCAGTTTGTCTAGTAGGCCTCTCCCAACATCTCCGAGAAGCAACTCAATCACCCATCCAGCACTCTACCCCTCTCCCTCCCTCTCTCTCTCCTCTCTCTCTCTGTCCCATCATATTTCCCGTCCTTCAGTTATGTATGGATGTCGACCGATCTCCCTCATGACATAGTTGGGTCTCTCCTTCTCAACACATAAATGAGTCGTTCTACCTCTATAGTTAGGCCTCCCCCCACCCCCTCCCTCCCACACACACACCGATACATCAAGCGCTCTAGTCATGTCTCCCTGCCACACACAAACTTGACATGTGCCCTCTAACATTCCGGTAGGCCAGTCGCCCTATATCTTTGACTTGCACACACACACACACGCAAGTTCGATGGCTCTCTTCATCGATCTCGCACCCACCCATACTTGATCCTCTGTTCGACTCTATCGATAGCTATGACCCCTCCCTCTCTTCTCGTGGATTGCCCGACCCTCTATGTATGATATGGATAGGCCTCCATTTCACACACATTGCATGCAAAAAAAATTTGAGATGTCATTGACACATATTCCCACAAATAACTCACGAAATCAACCCCCCACCCCACCCCCACCCCCCACCACAAAACAAAAAACACTCACGAACATGGTTTGTATCTCTCACACACACCCACGTAGGTGGGGGACGTGCACGAAGAGAAGAGGTGCATGCACGGTGCACGTACTCCCGTCTCTTTCCCAACCACACCCGCGCGGGTACACAGTGGAGCTCATTTATGTACGAAAAAGGCAGCCCACGTGGTAATTTGGCACGTGTACTGGTTGTCCACTTGGTGGAGGGAGGATCGTCTACCACGGGTGAACAAACAAATTGCGACTTGACGCGTTATGTTAAATTAAAAAAAGAGGCAAACCATGTGGGGCCTACCTTAGAGGCAAGGCTCTATACACTGGAGTACTTTTGATGTGTCCCGTCAACTCGCAGAACAAGAAGAAGCTTGCTTAGTACGCCGTCTCCCCCGCCCACGGGCGCGGTGGCTCGCAGGATGAGGTGAAGCTTGCTCCTCCCTTGCCCATGCGCGCGGTGGCTCGCAGGACGAGGAGAAAAATTTACTACTCCCTCCGTTTACTACTCGTCCCTACTACCTTGGTTATAGAGATTATATCATATTGTTTGGAATATATATGTCCTTAGTAGATTTCAATATGAACTACTAGTACATACACCAAACACTGATGTATATAGACGTATTTTAGAGTGTACATTCACTCATTTTGCTCCGTATGTAGTAGCACTCTCCCTCGCCCCTCGACCCTCGCCCACGTGGTGGACGTGCAGTAATTCATTCGGTCTCATATAGCCAGAATGATATATACCACTACCATTATTGCTCGACTTCCCGAAGAGGCGAAGAGCCAATCGCAAGGTTAATATTTTGGAGATGCCAAGCGCAAGGTTATAGGAGAACGAGTAGTAGGTGCCGCGTCATTTATAAATAAATTTGTTTTCTTCAGTGGCACATACGCAATATGATAGGTTCATATGGAGAGAAAAGGAAACCGCTCCACTATATACATAGTCAGGACGGGCCAGCCTACACGGTTGCTTGCTGGGGTTGCTCTCTTCACACTCTCTCGCACAAAACGATTGTGGCCACATCTCTAACATCCCGGCGGATCACATCCGCTTGGGGAAGGGGTGGATGCTTAGTGTAGATGCGGTGTCCGTCGCCGACAGCGAAAACCCACTGTCGGCACGTCCCGATCAGGGGTCCCCGCTGTTCTCTCTCACAAAGCCGGTGAGGTTGCCTTCGTCCCTTGCTCACTGCCGCGACGTGGGCAGTTGCCGCCTCCCGCCGACCTCCTCAAGGTCGAGCTACGTCCCTCAGGTACAACTCCCTTTACAGCCGGCTTGCACCACTGCTCCAGCTGCCCACATCACTCCCTGTGGATATTTCTCTACTTCTTTGCCCCGCACATACCTAATACCTCTACTGGCTTCTACGTATTGTATTTGTGATGAGTTTATGTCTCATCAACTAGTCCTAGTAATCTTATTCTAATCACGCTTCTTCAATTTCTTTGCCGCAGGGATGCTCATCTCGATTTTGGTGATACTGCACAAAATGATTTGATGGTCAAAAGGTTGCAAACTTCATTTATTAGGAAGCTCAAAAGTTGCCAGCAAATTGAAGCCTGGTCAGGGTTCACGGTTCAAGGGCTAGGGACTGCATGGATCATTTTTTTTCTTTAGCTGCCTCTGTTCCAAAATAAGTGTCAACTTTAGTAGTAGTACAACTTTGTACTAAAGTTTGCACAAAGTTGAGACACTTATTTTGGAACTGAGGGAGTACGTATTTGCTATGATCTGTCAATCATTGAGATGCAATAGCATGCATGTTAGTCTCCTTTGTATTTGATGAAATGTTGCAATGGGCAACCTTGGACGCAAGATACATGTAACAGGAGCTGGAAGCTTCATAGCATTGTACAAATTTATCTCGCTGATGAATTATAGTACGTACTAGTACTATACTAATACTTCCTCCGTTCCTAAATATAAGTCTTTGTAGAGATTTCACCATTAACCACATGTGGATGTATATAGATGCATTTTAAGTGTAGATTCATTCATTTTGTTCTGTATGTAGTCCACCTAGTGGAATCTCTACAAAGACTTATCTACTAGTAATAGCTAGCCCCCTCTACTAGGAATTCTCTATCCTCTCCTTGAGCCATATCAACAAAATTGACGTAGCCATTACATGAAGTAAATCAGTCATAATAGCCGTCTGATCTAGACGTTGAGAGGCTCAGCACTAAGCCACATGCAAGCATGCAGAAATACCGTAGCACATGCATGTGAGTGGGTTTTACATCACATCAACATGTCTGCATGCAAGCATGCACCGGTAGCATGCATGTAAGTGAGCTTTTAAGTCCCATTAACGTGTCAAAAAGAAAAATATAATCCCATTATGCAGTAGGAGTTGGCTGACCTTTTTTACTTATGTGGGATGATCTAAATGATGATGGGAGTTTATTTAGTTTGGCTACCACATTTGTCATGCGGTTATAGATTTTTTTTAGTTCTATGAAATCGATAATTTTGCGCAGAGAGATATACCGCTGTTCCGCGGCAACGAGCGGGGACTCATCTAGTAATATTTAGGAACGGAGGGAGTACTATGTAAAGAGTTAGGTGTCGCACGGTGATAGTGTGAGGTGGGCCATGTAATCACTAAACCTGCGTGTTTTCACTGCTCTTGCACTCCTCCGCTGTAAGAATGGAGAAAATTGTAATCTACTACCTCCTTTCGCCGAAAGCGTGGGACATCCAGCAGTCCTACCACCTTAGTAATAAAGACCAATGAGCCGTCAAATCACATAGACCCAACAGTAAGTTGGACGGACGAAGCAACCATCACTCTTGCGCCAGTGAGAGGTCGCGTCCGCTCTGCCCGGGCATGAATGCGGCACAGATTCTTTTGAGCGGCGCTGACCATTTCGGGCGGGAAGCACGCGCGAGCGATGGAGGGGCTTTGGGTGGGCCAGGCTAGTCAGGAGTGGGCGTGGCAGCTGTCGGCATGTCCATACCGGACACACCCGGAAACGAGAGGATGCACCGACTCTCGCGGCTAAAATCGTACACTACACACCATATCTCTGTAGGAGTAGGTCGATCTGTTGCACTCCCTAACACACACATGCTGTTAAACACACACACGCACACGCACGCACCTTGGTCCCATTGCACCTTCTAACGTGACTTATTACACCTAGACGGAGGGAGTAGTAAGTATATGAGATACGGTGGCACACTGACTTAAGTCGAATACAAGTGCCCAAAATTTGTGTGCATGTTATAATAAGGATTCACTTAAAATAGTACGTGAGTGAACAAGGGATCAATTGTACAGTGTTCCTGAGCAGTAGCGAGATGTGTGAGGTAGTAAGATACACCGCTGGCGCTTTTAATTTTTCTTATTAATTTGTTTGTTTCACCCTCTGACTGGTGGGACCCAACGTACTACGTGGAGAGAGGTAAGGTGACTAAGGCTGCATTATTTCTGCACCACTGTGGATAGTCTTACCACCAAAGCCACATAACACGATTATGATTGAAATCCTAATGACTCCCACACACACACACACACACACACACACACACACACACACACACACAAAACACGGCATGCCTATCACACGAATGCAGTAATGTATAAAATGGTATTTTCCTCTCGTTGAACATAACGGGAGGGTTGTGTAGCTGGTTAGCCTGTTCGCTCATCAAACTTGAGGTCTCGGGTTCGATAACTACACTTGAGCATAATTTTTGCCAGGAGGATTATTTGACTAGTCAAAATGTTTTCTAGGGTTTGCACGCTTCACACTCTCTCTCCAGTATATATATACACGATGGAGCCTCAGCGCTTGTAGTTTCTCTCTTCACAGTCTCTCGCCCTCTCCCGCTAGATCCTCAGCGCTTGTAGTTGCTCTCTTCACACACTCTCGCCCTCTCCAGATCTAAACAAGACTTCGTTGGCCTCTCTCTCCCCTCACTGTCGCCATCGGCGAGGGAGGGAATCCACTACCGGCGCTTCTGTTCACGTTCCACCCAGCAGCGGCGCGGGAGGGCCTCCGGCCCTTCTTCTTCGCCGTCGTCCCGTCGCCCACCGAACCACGCCCCAAGAACCTTAAGGTATATTTTACTTACTCCACATGCATTGCTCTAGCTGCATGTATACCATGAATCTAGGACGTGGTTCAAAGAGGAAAGGAGTGGGGGGAAGTAGTTGGAAAAGTTGTATATAGCATGAATCTAGGACGTGGTTCAAAGAGGAAATGACGGTGGAAAGTTGTATCGCATGAATCTAGGACGTGGTTCAAAGAGGAAAGGGATGGGGGAAAGTAGTGGGGAAAGTTGTATCGCATAAATATAGGACGTGGTTCAAAGAGGAAAGGAAGGGGCGAAAGTACTAGTTCAAAAAGGAAAGGAAGGGACAAGGCTGTACAGTTTGAGTCGGACTAGATTTGCTGCGCTGACATAGGGAAAGGTGTCTAGAGATAACAAAACTGGGACCAACATAAATATGCTCCTTGGTTGTTTGTTCTTTGTTGCAACAGACTATGCGTGACCACAGTACATCGGTAGATGCACATGGTGCTGGTGCCGTTTGAGAAATGTTACTGTCTTGCTTTCTTTCCCATTTCGATCAGGTAGATGCTTCTTTTTGTTGGCTTCTGTGTCATCCACCGTTATTGACCACTAATTGTTTCCTTTGCACCTCTGTGTAAATAGGGTTATCTACTTCACCTCGTTGCCATTGTGACCTTTTGTTGCACTGCAAAAAACACTTTTGTTTTAAGAGTGTTTTGTGCAATTCAACCAAAATGTCACACCGACAACGTTGCTTGATTGCTTGATCTTAGTGGAACTGCACAAGAGGAGATCTTACTTCCTATCCGTTAAGGCGAATTTGGTTCAGATCTTCTTCTTGTGAGTTGTTTGAATTCCGCATCATGAGAGGTCAGTACTAGCCTTCTTTCACATGATTCTGCAGTGTGCTTTCATATGTTGTGCTACTTGTACGATAATGTTGCTTGATTTTAGTGAAGTGCACAAATGGAGACAAGACTTCCAATCTGTATGTGCACCGTAATATCCCATTGAGGTAAGGTAAGGATATTTCACAACTGTTGGCCTATATTTTGCCTCTTTCATCAGAAAATTAAGTTTAGTACTATACTTGTGCTCCCTAATTGACATGCCAAATCTTACATTGAAGGCGAAGCTTGTCTGTTATTGAACCAAGTGATGAAGGGGAAGAACAAGCGGAAGAAAAACAAAAATCAACTCTCGGTGCTGTAATGAAGCACTGGTCGTTTTGCATCTTAATTTATTGCTATGGCTGGAACGAGCAATTTTTTTGCCACAGATTTGATGCCATACGTAATTATCTCTACTTGTGCAAACAGGGATCTTCTTTGAAGATACCATATATTTTAGTGGAACTGCACAAAAAGATGTTGGAAACATTAAACTAATCGAGGAGTATATAGTAAGCATGGCCACCATAGTAGAGAGCAACAGATGGTTCCGAAGAAGTGCTTCATCTGTATGCTCTACACAATCAGCCTCCTGACAAAGGTTGGTACTTTCCCACTAATTCATCCATATGATTGAGCTTTGTCATCTCTATTAGTGTTGTGCTACTGTTTAGATACTGCCATGAAAAAGTGGTATTGTCCTTGAGAAGTGCTTCATCTGTGTTGTTTTAAATATTTCCTTTCCTTTTTTCAAGCAAATAGGGATGCTAGCATTTAGTTGTCCTCTTGTCTTTTCACAATAGGATCATCTTCCTATGAAGAAGAATATGGAGTACGTGAAGTGACTAGTTCCGATTATGCCAGGATGAAGAAGCACTGTCTATCTTCTCATTAGAAGGAGCAGCTGAAGGATGGTTACATTACTCCCCACAAGGCCAAACTAACTTCAGCTCAGAAGGACTGACAAATCTCCATTTTTTTGCTGTGATGCGCGAGTACAATGTTGTTCTAGGATTCTCATCAGAAGGAGCAGTTGAAGGATGGTTACATTACTCCCCACAAGACCAAACAAACTTCAGCTCAGAAGGACTGACAAATCTCCATTTTTTTGTTGTGATGCGCGAGTACAATGTTGTTCTAGGATTCTTTCTGGTGAGTTCCATTTTTCTAAAAGTTTGCTCTATATGGACCATGTATGTGCCTGTTGAAACTGTCAATTCATAGTACAGTTTGCTTTATACTAATCACTTTTTTGTATTTGTTCAAACAGGGGTGCTCAGCTTGATTTCAATGGGAACTGCACAAAATGTTCATGAATACATCAAATAATTCATTTCCACCACAAGAAAGGAGGTGCCCGTAAATTCAAGGCGTTGCAACATATAAGGGCGAAATTATACAAGCTACGTGCGAATTTGGTTGATTTTGGTGGAACTGCACAAAAAGAACAGCTGGTTTAGTTAGCACGAGTTGCCATGTCAATGTCCGAACTGATGGCAAACCCTGCCCATTCCACAATCATAGGCATTTGATATTTTGGAATGGGACAACCTTCTCAAATTTTGCTCATTGATTTTAGCAAGATATGCGTTTGATATTTTCGAATGGGACGCCCTTTGCTGTCAGCAGCGGCGATCAATTTTTTCTTTATTCTTTAGTTGTGAAGTAAATATTGCCTCTGACATGTGAGTCGCTGAGATGCATAATCATCGATTGTTTTGAATGTTCTCTATGAATTGCCAGGCCTATGTGTTTGATTGCAATGTACAGAAACGCTAAAAAGCTGCTCAAATTCTTTGTACTCCTTCTGTTCCTTTTTACTTCGCACATTGTGAAAGTGCATACTTTTTGTATAAGATTGGTCAAATTAGATATACTTTGACTGCAGACAAAACTTGTATGCAGACTAGAAAGGACCGGAGGGAGTACATGTGAAACTGCTGCAAACGTGGTGATCACCCTGGGAATAATGCTAGTACGTATTGTTTTGCATGTTCATCCAATGCCAGTGATACAGGAATTCGAACTAATCGAAATAAATTCATTCATACACGGTCGGATTTCATATAAACATGCTGGATTTAATTCCATTTCATACATTCTTCAACTAAAAAGGGGTGTTTGTGGCCGCATGCATCTCCCAGATGCAGAGGCCGGGGGTCATCCTCCTTTTCGAAAAAAAACTAAAAAGGGGTGCACTGGAGGTATAATTAATTAACCGAGGCTACCCACCTGTGTCCCGCTGAGCCGAACAGAAGCTTCAGTGACTTAACTGCAGGTGCAGTTGCGTAACTGACATGTGGCCTGTTGGGCCCACGTGTCAGTCAGCCAACTGCACCAGCAGTTAAGTAGAAGCAGCGTTCTTCTCCAGCGCAGCTCTCCGACTCCACGTCGCCGCCAAGAAGCTAACCGGCCATCAATGGTCAACCCGCCTAGCTTGGCTTCAACCAGAGGGTAGCAGCGGTGGCCTTAGATGGACCCGAGCGGTGGCAACCTACCGTGTTCTACTCTTCCTCGTTTTCTGTGTGGCGTGGCCTTGTTGGCAGCAGGGCGGGGCCTCGGCGGAGCCGGTGATGCCTCTGTCTCGTTGCCGGCGGGCCGCGCCTCAGCGGAGCGATGGAAATCCTCCTCACATTGCCGGCAGGGTGGGGCCTCGGCTGAGCCGGTGCTTTCCTCTACCTCGTTGTTGGCGGGGTGGGGCCTCGGCGGAGCCGGCGGTGTCTTCTGCCTCATTGTTGGCGTTGCGGGGCCTCGGTGGAGCCGGCGGTGTCCTCTGCCTCGTTGTTGGTGCCGCGGCGCCTCAGCGGAGCCGGCGGTGTCCTCTGCCTCGTTGCTGGTGCCACGTGGCATCGTCGATGCCAGCGGAGCGGGGACTCGTCGGAGCCGGCATTGTCCTCTGCCTCGTCCTTGGTCTCGCCAAACAGCGCCTCGCCCGCTTCTTCGCCCTCTTTGCTAGCCTCTTTGTAGGCGGCCGCAGCCTCCGCCACCCGCATGCGGTACCGCGAGCGGTTGAGGCGGCCCTTGCGGGCGGAGCGGTGCGAGTCGAGCAGCGCCTCCTGCTCCGCCCGCTCCGCGGCGATCTACTCCTATGCCTGCAGGTGCTCCAGGAGGAGATGGTGGTTGTAGGCGGCGTCGGCATGCGCCTCCCGGAACTGCTCCTCACGCATCTGCCTCACCCTTTCCATATATTGGGCACGGGCCTCGCTGATGGTCATGGTGCAATGCACCGACGAGGATGGCGCAGAGGAGGGGGTTGGCGCCGGATCGTCGACTACCATATTCTCCATTAGGACGTCGTCGTCCTCCGGCTGCCTATCGGCCAGCCGGTCGGCAGCAATGGCTGCTATCTCCTTGTGGTCCATCGTCCGCCCGTCACGAAGAGCACTGGAGCGCGAGGAGAAAGGCAACGGATGCGGATGACTGCGGCTATGGCCCGCGCAGCAGTTTATATAGCAATGGTGGGCGGGCGGAGGGACGGACGTGTGACGCCGGAGTAGCCGCCTCGGCAACCGCTTATCATTAATGTGTGCGGCATATGGACGGGCGGACGGCACTTGTGTCGTTTAAAGGTGGAGCAATCGCCTGCACCGGGAAGCGGGGCGGTCGGCGCTGACTGTTTTGGGCGGAAAGCGCGCGCGGGCGAGGAGATCACTTTACTTGGATAGGATGACAATGGGGACCCACCAGGTCCATAACCTCACGTACGCAAGTGCCTCCTTATTATATATATATATATATATATATATATATATATATATATATATATATATATATATATATAACTATAATTTATTTTGCTTCCTCCTGGTTTCCTAACATCACGGTCCCACACCATTGTCTACCTATGTACTCCCTCCTTTCCGGTTTATAGGGCTTATCTCAAAATTTTAGTTTTTCCATTTTATAAGGCTCAATTTGGTTCTTTTCCATCACATGTTCAGATTCCAAGGTGCATTAAATCATCGCATGCAAGTATTAAGAGAAAATTGGCCAATGCATGTACTTTATGCATGCATGCATTGCAATTAATGCATTGATAAACATAATTTTTTTAGGATAACAAGAGCATTAATTAGGTGCTTTTGCAAACTAGAAAAAGTATTCCACCACTCGCCATCTACCTTGATTGGTGAGATTTTTGAATTGAGCATTATAAACCGGAAAGGAGGGAGTAGTCGATAAACGAGAGAATTGCACAAGAAGCGGCTGACAGCTGGGACCAAGCATCTCGAGCAGTATTTGCGTTTTTGAGGTGTGAGCACTGCAGAGTTTTTCGATGTTTACCCCAGATATTAATTTTTCTCCTCTGAACAACAACGAAAACATCGCTGCAGGTATTAACTGGGCGGGTTGTGGCCCGTCTAGCCCAATCCAGATATCCAACCCAGATATTAATTTTTTTTCAAGCTGAAAATGGCTAGCCCAGCTATACTTTTTTTAGGGATACCCAGGCAAGGTCAAGTTGTTATTCTCCGCCCCACTGGGCTGCAAATCTTTCCTAGGAGGGATGCATTAGGCTTAACAAGAAAATGGGCTTTAAGAAATAATAAAACGGATGTAATTATAAAAATTGGGTACTAACTATAAAAAAATGCACCAAACAGTGATTACTTTATAAAATATTATTTTTGGAATATTGAAAATTTTAATTTCATTAATTGTTGCGAGTGGAATGTTTCATTGGATTTTTACGCAATATAAATTTATAGTGAAATTGTATTTAATCTGACTAAAATTTCGGGATAAAAATATTCGGATCCCATCAAAATGTGGGAAATTTTATTGAATTCTGTTTTGAACAGTTGGTTGAAATGGGTTGTACTTTTAACAAACTGTAAATGGGTTGTAGTAAATTCCATTAGAATTCAAAAATGGGCTACACATTCTTACAAATCTCAAATGGGCTATAAGTTCTCTGCCACACACTTTTGGCCTTACTAAGTTGACGTGTCCCCTAAAAACAGAGTTGACGGGTATTTAAGGCTTTGTCAACTTATAGTCAACACACGGTTCTAGCAGCAGTGGCCGTTGGATGTCCATCCAACGGATGCCGTGCTTCTTCTTCAATCTCGGATATTCTAGCTTCACCCGCCCAAAAAATGTTTCATCCCCCTGACATGTGGAGGCACCGTTTCGGAAGCTGACCTGTGGGCCTACTAAGTTGACGTACCAAGGGCTTTGTCAACTTAGTCAATATAAACGATTCTAGTTGCAGTGACCGTACGATGTCCATCCAACAGCCGTCGTGCTTCTTCAACGTCTGGTCTTCTTGCTCCAGCCGCCCAAAGCAGCGCCGGTCGTGCCTCCTCCTCCTGCCTCCCGTGGCCAGCTGTGCTGGCGCGGAGGCCTCACCGCCCCCTACTACTCCCACCACTGGCCAGGACATCCCTCCGCTCACCCACTGACCCACACCCCCAGTTATTCTGCGGCGATAGCAGCGCAGCCGAACCAGTGAACCCTTGTACTCCTCTCCGCGTGTGCATCCACTGTCACGTCTTCCCTGGCTCCGCCTCGTCCCCTTCCTAGGCCTCACCGTCGTCCATCGCCGTGGTGCTCTTGGCGCGGCGTGGTCAACATGGGCAAGGAATGACTTCCATCAGACGTGGACTGTATGTGGAGAGGCTGACAGCTGGGTCCATGGCAGCCGCAAGGAAGTGCCTCCTTATTACGCGCAAAATAATTATTCCTCCACCTGATAGCGGGGACCCACCGGACGGGCCACCGTATTTCATGAAAAAAATGATTCGCCCCCTGACTGCTGGGACCCACGAGCTACATCTTCGCACGCAAGGAAGTGTGTCCTGGAAAAAAATGATTCGCCCCCCTGACTGCTGGGACCCACCAGCTACATCTTCGCACGCAAGGATGTGCGTCCGAAAAAAAATGATTCGCCCCC
>NC_041383.1:650917450-650918056 GCF_002162155.2 Triticum dicoccoides | reverse complement strand
CGCAAGGAAGTGCGTCCAGGCAAAAAAACGATTCGCCCCCCCCCCTGACTGCTGGGACCCAGCAGCTACACCTTCGCACGCAAGGAAGTGCGTCCGGGCAACAAAAAAAACGATTCGCCCCCCTGACTGCTGGGACCCACTAGCTACATCTTCGCAGGCAAGGAAGTGCCTGATAGTCGGGACCCACCTGGTCGAAGCGTACGTAGCATTGTCATCCTGGTCGCGAACGTGTACGTACATACTGGTCGATGTAGAGGCGCGCACGTGTCGTAGTAGAGGCGCGCACGTAGCATGTACAGATACGTACAGCGGCCAGGGTGCAAGAAAGAAAATACGGTCACGTATGTGTACATACGGGCGGGGTCTCGAACACCTAGTCGCGCATACCGCAAAACGGAGCAAACGGACCTCCTACGGTCGAAACGGGGGTCTTGTTGATCGGGAGGGGTGTGGCGTACCGCAAAATGGATGAAACGGACCTCCTACGGTCGAAACGGGGGTCCTGTTGATCGGGAGGGGCCTGGCGTACCGCAAAACGGACAAAATGGACCTCCTACGGTCAAAACGGGGGTCCTGTTGATCGGGAGGGGTGTGGCGTACCGCAAA
>NC_041383.1:650907954-650916632 GCF_002162155.2 Triticum dicoccoides | reverse complement strand
CATCCAATCGATCGGCTTCAGTTAGCATCAGTAGCGAAGGAATCGCTCCATCGGGTTCAGTTAACAGCCATCGATCGATCACTTGGGTTCAGTAATGCGTAGCCTGCAATGCAATCGCTCGGGTTCAGTTAGAGCCCAACACCTCGCTCGGCTTCAGTTAGAGCCAACGCATCGCCCACACACACGCGTACGTACGAGAGAAATGCGCATCGCTCCGCCACCGACCTCCCACCGTAACCGGCAACTCCCTGAACCTCCCCCTCGATTCTACCATGGTTTTTTCCGTCATGGACGGCCCAAAGAATGTCATGCAGCTGCGTCTCCGGCCCGCCCAGGACGAAAAGCCCATTTTCTGTCATGATTTTTTTTCATAGAAGTAGGAGCCCACCACATCTATGATGATACCGGGTTTTGTCACAATTATCGTCATAGAAGTGTCATATGTATGACAGGAAAAAAATTCGTTCGGCCCAAAATGTCACGGATGTGTCTTTTTTTGTAGTGCTACTATCATTGCTATGCTAGTTGTTTTGATGATATCGCTATGTTGCGCTTCTTACCACTTGTTTATCAAGCCTCCCAAATTACCATGACAGCCTCTAACCTTTTTCACCCTTCCTAGCAAACCGTTGTTTGGCTATGTTACCACTTTGCTCAGCCTTTCTCATAGTGTTCCTAGTTGCAGGTGTAGTTGCAGGTTGTTCCATGTTGGGACATGGATATCTTAGGATATCACAATATCTCTTATTTAATTAATGCATCTATATACTTGGCAAAGGGTGGAAGGCGCGACCTTATGCCTAGTGTTTTATTCCACTCTTGTTGCCCTAGTTTCCGCCATACCGGTGTTATGTTCCTTGATTTTGCATCCCTAACACGGTGAGGGGTATGGGACCCTCTTGATAGTTCACTTTGAATAAAACTCTTACAACAATGCCCAACATTGGTTTTCCATTTGCCTAATAACAACTAAAACTTAAATAGGGGATTTTCGCCGGCCCCCTAGTATTCTTAATCAACCCCCCCGGGCCAGTGCTCCTCTGAGTGTTGGTCCAAACTAGAGCACTGTGCGGGGCCGCCCCAGGGCAACCTGGGTTATTTTGGCACCTGTATGCGTAGCACATTCATCGTGGCCCGAGACGATATACGCGCGGCTACTATCAGGGTGTCGGCACACCGGGAGGTCTTGCTGGATTAGTTTTACCATTGTCGAAATGTCTTGTGCACCGGGATCCCGAGTCTGATCGGATGTCCCGCGATGGAGGATTGTCTCCACAGATCATGAGCTTGTAATGTGCTAAGTTGGGACACCCCTGCGAGGTTTGAACTTTCGAGAGCCGTGCTCGCGGTTATGTGGCAGATGGGAGTTTTTGATATCTGGTTGTAGAGAACTTGACACCAGATCCAAATTAAAATACACCAACCGCGTGTGTAACCATGACTGACTCTTTTCGAATGAGTCGAGAAGAGAACACGGTGGGGTTATGTTTGAACGTAAGTAGTTCAGGATCACTTCTTGATCATTACTAGTTGTGACCGTTTGCGTAGCTTCTCATCTTATTCTTATACTCATAAGATAGCCAACATACATTGCTTAGTCGCTGCTGCAACCTCACCACTTATCCTTTCCATACCCATTAAGCTTTGCTAGTCTTGATACCCATTTCAATGAAAGACCTCAGTGAAGTTGCTTATATATTGGGCATCAAGATCTATAGAGATAGATCAAGACGCTTAATAGGACTTTCACAAAGCACATACCTTGATAAAGTTTTGAAGAAGTTCAAAATGGATCGGTCAAAGAAACGGTTCTTGCATGTGTTACAAGGTGTGAAGTTGAGTCAGACTCAATGCCCAACCACTGCAGAAGATAGAGAGAAAATGAAAGTCATTCCCTATGCCTCAGCCATAGGTTCTATCATGTATGCTATGTTGTGTACCATACCTAATGTGTGCCTTGCTATAAGTTTAGCAGGGAGATACTAAAGTAATCTAGGAGTGGATCACTGGATAGCGGTCAAGAACAACCTAAAGTACCTGAAAGGACTAGGGATGTGTTTCTCTTTAATGGAGCTGACAAAGGGCTCGTTGTAAATGGTTACGTCGATGCAAGCTTTGACACTGATCTGAATGACTCTAAGTCACAAACCGGATACGTATTTATATTGAATGGTGGAGCTATCAGTTGGTGCAGTTCCAAGCAGAGCATCATGAAGGGATCTACGTGTGAAGCAGAGTACACAACTGCTTCAGAAGCAGTAAATGAAGGAGTCTGGATGAAGGAGTTCATATCCGATCTAGGTTTAATACCTAGAGCATCGGGTCCAATGAAAATATTTTGTGACAATACTGGAGCAATTGCCTTAGCGAAGGAATCCAGATTTCACAAAAATACCAAACACATCAAGATACGCTTCAACTCCATCCGCGATCTAGTGAAGGAGGGAGACATGGAGATTTGCAAAATACATACGGATCTGAATGTGGCAGACCCGTTGACTAAGCCTCTTCCACAAGCAAAACATGATCAGCACCAAGACTCCATGGGTGTTAGAATCATTAATTTGTAATCTAGATTATTGACTCGAGTTTAAGTGGGAGACTGAAGGAAATATGCCCTAGAGGCAATAATAAAGTTGTTATTTTATATTTCCTTATTCATGATAAATGTTTATTATTCATGCTAGAATTGTAACTAGAAACTTGATACATGTGTGAATGCATAGACAAAACACTGTGTCCCTAGTATTCCTCTACTTGACTAGCTCGTTAATCAAAGATGATTAAGTTTCCTAGCCATAAACATGTGTTGTCATTTGGTGAACGGATCACATCATTAGGAGAATGATGTGATGGACAAGACCCATCCGATAGCTTAGCATAATGATCGTTCAGTTTTATTGCTAGTGCTTTCTTCATGTCATATACATATTCCTCTGACTATGAGATTATGCAACTCTCGGATGCCGAAGGAATGCCTTGTGTGCTATCAAGCATCATAGTGTAATTGGGTGACTATAAAGATGCTCTATAGGTATCTGTGAAGGTAGTTAGGTTGGCATAGATCGAGATTAGGATTTGTCACTCTGAGTATCGGAGAGGTATCTCTGGGCCCTCCCGGTAATGCTCATCATAGAAGCCTTGCAAGCAATGTGACTAATGAGTTAGTTGCGGGATGATGCATTACGGAATGAGTAAAGAGACTTTCTGGTAACGAGATTGAACTAGGTATGAAGATACCGACGATCGAATCTCGGGCAAGTAACATACCGATGACAAAGGGAACAACGTATGTTGACATAATGGTTCAACCAATAAAGATCTTCGTAGAATATGTGGGAGCCAATATGAGCATCCAAGTTCCGCTATTGGTTATTGACCGGAGAGGTGTCTCGGTCATGTGTACATAGTTCTCGAACCCGTAGGGTCCGCACGCTTAATGTTCGATGACGATTTGTATTATATGAGTTATGTGATTTGGTGATCGAATGTTGTTTGGAGTCCCGGATGAGATCACAGACATGACGAGGAGTCTTGAAATGGTCGAGAGGTAAATATTGATATATTGGAAGGTAGTATTCAGACACCGAAAGTGTTCCGGAATGTATCAGGTACATATCGGAGTACCGGGGGGTTACTCGAACCCCTCGGGGGAAGATATGGGCCATATGGGCCATAGGAGGGAGGCACACCAGCCCACAAAGGGGTGGCGCGCCCCCCATAGGGAAGGAGGCTGAATTGGACTAGGGAAGGGGGTGCCCCCCCCCTTTCCTTCTCCCCCTCTCTCCGTTTCACCCTTCCCCCCTTAAGTAAAAGGAAAGGGGGGAATCCTACTAGGAGCCCAAGTAGGATTCCTCCTACTTGGGCACGCCTAGGGCCAGCCTCCTCCCCCTCCCTCCTTTATATATGTGGGGGCGCCTACAACACACATCAATTGTTCCAAGCCATGTGCGGTGCCACCCTCCACAGTTTACACCTCCGGTCATATTCTCGCGGTGCTTAGGCAAAGCCCTGCGTGGACCACATCACCATCACCGTCACCATGCCATCGTGATGACGGATCTCGTATACTTCCTCGACACTCTGCTGGATCAAGAGTTTGAGGGACGTCATCGCGCTGAACATGTGCAGAACTCGGAGGTGCCATACATTTGGTACTTGATCGGTCGGAAGGAGAAGACATTCGACTACATCAACCGCGTTAAGCAAACACTTCTGATTTTGGTCTACAAGGGTACGTAGACACACTCTCCCACTCTCATTGCTATGCATCTCTTAGATAGATCTTGCGTGAGCGTAGGAATTTTTTTGAAATTGCATGTTACGTTTCCCAACACGCTAACCACTTGATAGCCGCTGCCAGATAAAGCAGCAACGGCTCATGTGGTTTGGGTGCAACCAAAGTGGGCACAGAAGACAAGTAGGTCTTCAAATCTTGCAGCGCTGCGTCTGCTTCCGGGGTCCAATTCATAGGTCCTGCCTTCTTCAAAATTTTGAAGAACGGCAAGGCGCGCTTGGCAGACCTAGAGATGAATCTGCTAAGTGCGGCAACGCATCCTGTCAAACGCCTCACATCATTAACTGTCTTGGGTGCCTGAATCTGCTCGATGGCCTTGATCTTATCTGGGTTGGCCTCGATCCCACGGTGGGACACAAAGAACCAAGTAGCTTGCCGGAGGGAACACCAAACACACACTTCTCGAGGTTCAGCTTCAAGTTGATCTTGCACAGATTACTAAATGTCTCTTCCAAATCCTGGATGAGAGTTGATATTTCTTTGGTCTTGACCACAATATCATCCATATAAGCTTCAATGTTCTTGTGCAACTGTGGTTTAAAACTAATTGGACTGCTCTTGCAAAAGTGGACCCGGCACTCTTCAACCCGAAAGGCATGCGCACAAAGCAGTATGTGCCACATGGGGTGATGAATGAGGTATTTTCTTCATATTCCTTGGACATAAATATCTAATGGTACCCAGAGTATGCATCCAGAAAGGAGAGCAAATCACACCCAGAAGTGGAATCCACAGTCTGATTGATGCGCGGCAAGGGGAATGGGTCCTTCGAGCATGCCTTGTTCAGATCAGTGAAATCTATGCAAAGCCTCCACTTCCCATTAACCTTGCGCACAACCATGTTGGATGTAGTACTCCTTTGACAAAACCAGCTGCCTCAAGTTTCTTGATATCCTCGGCAATGAACTACTGCCGCTCCAAGGCCTACTTCCGAACCTTCTGCTTGACGGGTCGGGCATGTGGGCAGACAGCAAGGTGGTGCTCGATTACCTCCCTGGGAACACCAGAGATATCAGATGGTTGCCAGGAAAACACATCAACATTCGCCTGCAGGAAGGCAACAAGCATGCTTTACTATTTGTCATCGAGGGTGGCCTCATAGTGAAAGTACCATCAGCACCAGCCAGCCCTGCTAGGACCTTTTTCACATGGGGTGCAGCAGCCTTGGTCTTCTTGTTGTTGGAACTCTCCGGCACATCATCAACAGGCATGGCTCACTCCGTAGAGGTACGTTCTCCGGATTCCTTGCTGGTGTCCCTACCAGCCTTCCTCTTTCTCTTTCTTTCCTTAGCGGGCACTGCGGCTTTAGCAGCCTCTGCCGGGACAGCGTCCCGGTAAATCTTATCCACACAAATCATTGCGTCTTTCTTGTCTGACAGAATGGAAATGACGCCCATCGGCCCTGGCATCTTCAAGGTGTTGTAGGCATAGTGGGATGCCGCCATGAATTTGGCCAGGGCCGGGCGCCCAAGGATTCCGTTGAACGGCAGGGGAAGGTCGACCACATTAAACATAATCTTCTCAGTCTGGTATTTTAACTCTCCCCCAAATCCTGCTAGGATTGACCCCTTGAAATGTGCCCATGGCCTTAAGCTCTTCCTCTGCTATCTGGAGTTTGCTGATAACCTATGGGGAAATCAAAATCAACCCGGCCCCATCGTCAACCAACATCTTTGTGACTTTGAGGTTGCGGATCATTGGTGAGACCAACAATGGCAAGCACCCTACCGCAATGATGCGGTCCGGGTGATCCTCTTCATCAAAGATGATGGGCGTGTGTGACCACTTGAGCGGCTTCCGAGAACCCGCTACTGGCTCCATGGCATTGACCTCACGCACCCACTGTTTAAGTTGGTGGTGGGAGGAGTGCAAAGATGCACCCCCGTCAATACACAGGGCATTAGTGGCCTTCTGGAATTCCTGCTCGCTGGTTTCCTCTTCATCGTCTCCATCACTTTTGACATTACAATCCTCCTTCTCTCGGCCCCTCGCATGTTTCCCTTGGTTCCGAGGAGCCTTGCCAGGGCAATTTGCTTCACTGCCTCGACCCTTCCTGCCAGTACTATTCTGATCCTTTTTCTTATCACGCTTCTCATACTCAGCCCTCAGCTTCTTGACGAGCTACTCAACCTAATGACAATCCTGGAGATCGTGGCCCTTGGTATGATGAATCAGTATGGTCCATCACTTTTCCCAGCTTTCTCGGCAGTCGCAGCCTCCAGGTAGTCAGTGCACGCGGCAGCTTCCTTGCCGGGGGCTTCGGCCTTAACCTTCTTGCCGGTACTAGGCGTGCGCGATCCCTCAATGGTCATCACTACTTTATCCTTGCGCTTCTTGTTCTTCTTCTTCTGACTAGTGGTCTCGTCGTCATCCTCTGAGTCGATGTAGATGCAATCTTCATCTCTAGGAAGTTTCCTCCCCTCTTCCACCCGAGCACATTTTTCCACCAAGGTATAAAGCTCCTTCACAGTCTTGGGCAACTGAACATTCATCTTGGAACGTATCATGCGGTTGCGCACGTTGGATTGGAAGGCGGCTATCACAGCTGCTGGGTGGATGTCTGGGTTATTTGTGTGGACTCGGCTTAATCTCTACAAGTACTTTCATAGAGTCTCTCCTTCTTTCTGCTGGAGAAGCTGCAAGTTGGTGGGCTGCCCTGGTTCTTGATGGCCGCCCATGAAGGCGCCAATGAACTCGTGGCACAGGTCAACCGAGGTCGAAATGGAGTTCTCTGGCAGGTGCATCAACCAAGAACTCACATTTGACTTGAGTGCCAAAGGGAAGTAGTTGGCGAACACCTTCTCATCTCTTCCCCCGGCAGATTGAATAGCGGTGGTGTAGATGCTCAAGAACTCTGCCGAATTCAGTCTCCCGTCATCCTTCTTGGGTATCTCTGGCTTGAATGTGCGAGCGGATAGCCAACAGACTTGCTGCAGCTCATGGATGAAGGTAGGGCACCCAACCTCGAAAGGCAAGCACCTACCACCTTCGAGCGCGGGCTTGTTGACGTCGGGGCCGTCGCATCCATTGGGCTGGTAGTGGTTGTCACAGCGCCACTCGATGACGACGCGCGTGCCTTCCCTCCGCCTGTCCTCCGGGGCCTACCATTGGCTTTGACGCGCTCGAGGGTCGTAAGAGGCCATCGAGACGTCATCAGGCTCTTGGTTTCGTGGCTCCCATTCTTCTTGCCGTGGTGGGGATTGCACCGTGGGGGTGGCCCCTTCCGTACGGCCGGCCGCATGAGCCGTTGTCGTCGCCTAGGGGGGTGTGGCGGGCCAGCTCACTATGATCCTCCCACCACCGTGAAACCAATCAGGCTATGGATGGTCGCTCACCACTCATCCATCTGATCAGCTGCCGCCAGAAATCTCAACAGTAGCTGAGCCCACACCATGGCCTCTGAGGCAGTGCTTGGCATAGGTGATGACGATATAGACCGCAGTGTCGCTCGCCTCCTAATGGTGCCGGTGGCGACCGCACCCTACCTTGTTGTTGCGAACCAGCTGCTTGAACAGTGTGGTGACGTGCTGGAGGCGCTTGAGGGCCAGCGGCCCTGTTGGGCACAATAGCTGGGTCAGACCGTTCCGGCATGGCGCCTGCCCTGCGATTGCACCCGTAGCGGGGGCGGCCGAAGGGTTGCGATTCGCCCCAGAACGTGGGGGACCACTGCGGTTGTGCCCTTCGGCGAGGAGAGAGGGAGCAGACAGAATAATCCCTCCATATGTACCTCATGGAGCATGGCCGCTGGGATGTTGCTGATGTTGTCCTTCCCCAGTGCCTCCCACTTCTGCTTCATCTGTGGGGGAGGTGGTGACAATGCCGCTTGCGCTGACCACATCCCCTGCAACATCCACATCCTCACACGCCCCTGCGTTCCCCGCGACATCAGCGGTCGTGGGTGGCGAAGCCTTCAAGGTGGACTGGTGATTTGCAGCTCCGGGCTTCTTCTTGGGCGCCATAGTCGATGACATCCTTGGTTATGAAAATGGCGACGAAGATGACGCGCTACTAACGCTCTCGGGTTTGCGCAAGTGATCCCCCTACCTGGGGCGCCTAAGATGTCGTGTGAGCTGATACGTCTCCAACATATCTATAATTTTTGATTGTTCCATGCTATTTTATTATCTGTTTTGAATGATTATGGGCTTTATTATACACTTTTATATTACTTTTGGGACTAACCTATTAACCGGAGGCCCAGCCCGTATTGTTGTTTTATTACCTGTTTCAGTTTTTCGAAGAAAAGGAATATCAAACGGAGTCCAAACGGAATGAAACCTTCGGCAGCGTTATTTTTGGGAAGAATATCACCCAGGAGACTTGGAGTTCACGTCAGAAGAGCCTCGAGGAGGCCACGAGATAGGAGGGCGTCCCCCCCCCC
>NC_041383.1:650791614-650907779 GCF_002162155.2 Triticum dicoccoides | reverse complement strand
CCCACGTACCCTAAAAACATCCACGGAGAAAATAGATCGGGAGTTCCGCTGCCGCAAGCCTCTGTAGCCACCAAAAACCTCTCGGGAGCCCTTCCCGGCACCCTGCCGGAGGGGGGATCCTTCATCGGTGGCCATCTTCATAATCCCGATGCTCTCCATGACGAGGAGGGAGTAGTTCACCCTCGGGGCTGAGGGTATGTACCAGTAGCTATGTGTTTGATCTCTCTCTCTCTCGTGTTCTCTCTCGTGTTCCCTCTATGGCACGATCTTGATGTATCCCGATCTTTGCTATTGTAGTTGGATCTTATGATGTTTCTCCCCCTCTACTCTCTTGTGATGAATTAAGTTTCCCCTGTGAAGTTATCTTATCGGATTGAGTCTTTTATGAGAACACTTGATGTATGTCTTTCCGTGCTTATCTGTGGTGACAATGGGATATCATGTGCCTCTTGATGTATGTTTTGATGACCAACTTGCGGGTTCCGCCCATGAACCTATGCATAGGGGTTGGCACACGTTCTTGACTCTCCGGTAGAAACTTTGAGGCACTCTTTGAAGTACTTTGTGTTGGTTGAATAGATGAATCTGAGATTGTGTGATGCATATCGTATAATCATGCCCACGGATACTTGAGGTGACAATGGAGTATACAGGTGACATTAGGGTTTTTGTTGATTTGTGTCTTAAGGTGTTATTCTAGTACGAACTCTTGAATAGATTGATTCGAAAGAATAACTTTGAGGTGGTTTCGTACCCTACCATAATCTCTTCGCTCGTTCTCCGCTATTAGTGTCTTTGGAGTGACTCTTTGTTGCATGTTGAGGGATTGTTATATGATCTATCTATGTTATTATTGTTGAGAGAACTTGCACTAGTGAAAGTATGAACCCTAGGCCATGTTTCTTATCATTGCAATACCGTTTACGCTCACTTTTATCGCTTGCTACCTTGCTGTTTTTATAATTTCAGATTACAAATACCTTTATCTTCTATCTATATTGCACTTGTATCGCCATCTCTTCGCCGAACTAGTGCACCTATACAATTTACCATTGTATTGGGTGTGTTGGGGACACAAGAGACTCTTTGTTATTTGGTTGCAGGGTTGTTTGAGAGAGACCATCTTCATCCTACGCCTCCTACAGATTGATAAACCTTAGGTCATCCACTTGAGGGAAATTTGCTACTGTCCTACAAACCTGTGCACTTGCAGGCCCAACAACATCTACAAGAAGAAGGTTGTGTAGTAGACACCAGAAACCACGGCCACCTGTGGGGCCATGAGCCCCTTTTGGTTCGGCAGGGGGATGGGCACATTGCACAAAGAGCGGGGAAGCATAACACAACGCGACAGAGATCACACGGGCAGTTTTACCCAGGTTTAGGCCGCCATGAGGCGTAAAACCCTACTCCTGCTTTGATAGATTGATGGTGGAAAATGGTGGTGGACGCAGCACACTTGCCGGGCAGGGTTGCCTTGGGCAAAAATGGCTACACGTGTTTGAATGTGTGAGGGTCCAAACGGCCAAATCTCCGAGCCTCTGGAATTGGAACGTCTGACCCCTTTCTACGGTTGCCATGGGCCTCCTTTTATAGATCAAGGGGTCACCAAAGTGGCAAATCAGTCTTTACGTATTGATTGGATAGCAAACAGTGCTATCATACCTAACTCTGCAAGCTGACAGAGTGCATTAAATGCACCGTCGAGTGTCACATCACAGCGTGCCCGGCAACCCTTGTCGGGCTATTTTGCCAGCTTGGCGCCTTCTTGCTTGACACGTCTCAGGATGGATGTCATATGTAGGTGTTTGCTGTAGGAAGTGTCTGCCATGTGTCAAAAAGCAGCCACTTAGTCACCTTGGGGCTTGACAACGCACTGATCTATGACTTGTGTCGCTCGTGAGGTGGAGCGGTGGAGTGGCTAGCCTCTGCAAGCCCCGGCAGGCCTGTCGGGATGATCTGGAAGCTTGCTTACGGGGCAAACCCAACCTTACCAGGCTCGCCTGCCCAGCAAAGGAGGTTCTTTACTTATAGGTATATTGCTTCTCTGGCTCATCTTGGCCTTCTTGATCTGCACTTGGATCCTTCAAAGAATTTATCCCTCTTACTTGGTCAGATCTTGGTGTTGTAATCTTGTCCTTGGGCCTATGCACAGTCTAGGAAATGGACCCAGGGTTTGTTGTACCGACACTTGTGGTGCATTATTCAGTGTTAGTTATGTTTAATGCTTGTTTATGATCGTTTTAGTTTCTTAGTTGGTCGCTTCTCAATCTATATGCTAGCCTTCATTTGTACTAAGCGGGAATACTGCTTGTGCATCCAACTCCTTACACCCAAAGTTGTTCCAAATGAGTCCACCATACCTACGTATATGCGGTATTTCCATGTCGTTCCAAGTAAATTCGTATGTGCCAACTCTAATTTTCAAAATGAATTTCATGTTTGTGTGCTCGTACCACTCACGAAGCGGGAGTGTAGGGTTGGAATTCGAGCCGAGTCGAGCCAGCTCGGCTCGACTCGCTAGAGCTCGTTTCATTAACGAGCTAGCTCGACTCAACTCGTTATTATAACGAGCTCAAATCTAAGATTGACTCGACTCGTATAACTCGCGAGCTGGCTCGTTTAGCTTGTTAAGCTCGTTAAAGATATGAACATAAAACCCTAATATATTATAAAATGATTATGTATATATTAAACATATATATCATTAAACAATAGTAATTTCCTTGTAACGCATGAGTCTCCTAGGCGGTTGGGCCTTTAACGGCTAGGCCTTGTGTTGTGCGCCTGGGACATAGGGTGCTGAGTGGCTGATCTTTTTTTGTATTGGGAGTGGCTGATCTTTTGTACCGAGCCTAACGAGTTACACGAGTACTCGTGAGATTGGATCGTTTAACTTGGTCTATAAACAATCTTAAACTAAAGCTCGGCTCGACTCGTTATTCTTTGAGTTCGAGTTGATTCGAGCCGAGTCACGAGCTACTCGTTTAGCTCGCGAGCTTCGAGCTTTTTTTCCGGCCCTACAGGAGTGGGTGGCCAAAAATTTCCATGCTAGGTATGTTATTCTCAAGATGAGTGTTTATACACTTGTCATTGCACGAGAGTGTGGCATGTAATAGGGATGCCCAGTCCCAAAATGAAAAAAATTATATATGTTGTCAATAATAAATTCCTCGGAAAGTGGTGGTATGGAAGGCACCTGTGGATACGACTAACCATGGATTGTGAAAGAATGCTGGAAAAGGAAATAAACTTTATTGTATGTTTGGGAACTGCCTATGATTTACCTAGCATGGAATATATTGGGAATTCTCAGTCGTTTTTGCTGACAGGAAAAGCATGCCTCTCAAAAAAAATACCTCTCAATTTAAGCTACGAGCTCTGGCCCCTCTACAAATCTCTGCTTCCCTCTGTGATGGGACTTTATATTTACTTTTATGCAATATTTATTTTTATCACATCTCCATCTTCTCTTATAAAGCACCAACTATGGAACACTATTATCATACTTGTGCATTGGATATAGCTAATATTTGAGTGTGTTTCATGAATGGATCAATGATTGAGCATAATGGGCTAGGGATAGCTTTCTTTGGTGTTGATATTTTGAAAGACATGGTTGCTTGCTGATATGCTTGAGTATTGATGTCCTCATGTCAATTATAGACTATTGCTTTGAATCATCTAAAGTCCAAATGGCCATGCTACAAAAGAAAGAATAGGTGATGAACATGTTAGGCAGCATTCCACATCAAAAATTCTGTTTTTGTCATTTACCTACTCGGGGACGAGCAGGAATTAAGCTTGGGGATGCTGACGCGTCTCCAACATATCTATAACTTTTTATTGTTCCATGCTATCATATTATCAATCTTGGATGTTTTATATACTTTTACTAGCAACTTTATATCATTTTCTGGGACTAACCTATTGAGATAGTGCCCAGTGCCAGTTGCTATTTTTTGTTGTTTTTTACTTTGTAGAACATCAGTACCAAACGAAGTCCAAATGCCATGAAACTTTTGGGAGATTTTTTTTCTGGTTAAAATAGACCCTAGAAGCTTCTGGAGGCCACGAGAGGAGGCCCGTGGGGCCCACTAGGCACTAGGGCGCGCTAGTGGGTCCCACGGGAACCACCTTGACCTACCCCCGCCTCTATAAATACTCTAAAATACCAACTTTTCCACCGCCGCAAGTTCCAGAACCACAAGATCTAATCTAGAGGCCTTTTCTGGCACTCTGCCGGATGAGCAATGATCATGTAGGGGTTCTTCATCATCCTTGTTACCCGTCCAATAATACGTGAGTAGTTTACCACAGACCTACGGGTCTGTAGTTAGTAGCTAGATGGCCTCTTCTCTCTTTTTGATCTTCAATACAATGTTCTCCTCGATGTTCTTGGAGATCTATTTGATGTAACTCTTTTTTGCAGTGCGTTTGTTGGGATCCGATCAATTGTGAGTTTATGATCAATTCTATCCATGAATATTATTTGATTCTTTGTTGAACTCTTTTATGCATGATTGTTATAGCCTTGTATTTCTTCTTTGATTTATTGGTTTGGTTTGGCTAACTAGATTGATTTATCTTGCAATGGGAAGTGGTGCTTTGTGATGGGTTCGATCTTGCATGCTCAATCTCAGTGACAGAAAGAGACATGACACGCATGAATCATTGTATTAAGGGTAACAAGATGGGGTTTATTCATACGTGAGTTTATCTTGTCTACATCATGTCATCGTTCTTATTGCATTACTCCATTTTTTCACGAACTTAATACACTAGATGCATGCTGGATAGCGGTCGATGTGTGGAGTAATAGTAATAGAGGCAAGCAGGAGTCGGTCTACTAATCTTGGACGTGGTGCCTATATACATGATCATTGCCTTAGATATGGTCATGATTATTCGCTTTTCTATCAATTGTCCAACAGTAATTTGGTTACCCACCATATGCTATTTTCTTTAGAGAAACCTCTAGTGAAAACTATGGCCCCTGGGTCTATTTCCTATCATATTAAAACCAAAAATACCTTGCTGCAATTTTTATTTATTTTATTTTGTGTTTTTTAGATATATTTACCAATACCTATACAATTTAATCTATCTCAATATTGTTGAGGGACTAAAAACCCATCTTACGCATTGGGTTGCAAGTTTTTGTTGTTTGTGTGCAGGTGATGTTTACATGGTGTTGCTTGGTTCTCCTACTATATTGATAACCTCGATTTCATAACCGAGGGAAATACTTACCTTTGCTATGCTGCATCATCCTCTCCTCAATACCAACAGAGATTACAAGCAATCAGGAAGAATTGCAGGCGCCGTTGCCGGGGAGACATCATCAACATCTATCAAGTACCTACGCATAAACTCTCATCTCCTTGCAATTACTTTATTTTCCATTTGCCTCTCGTTTTCATCTCTCCCACTTCTAAAAAGTTTTTACAAAAACACAAAAATATTTTTTGATTACCTTTTTCTTATACGATCTTTTGTTTGCTTGCGATCTTGTTTGCGGAGTCACGATGTCTCAAGAAAATATCAAATTGTGTGATATTTCAATGCTAATAATAATGATATTATTTGTGCTCCTATCGCTCCTCCCGCCGCTTGTGCGGAGTCTTATGATATTAATGCCACTTTGCTGAATCTTGTTATGACAGAGCAATTTTCCGGTAATCCTAATGAGGATGTCGCATCCCATCTAAACACTTCCATAGAATTATGTGATCTGCAAAAGAAAAAGGATGTGGACAATGATATTGTGAAACTAAAATTATTTCCTTTCTCTTTGCAGGATCATGCAAAAAATTTGGTTTTCATCTTTGCCACGAAATAGTCACTATTGCAGGATGCTGCTAACGCGACACTACAATCAGAGACCCTTCAACGAAACTGTGTGCGATGCAATAATCGCAAATGGTGGTGTAAAAAAACCATCGAAAAAGGTGCAAAATGTTTGTGATGACGGATGCATCAAACACGGTTCGGATTTTAGTTACGTGTGCGATGCATGGCATACGGTTCAGTTCAATGAACTATTTTCGATGAGGAAGAAGAACGGAAATGGGCAGCTAGATGAAGGCGTGTGCGATATATGGCATACAGTTCAATCGGATTAGATCTTTGTGATGAGGCGGAACAACAGAAACAGACAGCTAGGTAAAGGTGTGTGTGATTGAGGGCATACGCTTCAGAAGGATTAACTGTTTGCGATTAGGCAATAGAACAGAAACGGTCAGCCAAATCAAAGGTGTGTGCGATTGATGGCATACACTTCAGACAGATGAAGTGTTTGCGATTAGCCACAACAAACAGAAACAGTTAGATAGATCAAAGTGTGTGCGCTAGACGGTCACACATTCTAATTAAAAGAAGCGTGTGCGATGGTAATAAGGAGCACGCATGGTTCTTGGAACAAGACGTGTGCTGACATTGCCTACTGTGATGCACCAAATGCCACAGTATGCGTCCGAGAAAGCGTGCCCATGTTATGTCGTTTGGGAATAGTGCCACAATTAGAAATTATAGAACCATCAATAAATTTTGAGCCTGCGTCCTGTCACATTCCAAATTGCAAACCTGTTCACACCGATCAAAACCTAAATGGTTTCCCACTTAGGAGTGTATTAGTACTCGGTTATAAATACCACTACTCCAAGATGACTGCACATTCCACCTCAACTCCTCATCCACAAAAAACAAACAAGTCATTCATCATCGTTCCCTTGCGTCTGCCATGGCCAGCGTGAGTTCTGGGTCGAGAGAATGCCACCAGGGAGAGGCGAGCATGGAAGCGGAAGCACGAGAGAAGTCCCACCTTGCCGCGAAAGCAGCCGGCATGTCCCGCCGCACGGCCCTAGAAGCACAGAGGTCCCACCGCGCCGCCGACGGAGCACGGAGGTCCCGCTGCGCCGTTGATGCAGCAAACTGGTGCGGCCGAACCGCCGACGCAGCAGAGATGTTCGGTCGCGCCGCGGAAGCAGCAGAGATGTCCGGTCGCACCGCGGAAGCAGCAGAGATGTCCTCCCGCACCGCGGCGGCCTGGGAAAATGTCTTGTGGGCAGGCGAGGACTCTTACAAGCGCATGCATGCGATCGTCCATAGTCAGATGGATCGGATCTCTGGCTGGGCGAGGTTGCAGGACGACATGAAAGCCTCGTTTGAACAGGCTACCAGCATCATCCGGCAACAAAGGGAGAGAAATGAGAAGCTCTAGGCCGAGCGCGACCTGCTGAGGGCGAAGATCGTCGGAAGTGTGGAGCAGTAGGAGGAGACCACTACCTTGTTGAAGAGGACTAGCGTCATTGTCGAGAAACTTATGGACGAGAATGTTGTGCTGCACATGAAGAGCAAAAGGCTGGTGGGGGAATCCGTGGATGCTCTCAAGCAGCATATTGAGGACACGAAAGAGCTCATTGCCGCTTACCGCAAAGACTAGTTCCCGCAACCTGCAGCAACGCATGAAGAAAGTAGAGATCAGCGAGCCAAATCGTTGTCTTCCTTCTTCTTTTGCCCTTGTGTATTTCGGGCGTTGTCGCATGTGGCTTTTTTAATTATGTTCCTAAATATGTAAGACAATTATTATCACTGTCATCATCCATATATTCATCATCAAGATCCGTGCAAAACTTTTTATTTAGATTTCATTTTTCTCTCTTAAATGTTAGTCCAGTGAGACATAGCCACACCGTGAAACAAGGGCTCAGACGCCATTAATGGAGACATCGGGAGGGAGGTGCACGGTGGATAGAGGTCAAAGGTCTCTCCTCCTGATGAGCACGTGCAGGGGGCTGATCGCACGCCTCCCGTACTAAAATAGCTACCCCGCATGGCACCTCCTAGCCAATATAAAAAGGGGATGCCTGGTGACACGAAATTGGTAAGTAGAACACCCACGTTTTCAATAGTAGTTATGTTTCCGATTTGTAACATGACAACACTTGTTCCAAAATGACTTTGTTGATTGTTAATGTGTGCGCTTTCGCAAATTGGACAGGAAAATTACCATAGCATGTTGGTGCCATGTCATGACACCATGCCAAGTTTCATGATTTTCAGGCGTGTTCTGGATTTACAGGAATTAAAAAATGAAGTTTCTCAATCTTTCCGGCCGAGCCAAGACGCCCAGATGTTTGAATTTCATTTCCATTTCTTGCATGGGACCTAGAAATTCACCCAAGGACACACATGTGATTTTTCAACCAACTTTGGTGCACTGGAGCATGTGCTTGTAGTTCAAATTTGAATTATGCACATTAAATGCCCAGAAATTCAATTAATGTATAAAAAAGGCCTAATGAACCCGGAGTAATTCCAAAGTTTAGCATGATACTTCTATTTTTTCTAATCTGCATGTGTAAAAAAATTAAGACAGGAGAAGGCAGTGTACGTATGTCGTTTCGCACACGGAGGTGACACGTTCCCTCTCAGAACCACGAGCCTTCTTGAGAGAAGCTCCAGTTTGCAAGAAGCCTATACCAAAGCTTGTCCCAATTCGGCCAAAAAATTACCTCAGCATGTTGGTGCCATGTCATGACACCATAACAAGTTTCATGATTTTCAGGCGAGTTTTGGATTTACATGAATTAAAAAACCAAGTTTCTCAATCTTTCCGGTCGAGCCACGACGCCCAGATGTTTGATTTTCATTCTCATTTCTTGCATGGGACCTAGAAATTCACCCAAGAACACACATGTGATTTTTCAACCAACTTTGGTGCGCTGGAGCATGTGCTTGTAGTTCAGATTTGAATTATGCACATTAAATGCCCAGAAATTCAATTAATGTATAAAAAGTCCAAACAAACCCGGAATAATTCCAAAATTTAGCATGATACTTCTATTTGGTCTAATCTGCCCATGTAAAAAATTAAGGCGAGAGAAGGCAGTGTATGTATGTCGTTTCGCACAAGGAGGTGGCACACGTTCCCTCTCGAAACCACAAGCCTTCTTGAGAGAAGCTCCGGTTTGCAAGAAGCTTATACCAAAGCTTGTCTCAATTCACCCAAAAAATTACCACAACATGTTGGTGCCATGTCATGAAACCATGCCAAGTTCCATGATTTTCAGGTGTGTTTTGGATTTACATGAATTAAAAAACCAAGTTTCTCAATCTTTCCGGCCAAGCCACGACGCCCAGATGTTTGAATTTCATTCCCACTTCTTCCATGGGACCTAGAAATTCACCCAAGGACACACATGTAATTTTTCAACCAACTTTGGTGCACTAGAGCATGTGCTTCTAGTTCAAATTTGAATTATGCACATTAAATGACCAGAAATTCAATTAATGTATAAAAAAGGCCAAAGAACCTGGAATAATTCCAAATTTTAGCATGATACTTCTATTTGGTCTAATATTCATGTGTAAAAAAATTAAGGCGGGAGAAGGCAGTGTGCGTATGTCGTTTCGCACACGGAGGTGACATGTTCCTCTTGGAACCACGAACCTTCTTGAGAGAAGCTCCGATTTGCAAGAATCTTATACCAAAGCTTGTCCCAATTCGGCCAAAAAAATTACCACAGCATGTTGGTGCCATGTCATGACACCATGCCAAGTTTCATGATTTTCAGGCATGTTTTGGTTTACATCAATCAAAAAACCAAGTTTCTCAATCTTTCCAGCCGAGCCACGACGCCCAAATGTTTGAATTTCATTTCAATTTCTTGCATGGGACCTAGAAATTCACCCAAGGACACACATGTGATTTTTTAACCAACTTTGGTGCATTGGAGCATGTGCTTGTAGTTCAAATTTGAATTATGCATATTAAATGACCAGAAATTCAATTAATGTATAAGGAAGTCCAAACGAACCTGGAATAATTCCAAATTTTAACACGGCACTCATATAGTTCTATGTTGCCTCTGTAAAAAAATAAGGGGGGAAGGAAGCGTATATCATTTCGAACACATAGGTGACACGTCCCCCCTCGGGAACCACGAGTCTTCTTGAGAGAAGCTCCGGTTTGCAACTAGCTTATACCAAAAACTTGTCCAAATGCAGCCAATTTTTTTACCACAGCATGTTGGTGCCATGAAATGACACCATGCCAAGTTTCATGATTTTCAGGCGAGTTGAATTTCCAGGAATTTAAAAACCAGGTTCTCAATGTTCCCGACCGAGCCATGACGCCCAGATGTTTGAATTCCATTCCCATTTCTTTCATGGGACCTATAAATTCACCCCAAGACACACATGTGATTTTTTTAACAAACTATGGTGCACTGGAGCATGTGCTTGTAGTTCAGATTTGAATTATGCACATTAAATGCCGAGAAACTCAATTAATCCATAAAAATGCCAAACGAACCTGGAATAATTCCAAATTTAAACACAACACTCATGTAGTTTCATGTTCACTGTACATAAATGTTCTAGCAATTCAAACACCATCCTTTCCCTCCATAACACCATTTTGTCTTTAAAAACATAATGAAAAATCAGGTATACCACAAACAGTTTACTAGAAAGAATCATGTGGGATGCGATATAAAATATCTTGGTGCACCGTCTTGTCTAGCTTACGCAGGAAGCTTCATTGTATAGAATCCACCACCCCCCGCTTGAACCACACTTGCGCGCCAGTTTCTCGCGGCACCGAGCGAAATTTTTTTGCCACCGCGGAAATATCTATCTCCCCGCCCCCTCCCTCCCACCAAAAGCCACATTTCCACTATTCATCCTTTCTTTCCAAGTTCAAACCTTCACTGCTGCTTACTAGTAGCTCAGCCTCCTCGTCGGTGACCCTTCTTCTTGCAGCGCCGCCTCCTCACCGGCTACCCTTCTTCTTGCAGCATCACCTCCTCACCGGCGACCCTTCTTCTTGCAGTGCCGCCTCCTCGCTGGTGACCCTTCTTCTTGATGCGCAGCCTCCTCGCCGCCGACCCTTCTTCTTGCTACGCGGCCTCGTCGATATGGTCAGGTAATCCACACCCCACCCGCACCATCCTCATCCTTTCCCGCCCCACATGCCCCGACCGACAGCACGACACCTTCCGCCGAAATCATTATCCCCCTCCTCCAATTAAGCGCCGCCCACAGCCATTTTGCATGCAATATAACATGGAGCTCAGTAGCATCTGGCAGTAGAGAAGCAAATCGCGGCCACACACATGCACGAGGTCGATATGGATGCCATGCGTGCCGACCGCAGAATCTTGGAGGAGCACCTTGTCTTCAAGGTCACAGTCGACACCAATGCACGGTTGTCTACTTTAAAATACAGTATGTGCTGTTTTCTCGAGGCCACCGCCAATGCCTTCTAGTGATTTGTCCTCTGTAATGTTAATATGCAATTTGATGTTTAGTTTACAATTTGGTCCTCTGAAATGTAATGTTCAGTTAACGGTTTGGTCCAACAATTGCTACATTTCGTAGTAGTGTTCTCAAGCATTCTTTGTTTTGTTAACTGTCTTATCTTCTAGTACATGTTTCTATTCTGCAATGTCGTGCTCAGTTAACTATTTTGGTTCATTTGGTCTATTGTCCATTTAACTATTAGGTTCAGTTCTACAATTTGATTTTCATTTGTTGTGGGTACAATTTTGTACTATTATGCATGTGAAATAAATCGAATTTGGCCGTACTCAATACATATTCTACTGATAGTATGGCAACTCTCAGTTAACCTGATCAAGATCTTCCTTATGTGTGTTGCAGGGAAACAATGGGAGACACTGCTGTTTACCATCAAGGTTTGTTCAAGCATGGTCCTTTGGCTAATAGCACATTATTGTGCAGTTGCAGGAATCATTCTAATATTTAGGTTTCTTACAATTTGATCTTGCACATGTAGGTCCTGCTGTCAGAGGCTTAGACCCAATGTTCGACCCGTTTTGCATATGGGGAAATGAGATGTCCATGAATATCAGTAAAGTTAAGAAACTCAGAAAGATTGTTAGGATGAAGAAACTTGCGATGAATAACAGCTAGATCTTTGTTTGCATAATGAAGAAGACATTGGTCAAGTATAGGATGGTACTAACTCTTTTACGTTGTTTTTACCCCTTGCGCCATCGGTCAACCATAGGATGGTACTAACTCTTTTACCTTGTTTGCATATATTTGTTTTCAGTACTTTTCAAAGCAGTTCACCGATGATTACCTCTCAAACCACCTGCATGGTCAAGAGGCGAGGAAGGTATTCATTCAACATCCACGGTACAATATTGAAGTCTTGCTGAAGAGGACGAAGGTTCGGCAGGCAATTATCCATAGCCACTGTCCTAAAGTTGCAAGGACATTCAACATCACTGAAGGCTCAATAATTGCCTTCCACTTTTGTAGTTTCCTAGATGAGATTCATATGTCTATTTATCATGTATGATGCTACTTTACAAAGCTTTTTGATGTCGCATGGGAAACTTGGTGCTATTGTGTAATGGCGGAACTAAGTGCAAAAGCTATCTGATGTAATTCTATTATGAAATCCTGGTTGTTGTTATACGGATATGAAATATCTGATGTGTTTTTATAAGAAATATCAATTTGATTAGTACATGGATTATCAATAATAAGCTAACTACCCTGCTTATTGGGGTTTTCTGTTGCAGACGGATACTTAGACAGCACCGTGGGTGATGAACTAACAATCACACACGACTTCTGGCAGAGAACTGTTTGCGTTAGGCCACCTTGCACAAATGTTTCCACACAAAAAACTGTGTATGATATACATACAAACGGAAATGTTTTTCTGGGATTCACCGTGTCGGGTGTACATACGAACATAAACAATTGGGTTTCGATGCCCCGCCAGATTGCACACGAACTCATTTTGCCCAAGCCTGTGTGCCAGGAGAGCCTATCCCCGACAGTTTTTGGGTCATGTGGGAAGGACCCCCATATCGCCCACACTCACTTAGCGATAGTTCCAAACGCCATCATGGAAAGGGGTTAAAAACCGTTTGTATAGCAGGTCTCTACACCAGTGAGTATTGATTCTTGGGATAAGTGCAAAGATGCTTTTATTACTAAGTATTTTCCTCCCGCAAAAATTATTTCCCTTAGGAACCAAACTATGAATTTCAAGCAACTTGAGCATGAACATGATGCACAATCTTGGGAAAGAATGAAGTTAATGCTAAGAAATTGTCCTACTCATGGTTTAAATCTATGGATGATTATACAAAAAAATTATGCGGGATTGAATCATGTTTCTAGAAATCTTTTAGATTCCGTCGCTGGTCGTAATTTTATGGAAATTACTTTGGGTGAAGCTACTAAATTGCTTGATAATATTATGGCTAATTATTCACAATGGCATACCGAAAGAGCACCTAGTAGTAAAGGTCTGAAGAAATTAGTACTTTGAGTGAAAAAGTTGGTGCACTTATGAATTTGTTGCTAGTAAACATTCTCCTATTGATCTTAATGATGTGCCTTTGTCTACTTTAATTAAGCAAAATAATGATTCTGTAGATGTGAATTTTGTCTCGCGAAACAATTTTAATAACAATGTTTATAGGGGTAATTTTAATACTAGGTCGTTTCCTGGAAAGTTTTCTAATAATTATGGCAATTCTATGGTAATTCTTATATTAATAATAGGATGCCCTCTTATCTTGATAGTAATATTAAATAATTTATCAATTCTCAAAATGTTTTCAACACTACGATAGAAGAAAATTTGAATAAGAATGATGATATGTCTAGAAGCATTGATAGAATTATGCATGATGTAGAAAATCTCAAGATTAAAATTTTACCACCCAAGGTTGATGTTGATGAATCAATTAAAGCTCTATATGTTTCCATGGATGAAAGTAGGAAAAGAACCGCGATGCTAAGAGCTAAAAGATTTTTTTAGAAAAAGCATTTTCCCCCGATTGCTTTCATAGTAATGATGAAGATGTTAAGATTATTGGTGTTTCTTCTAGTGATTCCTTGTTTAGTAATATTAAAAATTGATGATAAGGGGATTGAAGAAGAGTCAACTTTAGCTAGAAGGTGTCCCCATAATTTTGAGGGTGAATATCTTGTTGAAAAAATTGAGAAAAGTTTGTTTGCAAAGATAAAAACTTTAACTAGTGATGTGCCCACTCTTTTGGATTACATGGACTTTAATTATGATAGTTTCTCTTTGCTTGAGTGTATTTATTTGTTGCAATGCATGCTAAATTCACCCAATGCCTATGGACAAAATAAAGCTTTTACTAAATATATTATCAAAGCAATGATGAAAGCTTTATAAGAAAAGTTGGAATTAGAGATTTCAATTCCTAGAAAATTATATGATGAATGGGAACCCACCATTAAAGTCAAGATCAAAAATTATGAGTGCAATGTTTTATGTGATTTGGGTGCTAGTGTTTCCACAATTCTGTAATATCTATGTGATGTGCTAGGTTTTACCAATATGGAGGAATGTTCTCTTAATTTACACTTGGCTAATTCTACTATTAGAAAACCTTTGGGAAGAACTAATGATGTTCATCTTGCAAATAGGAATTACGTGCTCATAGATTTTATTTTTCTTGGTATTGATTGCAATCCGTCTTGTCCCATAATACTTGGTAGACCGTTTTTACGAACTATAGGTGCCGTGATTGATATGAAAGAAGGGATTGTTAAATTTCAGTTTCCATTGAGAAAGGGTATGGAACACTTCCCTAGAACTAGAAAAGCCACCATATGAGTCAATCATGATGGCAAGCTATGGAGCAAAAACTAAATATGATAATACTTGAATTTATGCATTATGCCTAGCTAGGGGCATAAAATAATAACGCTTGTTGGGACGCAACCCAATGAATAAAATAAATGTTTCACTTTTTATTTCTTTTCTTGTGTGTTTGCACCATTATGCTACTGTTATGATTGTGTTTTTATGATTTAATTAATGTTTCTGCCAAGTAATGCATTTAGGATGGTTTGGGTGATAGTTGATTTGATCCTGTTGCATTGTGTGCTTATTTATATGAATCTATGGATTGTATCATGGGGTATAAGCGATGGTAAAGTTAGAATAGAGTGGGTATAATGCAATACCAAAATATGAATGGGTTTTCTACAATACCAAAATAAGTCCATTTTCCAACATGTTTTTATGTTGATATGTATTGCATTATGGGTTGTTATTTCACTTTATGGTGCAATACTTATGCCTTTTCTCTCATATTTTACAAGGTTTACATGAAGAGGGAGAATGCCGGCGATACATTCATTTTGCATCATGTTTTCCTACTGTTATTATGTTGTTTTATTGAATAATAATGCTTTTTGGAGTAATTCTAATGCCTTTTCTCTCATAATATGCAAGGTATGCACCAAGGGGAGAATTCTGGCAGCTGGAAAGCTGGACCTGAAAAAGCTACGTCAAACTACCTATTCTGCACAACTCCAAATGAGCTGAAACTCCCCGAGGATTTTATATGGAATATTTAAGGAATATTGGAGCAAATAAGTACCAGAGGAGGGCCACCAGGTGGGCACAACCCATATGGGCGCGCCAGGAGGCCCAGGCGCGCCCTGGTGGGTGCTTCCCTCCTCGGCCCACCTCCGGTGCCCATCTTCTGGTATATAAGTCATTTTGACCTAGAAAAAATAAGGAGAGGACATTCTGCAGCACTTTTGCCCTCTGGCGGAGCGATTCCGCCGGTGGAACTTCCCTCCCGGAGGGGGAAATCATCGTCATCATCATCACCAACAACTCTCCCATCTTGGGGAGGGTTATCTTCATCAACATCTTCACGTCACCAACTCCTCTAAAACCCTAGTTCATCTCTTGCGTTCAATCTTTGTACCAAAATTATAGATTGGTTCCTGTGGGTGACTAGTAGTGTTGATTACATCTTGTAGTTGATTACTATAGGGTTTATTTGGTGGAATATTATATGTTCAGATCCATTATGTTATCCAATACCCCTCTGATCTTGAGCATGTTTATCATTTATGAGTAGTTACTTTCGTTCTTGAGGTCACTGGAAAAATCATGTTGCAAGTAATCATGTGAACTTGATATGTGTTCGATATTTTGATGGTATGTATGTTTCCATTCTCTTAGTGGTGTCATGTGAACGTCGACTACATGACACTTCACCATATTTGGGCCTAAGTGAATGCATTGTGGAGTAGTTATTAGATGGTGGGTTGCGAGAGTGACAGAAGCTTAAACTCCAGTTTATTCGCTATTCCGTAAGGGACTGATTGGATCCAAAAGTTTAATGCTATGATTAGAATTTATTCTTAATACTTTTCTCGTAGTTTCGGATGCTTGCGAGAGGGTTAATCATAAGTAGGAGGTTTGTTCAAGTAAGAACAGTACCTAAGCACCGGTCCACCCACATATCAAATTATCAAAGTACTGAACATGAATTAAGCCAACATGATGAAAGTGACAAGATGAAATTCACGTGTACCCTCAAGAACACTTTGCTTATCATAAGAAACCGTTTTGGCATATCCTTTGCCTCAAAAGGATGGGGCTACCTTGCTGCACTTCTGTTACTACTATTGTTACTTGCTTGTTACAAATTATCTTGCTACTAAACTACTCTGCTACTTACAATTTTAGCACTTGCAGACAATACCTTGCTGAAAACCACTTGTCATTTCCTTCTGCTCCTCGTTGGGTTCGACACTCTTACTTATCGAAAAGAGCTACAATTGACCCCATATACTTGTGGGTCATCAGGGCAATTTTCTGGCGCCGTTGCCGGGGAGTGAAGCACTCTTGGTAAGTGGAAATTGGTAAGGAAACATTATTACTACGTGCTGAAATTTATTGTCACTTGCTACTATGGAAAACAATCCTTTGAGGGGTTTGTTTGGGGTATCTTCACCTCGACTGGAACCACAATTAGTTACCCATCAACCTACTACAGCTACTGAAAATATTAAATAGGTATGTTAGAACAACTGGTAGCTAATCCTTATGCAGGAGATGGAACCGAACATCCTGATATGCACTTGATATATGTGGATGAAATTTGTGGATTATTTAAGCTTGTAGGTTTTCCCGGAGATGAAGCTAAGAAGAAGGTTTTCCCTTTATCTTTGAAGGGAAAAGCATTAACATGGTATAGGCTATGTGATGATATTGGATCTTGGACTTGGAATCGTTTGAAATTGGAATTTCACCGGAAATTTTATCCTATGCATCTAGTTCATCGTGATCGGAATTATATATATAATTTTCGGTCTCGTGAAGGAGAAAGTATCGCTCTAGCTTGGGGGAGGCTTGAGTCAATGTTATATTCATGCCCCAATCATGAGCTCTCGAGAGAAATTATTATTCGGAACTTTTATGCTCGGCTTTCTCGTAATGATCAATCCATGCCCGATACTTCTTGTACTGGTTCTTTTATGAAGAAGACTATTGAATTCCGGTGGGATCTTTTAGAAAGAATTAAACGCAACTCTGAAGATTGGGAACTCGAGAAGGTAAAGAGTCATGTATTGAACCTAAGTTTGATTGTGTTAAGTCTTTTATGAATACCAATGCCTTTCAGAAGTTTAGCACTAAATATGGACTTGACTCTGAGATAGTAGCTTCCTTTTGTAAATCTTTTGCTACGCATGTTGATCTCCCTAAGGACAAGTGGTTCAAATATCACCCACCAATTAAAGAAGAAGTTAAAGAACTGGTAAAAGCTAAAAAATAAACTATCATCTACAATGTTGATCCAGTTGTTCCCACTGCTTATATTGAAAAACCACCTTTTCCTGTTAGGATGAAGGAACATGCTAAAGCTTCAACTGTGGTTAACAAAAGTTATGTTAGAACATTCAAACCTTCGGAACAAATCAAAGTTGAACCTAGTGTTGCTATGGCTAAAGATCTCTTAGTTGATAATATTGATGGGCATGTTATTTACTTATGTGATGAAGCCTCTAGAATTACTAAACCTGAAGGAAAAGATAAACATAGACCAGTTGTTGGCATGCCAGTTGTCTCAGTTAAGTTAGGAGATCACTGTTATCATGGGTTATGTGACATAGGTGCTAGTGTGAGTGCTATTCCCATCTCGTTATATGAAGAAATTAGAGATGAAATAGCACCTGCTAAAATAGAAGACATAGATGTTACTATTAAACTTGCTAATGGAGATACTATATCACCAATTGGAATTCTTAGAGATGTTAAAGTCTTGTGTGGGAAGTGAAAATACCCTACTGATTTTCTTGTTCTTACCACCCCACAAGATGAATTCTGTCCCATTATATTTGGTGACCTTTCTTGAACACCACCAATGCTAAAATAGATTGTAAGAAACAAACTGTCGGTGTTAGCTTTGGTGATGAATCTCATGAGTTTAATTTTTCCAAGTTTAGTAAACAACCTCAAAAGAAAGACCTAGTATGGATGAAATTATGGGTCTTGCTTCTATTGTTGTGCCTCCTACCGATCCTTTGGAACAATATTTGCTAGACCATGAAAATGATTTGCATATGCGTGAGAGAAATGAAATAGATAAAATCTTTTTCAAACAACAACCTCTACTTAAACACAATTTGCCTATTGAAACTCTAGGAGGTCCTCCTCCACCTAAAGGTGATCCTGTGTTTGAATTAAAACAATTGCCAGACACCTTGAAATATGCTTATCTTGATGAAAAGAAGATATATCCTGTTATTATTAGTACTAACCTTTCAGAACATGAAGAAGAAAGATTATTCAAAGTTCTAAGGAAGCACAGGGCTGCTATTGGATATACTCTTGACTATCTTAAGGGCATTAGTCCCACTCTATGTCAGCACAAGATTAATATGGAACTTGATGCTAAACCCGTTGTTGATCACCAACGTCGGTTAAATCCGAAAATGAAAGAAGTGGTAAGAACGGAAATATTGGAACTTCTAGAAGCAGGTGTAATCTATCCTATAGCTAATAGTAGATGGGTAAGTCTTGTTCATTGTGTCCCTAAGAAGGGAGGTATTACTGTTGTTCCTAATGATAAGAATGAGCTTATTCCACAAAGAATTGTCACGGGCTATAGCATGGTAATTGATTATAGAAAATTAAATAAAGCTACTAGAAAAGATCATTACCCTCTGCCTTTTATTGATCAAATGTTAGAAAGACTATCTAAGCACACACATTTTTGCTTCCTTGATGGATACTCTAGCTTTTCACAAATACCTGTTTTACAATCTGATCAAGAAAAGACCACTTTTACTTGTCCTTTTGGAACATTTGCTTATAGACGCATGCCTTTCGGTTTATGTAATGCACCTACTACCTTTCAAAGATGTATGACTGCTATATTCTCTGATTTTTTTGAAAAGATTGTTGAGGTTTTCATGGATGACTTTTCTGTTTATGGGAAGTCTTTTCATGATTGTTTAAGAAATGTTGATCGAGTTTTGCAGAGATGTGAACAAACAAATCTTGTCTTGAATTGGGAGAAGTGCCACTTTATGGTTAATGAAGGTATTGTCTTGGGCCACAAATTTTATAAAAGAGGCATTGAGGTGGACAAAGCCAAGGTTGATGCAATTGAGAAAATGCCATGTCCTAAAGATATCAAAGGTATTCGTAATTTCCTTGGTCATGATGATTTCTATAGAAGGTTTATCAAAGGCTTTTCTAAAATTTCTAGGCCTCTTACTAATCTTTTGCAAAAGGATATTCCCTTTGTGTTTGATGATGATTGTATGGAAGCCTTTGAAACAGTAAAGAAAGCCTTAATTAGTGCGCATGTTGTTCAACCACCTGATTGGAACTTGCCTTTTGAGATTATGTGTGATGCTAGTGATTATGATGTTGGTGTTGTTCTAGGACAAAGAGTTGATAAGAAACTAAATGTTATTCATTATGCTAGTAAAACTCTAGACAGTGCTCAACGAAATTATGCTACTACTGAAAAAGAATTCTTAGCAGTGGTGTTTGCTTGTGATAAATTCAGATCTTACATTGTTGATTCTAAAGTAATTATTCACACCGATCATGCTACTATAAAATATCTTATGGAAAAGAAAGATGCTAAACCTAGACTCATTAGGTGGGTTCTTATGCTATAAGAATTTGATTTGCATATTACTGATAGGAAAGGAGCATAGAACCATGTAGCTGATAACTTGTCTAGACTTGAAAATATTCTTGATGACCCACAACCAATTAATGATAGCTTCCCTATGAACAATTAGCTGCAATAAATGTTTCTCATAGTACACCTTGGTATGCTGACTATGCTAATTATATTGTTGCTAAATACATACCACCTAGCTTCACATACCAACAAAAGAAAAAATTCTTCTATGACTTAAGACATTACTTTTGGGATGACCCACATCTTTATAAAGAAGGAGTAGATGGTATTATTAGACGTTGTGTACCTGAGCATGCACAGGAACAAATCCTACGGAAATGTCACTCCAAAGCTTATGGAGGACATCACGCGGGAGATAGAACCGCTCATAAGGTATTGCAATCTGGTTTTTATTGGTACTCTCTTCAAAGATGCCCGTAAGTTTGTCTCATCTTGTGATGGATGCCAAAGAATAGGTAATATCGGTAAGCGTCAAGAAATAACTATGAATTATTCACTTGCTATTAAACCATTTGATGTTGGGGGATTTGACTTTATGGGACCTTTTCCTTCCTCTAATGGGTATACACATATTTTGGTTGTTGTTGATTATATTACTAAATGGGTAGAAGCTATTCCAACTAGTAGTGTTGATCACAACACCTCTATTAAACTGCTTCAGGAAGTTATTTTTCCAAGGTTTGGAGTCCCTAGATATTTAATGACTGATGGTGGTTCACACTTTATTCATGGTGCTTTCCGTAAGATGCTTGCTAAATATGATGTTAATCATATAATTGCGTCACCTTATCATCCTCAGTCTAGTGGTCAAGTTGAACTTCGCAATAGAGAAATAAAATTAATCTTAAAAAAGACTCTTAATAGGTCCCGGAAGAATTGGTCTAAGAAATTAGATGATGCACTTTGGGCTTATAGAACAGCCTACAAAAATCCTATGGGTATGTCTCCATATAAAATGGTATATGGAAAAGCTTATCATTTACCTCTTGAGTTAGAACATAAAGCATTTTGGGCAATAAAAGAACTCAATTATGATTTCAAACTTGCTAGGGAAAAGAGGTTATTTGATAATAGCTCATTAGATGAATGGAGAACCCAGGCTTATGAAAATGCTAAGTTATTCAAAGAAAAAGTTAAAAGATGGCATGACAAAGGAATCCAAAAGCGTGAGTTCAAAGTAGGAGAATATGTTCTTTTCTATAACTCTCGTTTCAGGTTCTTTGCAGGAAAACTCCTCTCCAAATGGGAAGGACCCTATGTTATCGAGGAGGTCTATCGTTCAGGAGCTATCAAAATAAATAATGCCAAAGGGACTAACCCAAAGGTTGTCAATGGTCAACGAATAAAACACTATATCTCAGCTACGCCAATTAATGTTGAAAGTAATGTTATCCAAACTTTGACACCGGAAGAACACATAAAGGAGTCCTTCAGGAACACTCCGGAATTGTGAAAATAAGGAGGTACGTGATACGGTAAGTAAACGGACTCGGAAAAATCCGCAAAAATATGTTTCGTCAGTTTTGGAATATTTAGAAAATTAGGAAAATAAGAACTTCCAGGAAAGTGAACCTGGTGGGCACAATACACCAGGGCGCGCCAGGCTTGCCTGGCGCGCCCAGGTGGGTTGTGCCCACCTCTGGTACTTTCCGATCTCCATTTTTCTTCTGCTCTGCTTGTTCCCCAAGATAAAAAAATCTATATATACCTCCCGAACCTGTTAACCTCCGTATCACGGAGAAATCTCCTGTTTTCTTTTCTTGCTGTTTTTTGTCAGATCCAATCCACCATGGCCTCTTCAAGCTCCTCCAAGGACAAGTTCTTCGACAATTTCATCAACCCATATCTGTGGGAGGTGATGCAGCACCCTCAAGCTATCCAGGTGCATGATGGGGTGTTGCACATCCATGATGTGCAAGGACCCACGGGGACTGGATCCATGGAGGCCGGGCTTGGAGCCATGGAGCAGGACATCTTCAAGTGCAAGGGGATGGTGGAGCGTGGACTCAATGCCAATCACCTCATGATCACGGACTATACCTATGATCTCAAGGTGGATGGCAAGCCCATAAAGGATATCATATTCTCCCTCAACGAGCAAATCAACTTCCTCCATAGCCAGATCCACGATCTTCAAAGCCAGGTCTTTGAATATGAGGCTAGGTTTAAAGGTATGAGTTTGGCTGCCAGTTGCAGGATCCGGGAGACTCACTCCTCCTCTTATGATGGTGAACCTCTGCCATGGAAATCCGAGGACAAGAAACCTTCTACTTCATCACCACCATCTTCTTCATCACCACCAAAAGAAAACTGAGTATTGGGTATGGGCACTCCCCTTGGCTTTCGCCAAGCTTGGGGGAGGTGCCCTGGTATCGTATCAATCTCCACTATCTTTTGCCTTTATTTTGTTAGTTCGATCAATGGTTATCTTTTGCTATTAGATGAATAAAAGTTTAGTTCGATCCTTTCTTTTTGTGAGTTTGCTTAGTGATCAATCCTTGTAATCGAGTGCGGGATATAATAAAGTTTAGTTTGAGTTTTGCCTTCTTACTTACTTGCTGCAATAAAAAGAAAGGAAATAAAAAGAAAGATCATATGCTAATCTTATGGTAAGTGATGACATTACATAAGGAAAAGTATAAGTAGGAAATTTTATTGTAGATTGACAAAAATAGCATTGGTCAATGATGCAACACATGAAAGAATTAATAAGTGAAGAGAAGATTCACATATAAATACGCTATCATGGAAATCTTTTGTGATTGTGAGCACCCACCAAAATATTATATGCCAAAATTGTTGACGTTGGGCAAGGAAGACAACTTATGATTTATGTTTGTTCATATTCACATAGAAGTCATATTGTCATAGATCCTTCAACATGTGGTGCTTGCCCCTATCTTTGCTAGCCAAAAAATTCCTCACTAAGTAGAGATACTACTTGTGCATCCAAAACCCTTGAACCCTATCTTGTTTGAGAGTCTACCATACCTACCTATGGATTGAGTAAGATCCTTCAAGTAAGTTGTCATCGGTGCAAAAAGGGCAATAAAAATTGCTTATAAAAGTGTGAGATCATTTAGTGTAAGGGAAAATTGAGCGTTGTACGAACTTCTGATGGTGAAGAATAAAAGCGATAGACTGCATAATAAAGGTTTCCATCACAAGGGGCAATATAACGTGATGTTCTCTTGCACTAAGGGGTTGAGCATACAAACAAAAGCGCATGGCAACCTCTGCGTCCCTCTGGGAAGGGCCTATCTTTTACTTTCATGTATTTACTTTTATGCAAGAGTCAAAGTTTTTCTCTCTATTCCTTCTATTTTTCTCTTTTGGAAAGCATCATGTGGTGAGGAAAGATCTAGGCACATATGTCCAGTTGAATATGGGTGGCATAAGTTATTATTGTTGACATCACCCTTGAGGTGAGTGTGTTGGGAGGCGAAACTATAGGACCCTATCTTTCTTTGTGTCCGGTTGAAACGTTTTGCTCATGTATATGCGGTGAGTGTTAGCAATCATAGAAGACTAAATGATGGTTGAGTATGTGGACTTGCCTAAAGGCTCCGATACATGACCCTTCCTGAAAAGATGATGAATTGTAGTTGCAAACTTGACTGAGAACATAGTTTGTTGGTTTACAATAGAGTTTATGCTTTATACTTCAATGTTGTGATGAATTGTCACTTGTTCATAAGAAGTCTATGATAAAAGTTCTATAATAAAAGTTTTATATTAAAGTTTGTTGCTGTTATAATAAGTCAGATGATGCTGCTATGTCCATATTTTTGTTTTTATCGACACCTCTCTCTCCAAGCATGTGGACATGTTTTTCGATTTCGATTTTTCGCTTGAGGAAAAGCGAGGTCTAAGCTTAGGGGAGTTGATACGTCCATTTTGCATCATGTTTTCCTACTATTATTTATGTTATTTTATTGTATAATAATGCTTTTTGGAGTAACTCTAATGCCTTTTCTCTCATAATATGCAAGGTATGCACCAAGGGGGAGATTTCTGGCAGCTGGAAATCTAAACCTGAAAAGCTACGTCAAGCTACCTATTCTGCACAACTCCAAATGAGCTGAAACTCCTCGAGAATTTTTTTTATGGAATATGTAAGTAATATTGGAGCAAATAAGTACCATAGGAGGGCCACCAGGTGGGCACAACCCACCTGGGCGCACCAGGAGGCCCAGGCGCGCCCTGGTGGGTGCTGCCCTCCTCGGCCCACCGCCAGTGCCCATCTTCTGGTATATAGTCATTTTGACCTAGAAATAATAAGGAGAGAACATTCGGGATGAAGCGCCGCCGCCTCGAGGCGGAACTTGGGCAGGAGCACTTTTGCCCTCCGGCGGAGCGATTCCGCCAGGGGAACTTCCCTCCCGGAGGGGGAAATCGTCGTCATCATCATCACCAACAACTCTCCCATCTTGGGGAGGGTTATCTTCATCAACATCTTCACAGCACTAACTCCTCTAAAACCCTAGTTCATCTCTTGCGTTCAATCTTTGTACCAAAACTATAGATTGGTGCCCGTGGGTGACTAGTAGTGTTGATTACATCTTGTAGTTGATTACTATATGGTTTCTTTGGTGGAAGATTATATGTTCAGATCCGTTATGCTATTCAATACCCCTCTGATCTTGAGCATGTTTATCATTTGTGAGTAGTTACTTTCATTCTTGAGGTCACGGGAGAAATCATGTTGCAAGTAATCATGTGAACTTGATATGTGTTTGATATTTTGATGGTATGTATGTTGCCATTCTCTTAGTGGTGTCATGTGAACGTCGACTACATGACACTTCACCATATTTGGGCCTAAGAGAATGCATTGTGGAGTAGTTATTAGATGGTGGGTTGCGAGAGTGACAGAAGCTTAAACTCCAGTTTATTCGCTATTCTGTAAGGGACCGATTGGATCCAAAAGTTTAATGCTATGGTTAGAATTTATTCTTAATACTTTTCTCGTAATTGCGGATGCTTGCGAGAGGGTTAATCATAAGTAGGAGGTTTGTTCGAGTAAGAACAGCACCTAAGCACCAGTCCACCCACATATCAAATTATCAAAGTACCAAACACGAATTAAGCCAACATGATGAAAGTGACTAGATGAAATTCCCGTGTACCCTCAAGAACACTTTACTTATCATAAGAACCCATTTTGGCTATCCTTTGCCTCAAAAGGATTGGGCTACCTTGCTGCACTTCTGTTACTACTATTGTTACTTGCTTGTTACAAATACTCTTGCTACCAAACTACTCCGCTACCTACAATTTTAGCACTTGCAGACATTACCTTGCTGAAAACCACTTGTCATTTTCTTCTGCTCCTCGTTGGGTTCGACACTCTTACTTATCGAAAAGAGCTACAGTTGACCCCCATATACTTGTGGGTCATCAGTCGGCAATTGGAATTCTGGACCAAAAAGGAGCAATCTGAGATACCTATTCTGCACAACTCCAAATATCCAGAAACTTTACGGAGTTGTTTTGGAATATATAAAAATATTAGGCAAAGAAACAACAAAAGGGGACCCACTAGGTGTCCACAAGCCTGGGGGCTGATGCGGCTCAAAACTGCATCGGTATTTCTCCAAAGAGGAAGGGATGATGCAGTATAGCTATGGTAGGTATTTCCCTCGGTTATGAAACAAAGGTATCAATCCAACGCATAAGAGGGTTTGTCAATCCCTCCTCTATAAAAAGATAGATTAAATTGTATGTGTTTGGATAAATAAATCTGAATAAAACACGAAATAAAATAAGTAAAGAAAAAGTGCAGCAAGGTATTTTTGGGTTTTTAGAATAATGGATCATGGTAAAAGATAGATCTGAAAGCAATATGATAAAAGATAGACACGGAGGCCGTATATTTCACTAGTGGCTTCTCTCAAGAAAATAGCGCATGGTGGGTAAACAAATTACTATTGGGAAATTGATAGAAGAACAAATAATTATGACGATATCCAAGGCAATGATCAATATACAGGCATCAAGTCCAAGATTAGTAGACCAAAATGATTCTGCATCTACTACTATTACTCCACACATCAACCACTATCCAGCACGCATCTAGTGTATTAAGTTCATAGATAAACAAAGTAATGCAATAAGAATGATGAGATGATGTAGACAAGATCTATTCATGTAGGAATAGAACCCATCTTGTTATTCTTAATAGCAATGATACATACGTGCCTCGCTACCCCTTCTGTCACGGGGTGAGGCCACCATAAGATCGAACCCATCACAAAGCACCTCTTCCCATGGAAAGAAAAATCGATCTAGTTGGCGTAACTTAACCAAAGATTCGAGGAAGAAATACGAGGCTATAAATAATCATGCATATAAGAGATCAAATAAAACTCAAATAATATTCATGGATATAGATCTGATCATAAACTCAAACTTCATCGGATCCCAACAAACACATCGCCAAAAGTCATTACATCAAATAGAGCTCCAAGAGACCATTGTATTGAGAATCAAAAAGAGAGAATAAGCCATCTAGCTACTGCCTACGGATTGTAGGTCTATGGTGAAATACTCACGCATCATCGGAGAGGCACCAATGAGGATGATGAACCCCTCTGTAATTGTGTTAGATTGGATCTCATGGTTCTCGAACTTGCGGTGGCTGGAATTGTGTTTCGTCGACTCCCCTAGGGTTTTTGGAATATTTGGGTATTTATAGAGCTGAGAGGCGATGGAGGAGACCCTCGTGGGCCCCACAATCCATCAGGGCGCGCTAGGGGCCTCTAGCGCACCCATGTGTCTTGTGAGCCCCATGGGCCTCCCCCAGGTACTTCCTTGGCTCCCAAGTTGTCTTCTGATCCAAACAAATCTCCAAAAAGTTTCGATGCGTTTGGACTCCGTTTGATAGGGATATTCTAAGAAGTAAAAAAGAAGCACAAAACAACAACTTGCACTGGGCACTATGTCAATAGGTTAGTCCCAAAAAATGATATAAAGTTGCTATAAAATGATTGTAAAACATCCAAGAACGATAATATAACACCATGGAACAATCAAAAATTATAGATACGTTGGTGACGTATCAGGGGCGCGCCCTACCCCCAGGGCGCGCCCTCAGGATTTGTGGGCCCCTGGCCATCGTCTGGTGCCCGTCTTCTTCTATATGAAATGTTTTGACCTAGAAAAAATAAGAAGGAAGCTTTTGGGACGAAGCGCCACCGTCTCAAGGCGGAACCTGGGTAGAAGCGATCTAGGGCTCTGGTAGAGCTGTTCTGCCGTGGAAACTTCCCTCCGAGAGGGGGAAATCGAAGCCATAGTCATCACCAACGATCATCTCATCGAGGGAGGGTCAATCTTCATCAACATCTTCACCATCACCATCTCCTCTTAGATCATAGTTTATCTCTTGTATTCAATCTTTGCCTTAGAACCTCAGTTTGGTACTGATACGTCTCCAATGTATCTATAATTAATGAAGTATTCATGTTGTTATATTATCATTTACAATCATTTTTTATCGCAACTTTATATCATTTTTTGGGACTAACCTATTGACATAGTGCCCAATGCCAGTTGCGGTTTTTGCTCATTTTTTACATTGCAGAAAATCAATACCAAATGGAGTCCAAACGCAGAGAAACATTTTGGAGAAGTTTTATGGACCAGAAGACACAACTTGGGCCAAAGAAGTACCAATGGGTGCCCCCGAGGGGGGCACAACCCACCTGGGCCCGCATGGAGGCCCAAGCGCGCCCTGGTTGGTTGTTCCCACCTTGGTGGCCTCCCGCACTGCCTCTTCGCCCTATAAATTCCCAAATATTCCAAAAACCCTAGGTGAGTCGATAGATCGGAAGTTCCGCCGCCGCAAGCCTCTGTAGCCACGATAAACCAATTGTGAGCCCATTTTGGCACCCTGCCGGAGGGTGAAATCATCACCAAAGGCCATCTTCATTATCCCTATGGTCTCCATGATGAGGAGGGAGTAGTCCACCCTCGGGGCTGAGGGTTTGTACCAATAGCTATGTGTTTAGTCTCTCTCTCTCTCTCTCTCTCATGTTCTTGATGGCACAATCTTGATGTATCGCGGGCTTTGTTAATATAGTTGGATCATATGGTGTTTCTCCGTCTCTACCTTATTGTGATGAATTGAGTTTTCTTTTTGAGATTTCATTTTATCGGATTGAATATTTTTATGGATTTGAGAGCACTTGATATATGTCTTGCATATGAATACCCATGGTGACAATGGGGTATTATATTGATTCACTTGATATATGTTTTGGCACTCAACTCGCGGATTCCCGAGGTGACATTTGGGTAATCTATGCATAGAGGTTGTTGCACGTTTTTGTCCTTGTTTCTCCGATAGAAGTCTTGGGGCACTCTTTGAGGTTCTTTGTGTTGGGCCGGGTATTATGAATCTGAAATTGTTTGATATGTATCGTATAATTAACTCATGGATACTTGTGGTGACATTCGAGTATCCAGGTGACATTAGAGTTGGTTGATGCATATCATATGGTGTTATTTTAGTACGAACTCTTGGGTAGATCGAACGGAAATAATAACTTTGCTTTATTTTAGTACGAACTCTTGAATAGATCGAACAGAAAGAATAACTTTAAGGTGGTTTCGTACCCTACAAACAATTTCTTGTTATGTTCTCCGCTAGATAAGAACTTTGGAGTGATTCTTCATCACACGTTAATGGATGGTTATATGATCCAATTAGATTAGCATTGTTGAGAGATTGCACTAGCGAAAGTACGGACTCTAGGCCTCATTTTAAAGCATTGCAAAACCATTTGTGCTCCGTTTTATCAATTACTACCTTGTTGTTTTTATTGTTCTTATAACAAAAACCTATATCTACTATCCATATTACACTTGTATCACCATCTCTTTGCCGAACTAGTGTAGCTATACAATTTACCATTGTATTTGGTTTGTTGGGGACACAAGAGACTTTTTGTTATTTGGTTGCAGTGTTGTTTGGGAAAGACCATCTCCATCCTATGCCTCCCACGGATTGATAAACCTTAGGTCATCCACTTGAGGGAAAATTACTATTGTCCTACAAAACTCTGCGCTTGGAGGCCCAACACGAGTCTACAAGAATAAAGTTGCGTGGTAGACATCAAGCTCTTTTCTAGCGCTGTTGCCGGGGAGGTGACTGCTTGAAGGTATGTCTTCAGATCTTGCAATTGAATCTTTTAGTTTCTTGCTTTATCACTAGTTTGGTTTATAAAAATAAAATTACAAAAAATGGAATTGAGGTGGTCTCATATTATTCATCTTTATAATGTCTTTCATGAAAATGATGGATCAGAAAATTGTGCTCAATTGTTACAAGAAGAATTCAAAAAAATGTTTGCCACAAAATATTTTGAATGGTGAGCATGATTTCAATGTTGTTAGTATGAGTTCTTTGAATATCCATGATGCTAATGATATGCAAAGCAATAAGCTTGGGGATGCTATATTTGATGAAGATGATATTTTTAGTCCCCCATGTTTTGATGAGAAATTTTATTATGATGAAAGCATGCCTTCAATTTATGATGATTATATTGTTCAAAGTGGGATTGTAAGAGTGTAAACTTTATGTAATGATCCCACTATTTTGGAGGGTGCTGAATCTTTTTATAATGATAAAAGTGGATTTGGAGAGGCCATGACTTTATTTAGTGATGAATCCACAATTTTGGAAGAGGTTTCAATTGATTATGACAACAAAGTTGCTAGCTATGATTATTATGGTGATGAAATTTATGCTATATTGAATAATGATAACCATGAAACTTGTCATCATGATTTTAATTTTCAATCTCATGATAGTTATTTTGTTGAGTTTGCTCCCACCACTATTATGGACGAGAAGAAATTTGCTTATGTGGGGAGTAATAAAAACTCTATGCTTGTGGATCATGAAAAGAATGCTTTATGTGATAGTTATATTGCTGAATCCATTCATGATGCTACTAAAAATTATTATGAGAGAGGAATATATGCTTCTACAAATTTCAATAATATCAAGTTTCCTCTCTTTATGTTGAAAGTTTTGAAGTTGCACTTGTTTTGCCTTCCTATGCTAGTTGATTCTTGTTCCCATAACTCGTTTTCTCACAAAATACCTATGCATAGGAAGTGGGTTAGGCCTAAATGTTCTTGTCATGTGATTCATGATGCTCCCGTTATGTTTCAATTCTTATCTTTTATGCGAGCATCATTGAAATCTTCATGCCTAGCTAAAAAGGCATTAAAGAAAACCGCTTGTTGGGAGACAACCCAACATTTACCCCTACTGTTTTTATGTGTTCACATTATTAGGATACTGTAGTAATCATGTTTTATAGCTTTTGCTTCAAGAAAGTACCAAGTAAATCCTTTGGGATAGTGTGGATGATAGTAGACTTGATTTTGTGCAAAAATAGAAACTTTTGCGCACAGTCAAGGAATATTAAAAATTCACTCGAACATGATTTTGATCTGAATTTTTTAAAGATGATGTATATAAAAATTACCTACGTTGTCCTAATTTTTTAGAATTTGTGGAGTAGCAGAAGTATGGTAGTTGTCCAGATCATTACAGACTGTTCTGTTTTTGACAGATTATGTTTTCAATGCATAGTTTGCTTGTTTTCTAGTTTCTATGGCTTATATTGATCAATATAAATTTTAGAAATGATATGGTACAGTAGGCATTGTGTGAGAACAATTATGAATCTTGTCTTTGATAGTACCAAATTGAATGATTTGCTCTTTATCATACTAACCTATCTCACAAAGTTCCGTTAAGTTTTGTGTGATTGAAGTTTTCAAGTTTTGGGTGAGAGATATTGACATGTGGAGAATATGGAGCGAAAAGACCCTAAGCTTGGGTATGCCCAAGGCACCCACAAGGTAACATTTAAGGAAGATCCAAGCAACTAAGCTTGGGGATGCCCCGGAGGCATCCCCTCTTTCGTCTCCAACATTAACGGTAACCTCACTTGGAGCTATATTTTCATTCCTCACATGGTATGAGTTTTACTTGGAGCATCATTTTATTTTGTTAAGATTTGCTTGTTGTTATTTAGAATAATGTTTTGCATCTTTTATTTCAATAAAAATGGCAAGTATAGCCTTTACCATGCTTATTTTGCAAGTCTATATGTGGCTGTTTGAAAACAGAAAGTTATATGCTAGTGCGTGAATTCTAGAAAAGTCGGAATGTGATAACATGTTGAATTTTTTTCACAATAAGCTATGATAAATTTTCTACAGTTTGGTAATTTCTCAGAATTTTTTGAGTTAAATAAGATTGGACCTTGTTGCATCCTTTACAGACTGTTCTGTTTAGACAGATTGTTGTTATGTTTGCATTGCTTGCATATGTTTGCTTGTTTAATGATTCTATTTGAGGATAGAAGTATTAAATATGAAGAGGCATTAAATATGCAATGTTAAATAATAACTTTAGTGATTTTCTATAGTAGAGAATGATAAGGTTTTTGCATTGATTTATACTAACTCATCTCACGAGTTCTTGTTGAGTTTTGTGTGGATGAAGTTTTTAAGATTTAGGGAAATCATGGTATAAAAGGAATTAAGGAGACACAAAAGCTTGAGCTTGTGGATGACCGAGGCATCCCAAGATAATATTCCAAGAAGTCTCAAGCATCTAAGCTTGGGGATGCCCTGGTAGGCATCCCACCTTTCTTCATCAACAATTATCAGTTAGCCTCGGTTGAGCCTAAGTTTTTGCTTCTTCACATGATGTGTGCTATTCTTGGAATGTCATTTTATTTTGCTTTGCTTGTTGTTTTAATAAAATACTTAGATCTAAATTTGTTTTAAATAAGAGAGAGTCCTCACATAGCTACCTATTTACTTAACTACTCTCTTGATCTTCATTTATATCTTTTTGGAGTAGTTTGTCTTTTACTCTCGTGCTTCACTTATATCCTAGAGTAAATTGTTGAATGAATTGAATATCATAAAGCTGAAATTATATGTTCATATCATGCCTAGTAGTAGCTTCACATTGGGTTTAGAAAGTGAAATCTTTTGAAGCTTGACAATCACAATATTGGTCATACAAGCAATTCATGAATGATTAATATAAGGAAGAGAACTTTCACATACAAATATATTATCTTGGACATCTTCTATGATTGTCAATGCCCATTAATTATTTTCAAACTTGATAAAATTAGTTGAAGTTGGACAAGGAAGACAACGTAATGAGTTATGGTTGTGTATATTTGCATAGAAGTTATATTGTCATGGATCCTCTAACATGTGGTGTTTGCCTAGGATCTTTTGCTAGCCAAAATTCGTACTAAGTGGAGATACTACTTGTGCATCCATAAAACCCTTAAACCCAGTTTCGTACCATGAGTGTCCACCATACCTACCTATGGATTGAATAAGATCCCTCAAGTAAGTTGTCATCGGTGCATAAAGCAATAAAAATTGCTCCTAAATATGTTTGATCTTTTATTGTAAGCAAAAATTGAGCTTTGTACGAACTTGTGATGGCAAAGTAATAAAAGCGACGGACTGCATAATAAAGGTTGCTATCATAAGGGGCAATATAACGTGACGTTCCTTTGCATTAAGAGCTTGGGCATCCAACAATAAAAAGCGCATGACAACCTCTGCTTCCCTCTACGAAGGGTCTATCTTTTACTTTTCATTATTTACTTTTATGCAAAGGGTCAATAGTATACGTCCTCATTCAACCTCAAGTATTCTATAGTTGGCAAGCATCATGTGGTGGGGAAAGATTTAGGCACATATGGCCCGTAAAATATATTTGACCATGATTTATTATTGTTGACAATTATCTTATGATAAATTAGTTGGGAGGCAAAATATTAAGCTCCTATCTTTCTCTGTGTTTGATGGATGCCATTTGTTCTAAGAATATGCTTTGAGTACTAGCAATAATGGAAGATGATAGATGGGGGAGGGGGAGGGTGGTGGGCGCTTGTGCCTCATTAATGGGCACATGGGAATCCCCACATGTGTAGGCTGGAGATGCTTGTGGTAGGCGTCGACTTGTCGTGTGAGGAACTACCTGCATGCTTACTGTGTGGGGAACTAACTACATGCTCGCTGTGTGGGGAACCGCTGCACAGTAAGTTGATAGTGTCGATCAGTTGTGGAGGTGAACGCGGGGAACGCTTAGAGCATCTCCAGCCGTCCGGCGCCCCAGGGACTGAAATATCGTCCTCTGGTGGCTAGCCGGCACTATTTTCACTGTGGGGAGGTCTGTTTCCCAACCGCCACACCAAGTTGGCCCTAGACGACATTTTTAAAATACAAGTCCGGCTAAATTTAGTACAAAATGACACAAATTTGGGCAAAATTCAGGCGGTCTCAATTGATATTTGTACAAAATTAAAGACACAACTTAAAAACTTAGAAAAAATAGAACTACGCTGCCGCCGTCGCCTCGAGCCTACTGCATGCCGAGGAGCTTGTAGAAGGCGGTGTAGTCGCCGTCATTGTCGTCATCGTCATCCTGCATGCCGTCGCCGTCCTTGCTGCAGCCTTGTCCTGGGTCACCTTGGAGGACGGGGTTGGTGGGCGCCGGCACCTCCTTATTGCTGTCCTCGAGGATGATGATGCCTCCCTCGTTGCGGCCGTGGCGCCGAGCGGTGATCTCCTCGAGGGCGCGGCGCTGGCGCTCCATCTGTCCCGGACATAGTCGTCCCGCGCCCATTTGATGCCCGTCTCAAGGTCGGCGGCTATGTCGGCGTGCTCATCTTGACAACGACAGGCGGCGTCACCGGCTCCTTCTTTGGCCTGACCAGGCGAAGATGGCTGCGGGAAGGAGGAGAAGGTTGCCGGTGGCCCTCGTTTATGACGAGGCTACCGTTGCGGCTGCGTCGGCGCTCCGGTGTCTCCTGGGGCTCAGCCTTGATGACGGCGAGCAACGTCATCGTGCCGGAGGAGTAGGAGCTGGAGGAAGAGAACCACGCTCCCGCCATGTGCCTTGGCAGCCAAGAGCTGTCGCCGCTCTGACGTGAGAAAGTGGGCGGCGGGTACTCCAGTGCATTGCCGCCCTTGATGTCCTCGAGGACGGCGTGAATCATGCGCCCGGGGACGCCCCACCACTGTCGGCGGCCGGCGGAGTTGTGGCGCCCCCATGGCGCATGTGCGCCGTTCATGGACGCAAGTTGGTCGACATGGCGGCGCTGAAAGTACGTCGTCCACAGCGAGTGGTTGTCTGGGGCGTACCTTGGTTGTTGTCGTGCTTCCTCCGGCAGCACCGCCTGGATCCGCGCGATCTCGGTGCGGTGTTCAGCATCTGAGGGAAATGGGGGCACGGGAACGCCGCCGGTGCTGAGCCTCCATGAGCATGGCACGCGCATGTCGGGTGGCGTAGGGTAGTTGGCCTCGTAGAGGAGGCGGGCCTCCCACTCATGCAGATGGCGACGATCGAAGCTGTTAGCCACCGCTCCATCGTCGGGGAAACGCTCAGCCATCTGGGAAGGAGGAGGAGAGAGCAAAGGGCGTCAAGGGGAAGAAGGTGGTCGGCGGGGAGAGAGCTGTGGGAGATGAATGTGCGGCCAACGGCAATGATGGGTGGTTTTTATGGCGGCGAGGGGGTGGCAGGAGTGTGGACGCATGGCAGAAAGGGCACGGGACGCGCGGCGGGACGCCTTCACTATTCCGGCCGTGATCAATGGAAGGCTGACCAACGGCAGCCTTCGCATTGATTCACGTGGGAGCCGAGGCAGGGCGCTGAGGACGATGATGCATCCGCTGACTCGACGGGCCCACATGATGGGAATTCGGTGCGGGAAGGTTTTGCACTTTTTTTTTCTTTTGTCCGGCGCCCCTGTCGGGCCCCAGCGTGTTGTGTTCGACCTGGGTCCACCGGTGCCAATTTCGGTCCTTCCCGGCGAAATTTGGGCTTCTAAGGGCGCGACTGGGGCCCTTTTTTAGCGTCGGCGATAAAAAATGGCCCGGGGGCTGTTGGGAGGTGAGTGGAGATGCTCTTACGGGAGTATGCATAAAGTTGCACGGCGTGTACCAGCGTGGGGATGATTTTGTTTAAATGCCTATCATGCCCTCCGTTATGAAGGGGTATCGGATGATCTTCAGCGTCGATGTGTTTAGAGGGGATGTACTGAAGTAGAAATGTAATATTGTTTCACACATAGCCAGCTGCATAATAGTTGTAACAACTTGAGTTGTGCTCAGCTGAGTACGAGAAAGATTTCTCTTCACTAGATGACCCATTGCGCCCATGGCGCAAAGGCCAAATGTAAGCCAATTGGTGTAAGAGTGTGCATTAACATATTGTTTTTCAAAAAGAATAGCTCATATACTACATGCAGTAAATACATAAGATTGGAAATGATACACCAAGTCATGCAGGAAAGGACCCTTGTGATCTTTTTAGATTGGATAAATAATCATGTAGAGGCCTTTGGATATGAACTTGAAGGAGCATATATTTCCTTTATCATGGTTGTTTCAAAAGCATGCGATAGAGAAGTCTAAGTAGCGGATAATCGATAGCTAAATGCACAACATTGTCTTAGGGGATTACATAAGATCGAAAAGGAGGATAAACATAGATGTCTTTGTAGGCATTTATACTAATACTATGTTATATAGAAAGGGGCTCCTGCAACTTGCTTATATTGAGTAGACAATCAGGTGCAATCCCTTGGAAGTGCATTTGAAGCCGAAAGCATATGCTTGCCCTTCGTTCATGTGGGTCCGACGGAAGAAGTTGCTCCAGCCTTTAGTGATGGTGGCCCTTTTGTCAACTCCCTTGATAAAGCGGACCGTGATAGTGGTTGTTCCATCTCCAGTTGTGATTGTAAGTTCATCGTGGTCAGCATCCATGTGTGGAAAAAGGGAACCCATAGAAAAGTGGACATTAAAGTACTGAAAACAGTAGTAAAGGTTAGTCACTATATCATTTTATACCATGCTATTATATGAAATAGAACAGAATAATTGCGAAGGATTACCATTCTTTTGCCTTGTGTTGCAAATGTTTCTGTCATGTGGCACACATAGTAGTTATTAGGCGTGGTGGTGCTGCGGATGATCTTTTGCAGTGCACGAACATTATGGTTGTAGAGCCTAACTGTGTTGCCCCACACAACGTGGCGACTAAACTCATCTAAGTAGTGCTTGCAAGGCTCACCTATGTTAAATTGCACAAAATTATACTTTTCAGTAGTTGTTGCGAGAGCTGATGGAATGGGAAGAGTAATGTAGTTCTTACCACGGAGAATGAACTTTCCGGGCTTTAGATGGATTTTCTTGCCTTTGAACTTTTGGATTGAGCTTGCTTTGCGTGGGCGATGAATATACTCATATCACTTATTGTGCTTCCGACATAGTGGTTCGTTTGTGTTGAATAGGTAAGGAGAACATTGTAAAAGGTTGCAACAGCAGATAGAGGATAACATAAACAAACAGAGGGGCTAATTAGCTTGTGTGTATTAGTGAAAGGCAGAAAATGGTATCCATCGTATATGGTAAGCTGGAAGTAGTAAGCAGTGCTTGCACATGTAACAACAAATAAATTACAGCATTAATGAATAGCAAACACAAGATCTATTGGACCCTGAAAGAAGTTTGTTTTATTACATACTTGATCAACTTGCATGTGTAAGTGTGATACAAAAAACTTTTCAAATAGCATGCATCAGCGAAGAAGAAGAAACATTCTTTGCAATTTATAAACAATTATAAATACATTTTTCAGAATTACCATGGGTAATTTGGCCACCGCTGGTATCATTGGTTGTGTCTACCTCCTCTTGTTTAACAGCAGCCATCTGGAAAGAAGTAATAGAATAATTAAGCTGATATATTAGACCGTGGTATTAGTTGTGATGATTAACAGTGATGCACACAGACTTAACAGGCCATTAGTAGTAAAAGGCGGTCATTATATTTAATAAATAATCCTAGCCCTCAAAAATCTGATTTCTTTATGTGGGAGGGGAAGCATATCGCTCAATGCCAGTGGGTGAAATCGACGGCATCGCATCGAACCCAGTAGAGGGCAGATCTCTCTCGCCTCATTTTCAAGGTGAGGGCAGATCTCTCTCGCCTCATTTTCAAGGTCTGGTGGATGAAGATCTCATGGCTCTTGCCCATGTGAGTGCTCTTCATTGACTTGAAGATTGGCCAGTTCTCAAAGACGATCTTGAGCGAAACAATAAACTGTATGCGAATAATCAGGATGGGATAGTGCTTGTGAGCATCATATTAAGAACCAGAGACATGGCAAAAATTATGGTGATTTCATATGTTAATAAACCGGAAAAAGTAGCAAGATGAGTCTGAAAAACATATCTCTTGACAGTGCTCTCTGGCAAGCGTTGCAGAGATCGAGAAAACTCAGTCACAGTCTCTATAACAACATCTCCTATAGGCTAGGCGTAACATACAGATTTTTGGAGCTACAGTGTCTTCCAGCATAGCATCTAAAAATAGTGCTTGATGGAATATGTACAGGATCTATTTGGAAATTTTGAGATGATATTGTAAGTGTTAGGTTATCTCTCATAAAAATAACTATATAAGTATTAGATAAATTGATTTGCCTCTTTATCGATTCTGTAAGAGAAATCTTGGCTAGTCTGTACGAATCTAATGCAGTTGTTGGATCCTACCTCGTAAATCTGGCGGTTGGAACACGTATGCAGAAGGGAAGAGGTGGCTTGTTCGTTGGTGAGTGCTTGAGCCAGGCGTGCCGCGAGCGAATGCGTCGGTAGCACGCCGTGACGATGGACAGCGGCGCTACTTCGGAGCGGCTTCTTGGCCATGGCTCCAGCAGCCGGTCGATGCCAGGTCGGTCGCTGTCGATGCGGATGGGGGAGGTGGTCCGGCGGTGGATCTGGATAAGGAATTTGGAGCGGCTGAGTTTAATGGGAGCTGCGGTCTCCTTCTAAAAAGGGTCAGGCGAAGATTTTTATGGGCTGGTGATGGGCTGTGAAATTTTTCGAAAGCCAATGTATTAAGCAGGCTGGTCTATTTTATAGAAACTTGTTTAGTTGATGGAGAGCACTTTTTTGCGGCTACAAAAGCCAGGACCACATTATTATTATTATTTTTGCGGGGCAGAACCACGTTATTATGTTTGTTAATGAAAAAAATTATTTCTGCGCAGGCGTTTCACAGAGATTTAGTAGTACACATTTTTTCTGTTGGCATAAAAAAAATGTTTAGCATAGTCAAGGAGCTATATGATTGGTTGTGTATGGTAGACAGAAGGGCGACAAAATGTTTTGCAAAGGAAAATAAGAATGTGATTTTTATGAAGGCTAATCTCGATGGAGAAAACAGGGGCATCTGAAAATTGTTTTTCCTTTTTTACCAATAGGGCTGCATATTTTGTAAGCATCTATAAATTCCAATGGATTACTTTTGGCTTGTTGCACGGCATAGGGAGTATATCGAACAGGTGTGTATGATTGATATTAGAGTCATGGTGGCTTGTGTTACAATAAGCAAGCAGGGGAAAAGAATGAATTAGAAATAACAAGCCTCGGTAAAAGTTGTTTTGTAGATCAGAGACAAAGGCGCCATAAAATGATTTAAGTGTTGCCAAATGGGTCCTCTTCATGTAATAAGCATGTAATATTGCAGAACTATAATATAGTCTTCTTAAACTAAATTGTGACAAATTCTTACTCTGGCACACTTGAGGTAGTCACCACGAGCATAAATTCTTTCACCATCAAACAGTCTCTTATTATCCATTGGTTTTACGACTCTTGTCAAACTGCATTCGCACGACATCTATGTGAGGTTCACACATTCAAAAATATGGTCAACTTGTAATTCTATGGTCTGCAATACTGCAAAATCAGATAAATGTTTTGGAATGGCTAAAGAGTAAAGATAACACACAAAAAATAGTGACTTTGGTCCAACAAAGCAGAAGCACATGATTACTGATTTGGTGTCGGCTTACTTCTTAAAGCACAAAATAGCACGGCTACACAACCTTGCTTTGAGGAAAGTGAGCATAACAGCTACCCATTAAACGCGGTTATGAAGGAAAAAGGGCAACCTAACCATAATTGCATAATGAATTATTTTGCAGCAGAAACAACATCATGTTGGCCAACCTGAAAGAAATGACTCACCTTTAATGAAGAAGGAAGCCGAACAAACCCACATTATAACAGCAACAAGAGAATTTCCAAGAATTTCTGGACTACAAAAATTCATAGAAACTCCATTATGTGGGACAAACTCACATTGGCGAGCTTGGTGAGCAATTACACAGGGACACGATTAAGCAAGCAAACTCAAGACCTGGTTCTAACAATTGACAACCGTGAAATAATACAATTAGTGAGTGTGAAATATTACATGCTAAGCAAGCAAACTCAAGAAACTGATTCTAACCAGTTAACTGTAGACAAGTAGTCTAGAATTCATGTGACATGTGGTGTTCTCTGAATAACTATAAAAACAGAGGAAAACAATAGAAGATGGTAAGAAATAATTTTATGTTGCAGAAATAAGAATACTTAATGAAGCATTGGGGCATAAGAATACATAAATGAGTCAATAGTTAACTCATTAGCAAGATCTGCGCATGAATTGATGAACAAAGGTGAGGGCACACATGGCTAGCAAAGGTAAGATAATCAATATAACCATAGAGACATGAAATCACATGAATTCAGGTATACAATGGTACCTACGGGTATAGGAAATCAAACAGATTTTGATAGCATAAGTAAATCACAAGAATTAACTTTGTGGATTGTAAGCATGGAATGAAATAACTGTACATCTATTTTAGTAAGCACTCGATAACGAATCAAGTTTAGGAAATTATCTACTCTAATCTGATTGCGCAAATAAAATTTCCGTCGGCACACACCAGAAGACTTGCATATGGCAAGTGAATTTCGGCAAGACAGGTAATCATAAGCATAGTTAAAACCAGAACGAAAAGAGTGCATTTGAAACAGAGAAGGTTGCCCCAGGGAGCAAGGCATAATGTGTAGGAGATCATGGTCTGCTTCATTGAAGAAGAAAGCAGATCAAAGACCTAAGAACAAAAAGAATGGTCAACCAAACTGGAAAGAGAATGAGAGAGAGATCTGCTGCAACCACTATTTGGGTGTTGCTTAATCATTTTATCTTCTCCGTGTTGTTGTCTTTTGAATCAGAAACTGTTTGAATGTACAAGGATCCAAATAAAAATGCAACTAATACCCAAAGAGACATTTTGGGAAATTCATTTAATTCCATTGGAACTAAATACTCGAGTAAGGTCTCAAGTTTGAATTTCACTGGAAATTCAAATAAGATCAACCCAAAATAATCAATGCATCCTTTCTTATTTGTTTTCTTTTGAATCGGAGACTGTCGGAAGCTTTTCTGAGTGATGTAGAGGCCCAGCCACTTGTTGATGATCCTGTAAGATGTGTGGGAATCCCACAAGAATCAAATGCCTCAGGGATCTCCTCGACTGGACAGTGGGAAACGGGTATATACATTTGTATTTCTCCAGCAATGCCACAACAAAGAGCAATTGTTATTCTTGGACTAATATGCAAATAAGATCAACATCAAATGCAATGGCCCAAGTCTACTCACGATTAGTGTGAAAAGGACAAATAATAAGAATAATGAAAGGACAAGATAATCTCCTTACAACATATGAATACAATAAAGCAAGGATCCTATATCATACTACATATATTTGATGGATTGCGTCATTTTCAACACCTTTTCATGTAATAAAACATGATACATTACAATGTAATTTATTTTATACGTTCATAAGAAAGTGATTAAAAAGTAGTTCATTAGCACAAAACAAAACTAAAAATATTGTTCAGTCTCTCAAAAAACTAATCAAATACTTTCCACCTAGGCCCTACCAAAAATTTCACCCTTTGTCAAATGGTTGTCACTCTAAAATTTGAAAAGAAGCTAAAGCACATAACATAAAAGGTTGGTCATCTATTGCAATGCCACAATAGAAATCAAACTCGACCTTCTATTTTCTGCCACACACCGGGTAAGCAATTCACCAAGCACGCACAAAACAAAAAGGGCGAACGTAAATAAAGTCTCGTTGTATATACATATTAGCCACATGATACAAGTTCACTGGTAGATCAAGAAAACATCAACAACACACCCTACTGTGAGGAAAAGCTCCCACAGATTGCTGACTATTAGATAACAATTTATTTACAACATGTTAACATGTAAAGTGAATATAATTATAGATCTTGATCTTATAGAACCAAAACCAACAAAGAACATTTCATAGTTATCAGATCAAATTGTTCCTCGGTGAGTATAGACTCACTTCCACTGACATAGAATGTCAATTTATATTGTGGAGTCTACTCATCATAAGTTTACCTTGTCTGGATGTGCAAACATTGATTTTTGTTTTAGAGTCCAGTGGATAACAATGCAGGGATATAGAACAAGATTTATTCTCAGAATACAACAAATGGAAGCGACATGGTTAGAACCTAGAACTCCGTTCTTCGGAATCTGCAAATGAAAATTCAGTTGGAAACTGCAGTAGTTCAATGAAAACTATGGACGCCCTTACCCTCTGATTAATTATGTAATGCAGCCTCCATTGGGTACACTCAATTATTATAATAACCGTTACCCTCCCGCAGATCATGATCAGGCACTCGCTGCTTCAGAAAACAAGAGCATATTTAGTAAGGCATATGAAATCACTGCTATAGAATCGGCAAATGACAGTTTAGTTGGAAACTACGGTACCACGATCAAAATTATGGATGCCCTTACCCTACTGCGACTAAGACACACTCAGTTGTCAAAATCAGTCACCCTCCAGCATATCATGATTAGGTACAAAAGCATATTTTCTCAAGAAACGACATATCGACATAATTATAAGAAAGAGGAATCAATAGAGTAGCAGTAAGGTGCCAACCTCGCCAAATTTAGTCACTGTATTAGCTTGAATATGAATTCCAACTGGCTCCATATCATTGACCTTGCAGGAAGCAACATAAATGCACTGAACAGTTGCAAATTCAGAGTTAAGAGTGTTTTCATGACGGAAAATATGGTTGTGACTGAAGATGGTAAAAAATGGTAAACTGATCTATCTTCGCCTCCCAATTTGTAGGAACTAAGATCATACACAAACCTGTATACAGTACCAATGTAACTTGTCAAGGGGTAAAAATCAAACTGCTATTCTCCAGAGTTGAACTGAACTAAATACAAAATAAGGCATTGCAACGAACTTGTGGTGGAAAACCTACACATTAATTCATCTTGGCAAAAGAAAGTAGTCGAGGGAAAAATAATAAAATTATGACTAATACGTCACAATGCTTGATTGGAGTTTAACCCGAAAAAGAAAACAAGCTAAGAAGATCATAGATGCACCATAAGAATTCCAAACAAGCACTGCAAATAACCATGGGTGTTCAAGAGAGAGAGGGGGAAGAGAGACATAGGGTTCACCTTGTTCTTCTTTACCTAAATATTCCTCAATATTCTTTCTTTGCTCCTTTTCGTCGGATTTGCAAACAACTGGGAAAACACAACAGCTGTTCGGTCGAACTGTGTCTTCCTGAGCAGACCTCGACTGCGCGAACTAACAACAATGTTGTACTACGTTCACATGGTCCACTTCTCTCCTTTCTAGTCCATGCCATAAAAACTGATCCTTCCACTGTAGATGCCAGAGTAATTAAATTATAATTTTTTATTTCTATTCCCTGACAAAAGTGTAACAGGACAGCTATGTTTGGTAAGCAGTATCATATACTTCGTCTAAAAAAGGGTATAACATATACAAGCGCATATATCGAATGAATATGAGTGTGTAAGATATTATACAGCGTCGCAAAGAGTGTCGATAGCATTGTCAATTTTGCCGAGGTCCATGATCAGCTCATCAAGAACATTTAGTATGCTATTTTCTGTACAATCCATTGCTACTCTGCATGCACACGCACATGTGGTTTTAGATAATGGAGGAGTGACATTGTTCTTCCATGCTAGTTATGTTGATCACAGAACCAAATTTTAGGACAAGAATAGAAGCTAGCTAGTCAGTACTTTCAGTAGTATCATTCATTTATTTATTTTCCTTGTTGAGGAAAACCTGTTTTTCTTTCTTTAGAAAACAATCTACAAGACAGGGAACAAAGAAATCTTCTGAACCAAACCTGGCTAGACTGTGGTGGTGCTTGCGTGTGTGGTAATTTAGAAATGAAAACAAGCTAGGAAGATCATAGATGCACCATAAGAAGAAACAAGCATTGCAAACAACCATAGCTGTACATGAGAGAGAGGGGGAAGAGAGAGAGAGAGAGTTCACCTTGTTCTTCTTCACCAAAACTCTTCCTCAATATTCTTCCTTTTCTCTTCTTTGTCGGATTTGCACACAACTGGGAGAAACCCATAAATTGATATATAAAAATCAGATTATTGGTAAAAGGGGAAGATGTACTATTAAAAAAAGAATTAATTCCCCTTAAACAAAAATGCCATCCTAGGATAAGAAAGAACAAAACCAACTAACATGTCTAGCAATCTAGAAACAGGGAGTCCGGGGAATAGTTGATATGTGAGCATGAGTTGGTCAAGGAGTGGTAAAAATCAAAATAAATAAGGGCACGTACAGACTAATTTCTTCTTGTATCTATCTTTCCCTTAAACAAATGCGGTTCAGAGATGACCTTGGCTCGTTGGAGCTCCGGAGCAGCCGTGAACTCACAGCCATCGGCAGCAGATGAGAAGGAGGAGGTCGCCAAAGGAGAGGGGGCACCAGATCCACAGAACACCACCCTCGTTGGACGTGCCCGCCCCATGCTGCAAGCCACCACCCACCCTCGTCTCCCTTCTCCTCGATCTCCCATTCCCTTATGTGATGCGCCATCGTCGATCTATCCTCCCCTGCCCAAGAATTTGGGCGCGGGCCTGGGATGGGGCTCCCCGAGGTCCAGCGTCCCATGGCCGGCGGCGCCGCCTCACCAGGTCGCTCGTGTGGTGCGTTGCGCCCGATGCGGTGGTCTTTTGCCTCGCGTGATACCGTGCTCTCGAGGCATTGGTTGTGCCTAGCACTTCTTGAGGCTTTATATGTTAGATTATCATAAAAAATAAAAACATATAATCAGAATATCTGAACAAATTATTCATGCAAACCAGTATTCATTACACACTTGTATCACGCTCGAGCTTGTTTGGCCAAGTTGTAAAAAGCAACAGAGCTGGTTCTTAGTTACCATTTCATTATGGAGAACACTTATAAACCGCGCCGGCCAAAACTTCGGCCGGCCGCATTGACAGTATGGCACAGCCACGTGTAGGAACCACGCGAACAGCGTCCACATGCCAAGCTAGGCCCATGCGGACCCTTATCTCCTTCGCTTGGCCTCGCATCCTTTTTCTCCTCCGCTGCTCTCTTCTTTTTTCTATTTTGGCATGGCGCCGAGTGCCTGTCCCCTCACCACCGCATTTGGAGCTCACCGTCGTTAAAGGATCCGACCGCCTACAGCCACGAGACCTCCCTCCCCCACTGATGTGAGCATCTCTCCCCCTTCCCTGCTTTGAAGTTTTCTCTAGCTGTTGCATCTACAGAGGACGTCACACACTCCCCCATGGCCCGACGATTGATGCATGGGGCTGGTAGCGATTCCGCCTTGCCGGAATGCCCACCACAGGGTGTTGCTGCAAGCAAGGGGCACCGGTGGCTGTGGGTTGCGGCAAGGAAGACGGGGCGCGCTCTCTTTTTACGCCCATGCCATACCGCTGCTTCAACCGGCCAAATTTTTGCTGGGACCGGCAATGATTTTTGCTGGAACCGGTGTCTGATTTTGCTGGGGATCTCGCATAGGTGCTGATATTTTGTCGTGACATATTTGCTGGAACTAGCGACAATTTTTGTTGGAACCGGCGATGAAATTTGCTGCAACCGGTTTCTAAATTTGCCGGAGACCCTGCGTAAGTGGTGATTTTTGCTTCGACATTTGTCGAATTTTGCTGGAACCAGCGACAAGTTTTGCTGGAACCGGTGATGGAATTTGCTGGAACTGACCATTTTGGAGTTGCTCTGTCCGTGTCGGCAAACCTGCGGCAAGGGGCCGCTGGTGCTGGAAGCGGTGGTGAGCAGGAACGGGCTCCCTGTTTTGCTGCAATCGAGCATCCCAGAGCTAGAACCGGTGCCCCCCGCTGCTTCAACCCGTGAAAGTCTTCGCGCCGTGGAGACGGACGGCGTGTTGCGGGCTACCTTTTTGCTGCAACCGGCCATCCATTTTACTGGAACCGTCATCAGTTTTTTCTGCCATCGGCCACGCGATTTCCTGCATCCAGATGCGCCCTCGCCGTCGACGATGGAGTTTTTGCTGGAACCGGTATATGTTTTTGCTGAAACTAGCTTTTCTTTTTGATACAATCATTCTTTTGTTTGCTACAATCGAACCATTGAGAGTCTTCTTGTTGAGCTTTTTTTGCTGGAAATAGTGTTTATTTTTGCCGGAACTAGCAATTTTGGTTGCTACAATCAACCATTGAAGTTCTCCCTGCTGAGGTTAATTTTTTGCTGGAACCAATGTCTAGTTTTCCTGGAACCTTATAATGATTTTGTTTCAACCGAAGACTGAGAATTTGTGCCTTTTTTAGATCTGTTTTTGACTGGACCTGATGGTGCAAACCGACAACTGTGGCGAGCCGGAGGCGGGGTTACCCTACGATGCTACAATAATGGCGCCCGCACACTGAATCTGATCAATCTGATTTATTTTTAGAGTTGCATTCATGGTGAATCGTGCTGGAACCAATGGTGGTCCTGATGCAATCCAGACGGCCCCGAGGGGGGGACCTCACTAGAGCTCATCGGGCACGGTCACGGGGGCACGACCTCACCGGAGCTTGTCGGGCACGGCCACAACGACGACAAGGAGAGGGAGTGGAGGTGTGCACGTGGGGGAGCTTGTGAATCCCCTTGTTTTTTTCTCGCGAGGAAGACAACACAGATAGGGCCAAATCCAATGGCTAATGATGAATAGATCGGGTGGCTAGCGTAAGACCGGACCAAACGTTGGGCCGGCTCGAGTACTGCCTTTTCATTATTATTATTATCAAAACAATGCTGCCATTCACTTGCTCCCTCTCGGAGAGAGATGCACGTAGAGTGGATGGAGCTTGTAGCTGGTGAGCTGGACTGTGTCCACTTTGTCCTCGTCGCCCTCCTTCAGCCTGAAGGAGAATTCCTGCACCATGCGCGCCATAGCTGTGCACGAGATTACCGTTGCCTGCATGCTCCCGGCGCAGATCCTCTTCCCGGAGCCGAATGACATGGTTTTGTACATGTCCGCAGAGTCGAACCTCGGGTCCAGGAATCTCTCTGGCCTCCACTCCTCGGGCTTCTCCCAATCCTTCTCGTTCATATTACACCCGTACAGGTTGATGATAATCTACAACAATTGAGAAATTCTTCAGAAATCCACGGTCGGCAGCCGAAACTCAAGGTGCCATCAGCTATGATTATTGCATGTAGCTCGATGCCATGCATTGCTGGTTCAATTACCTCTGTGCCGGCAGGGACGTCATAGCCGGCCAGTTTGGTGTTCTCATGGACGAACCTTGGAGGCACCAGTGGGACAGGAGAATGGAACCGCAGCGTTTCATGGAACACGGCGTTGAGGTACGGTAGCCGTCGCAGGTGGTCCTCAGTGACCGTCTCGCCCGCGCACACATCCTTGATCTCCTGGTAGAGCCGTTCCTGATGTGCCAAGAGTATTTTGTTTGTGTTAACAATTTGTTCCATGCAGAATAGATAACCGCGGGAGACTAGGAAACTCGCCTGTTTTTCTGGGTTTTTGGCAAGCTCATACATAGCCCACTCGGTGGTCACCAAAGTAGTATCTGCATTCTCGATGACCGCCTCCCATACCAGCATCATCAATTGGTCGTCTGTCAGCGCGTTTTCTGCCACTAAGAAATCCAGATAGGACACCCTTGCCTGCATATCGCAAATGTATTGCGTCAATGAAATGAACACAAAGGAGTAAATGGATCAAAATGAATCAGGCTACAAGCTATGTGCATTGGAGCCACCTCGCCACGTGCAATTCTTTTCTTCTGTTCATTGATCAAGGCTCTCATTACGCTGGTTCGCCTAAATTCTGTGGTATGAAGTCCTGTTTCAAAGCCCTTGTTTGGAATCCAGCCGAGGTAGGGGAAGAAATCCCTCCAATCAACCTCAATCGCCCACATCAAGATGTCAACCACAGTAATCTGGTAGATTTCATCCCTCGATATCTCCCTCCCAAACTCCTCCACGTAGACTGAACTCACACCCTCGCCTATACTCTGTAATTGTAGTGTGCACTCTCAGTATCACAAATAATAAACAAAGCACCCGAAGATTGATTTAACTCAAGAAAGTGATACTAATGACACTGTGGAGCAGCACAATCCATCATAAAATTTGTAGACTAACCTGGACCAAGGACAGGCGGAACAACTCGTCCTTGAAAACATCTCTGAAGTTCACAGGGGAATGATTCGGGTTGTCAGTCACCAATGTACGAAAACTGCTCAGCATGTTATCCATCATCAGGTCTCTTGTCTCCCGAAATTGTTTCTAGATGTTTTGGCAAGCATTTTGTTCTGAGATGTTAGTTAACTGAAAGCTTAACCAGACCCAAGAGATGTCAACTAAGCTGTCTAATTTCGAAAGTGTTAGGGCTTATACCTGAGTGGAAGAACCCAACATGCCCGCCATAACCAAACGCTTCACCTTTTTGTAGAAGTCGCCATAGTCACTCATAGCAACCATCGCTTTATCGCGACCCAACACATCTAAAGATTTAGGTAGCTTTCGAGTAGATATCGATGAGTATTTTGCAACCATTGCCTGCAAGTACAGGACATAATATATGTTCTTGTAAATTTATGGTCAAATGTGACACAGTTCTACAATGCTGCTATTATTTCTTAGTTTTGCATCGCAGCTAATATCAAGAAGAACTATATATATGGATGAGTATTTTGGCTACTTTCTAGCTTAGTGTTTATTTTGGTAATTTCCAAGGAAAAAGAGGTCATTTTATAACCGTTTGAGAAGAGAAAAGTTACTAAAACCATTGGTTCACCTCCAACATGAGGAAATGAGCGATAAGAATAACCTTTATATCAGCTTTAAACTTCAATTTTAGGTGTGGGGGTTAAGGAGTAGTATCTAGATTTTTATTATCATGTTGTCAGTCAAATGAAAAATCACTAAGATACTGTCAACATAAGCATACAGAGTAAATGTGGACTAACGTAAAATTATTTTTTAAAAATAGTCCAATTACTAAGGCCATGTTCTACAATCCACCAGCTCCCAACTCTGCAGTATTTCTCCGAGTGGGTAGCATAATGGAGTGACCAATGGATCAGCGGTTCTGGGATTGATGCGCTGCCATTCAGCCTCCTATTTGATGCTCTTTGTGCCGTATTGTCTAGGTAACGCACATAGCGCTCGGTCTTGGGTCAGACCCACTTCGGTCCTCCATCCATAGCTCGTCTCCTATGAGTGTTTTTCTTTCCTTCATTTGTCTTTTTCGGTTTTCCAGTTCGTTTTTTCCTCCACAAAGAGAACTGTTGGTGGATTTGTTTCGATATATTAGAAATATATCATTTCAATATGGAAAAAGTTCAGGAATGAATATTTACGAAAATAGAAAGATTTTCACACATCTAAATATATAATAATTTTTTAAAACATTAAATGAATTTAGAAATAATATGTTCATTTAAATATCAAAAAATACTGAAATACAATAATTTGCGTGTAATTTGAAAATATACACCAATTTAAAATATCCACAAAATTAAAAAAAGTTTGTGAATTTTAAGTGAAGCTCTCAAATTTACAAAAAATGTTTGTGTATTTGTCAAACTTCGTTTATTTTGAAATGGCTCCTGAATTTTAAAGATGTTAGTGAGTTTTAAAAAGCTATAAATAAAGGGAAAATAAAAATACAAAAGTATGTTGTAGAAACCAATGAAAGAAAAACAGAAAAAACGCTCCCAACCCAGTAACCCGCCTGTGTAGTTGGTACGCCCAAGTCGCTAGCACTTGTTCATTTCACCTACAATTCGTCCCAAGAAGCGAGAGGAAATAGAAAATCCTATTTACCGATCCGTGCGGCAAACTGTTGACCTACCGCACAAATCTGGAGTAGGACTGTAGGAGGGACTAACTGAGCTGGCCCTTTTTGCATTCTATAGATCCAGCTTTTGGGAACCTTCCAGACGGTTACTAACCGGTTCAGGTCATTTTTTTTATTTTTTCTGTTGTTCTTTTACCTGCTTTCTTAAAAAAAACATTTTACTTTTCACATTTAAAAAAATAGAATTTTGAAAAATATCATAATTTTAAAAAATGATTGCATTTGAAATTTAAAATAATGTTCGTGTTTTAATTTTTCGAATTTATAAAAACTTCTTGTTTTCATAAATTGTTGATAAATTCAAAAAAATGTGATTTCAAAAACTGTTCCCATTCACAAAATTTATTCACAACTTCATAAATGTTCACAATTTCAATAAAGGTTTGGGGATTTTAAAAAAAAGTGCTTTAGAATGATCAAAATTTTAAAACAATTCCTGTTTTCGCAAAATGACCTGAATTTGGAAATATTACATATTTTTTCAAAAACATTCTTAAAATTTAGGAAGGGTTCAATTTTTTAAAAAGTAATTTTTTTCAATACATTATTTCAGAAATATTCTGGCATTTGTAGAAAAAAGGACTGAAAACTGAAACAAACCCAAAAATAAAAAAGATCATGGACGAACGAAGCGCTTGAAGAGGGAACGCCTAACTAAATGGGTTAATACCTTATCATTTGAAACCTAGGGCAGACAACATGCCTAGAGCCCATGTCCTTTGCTTCCAAATGGACCTAAACCCACCCTTCTTAGCGGGCCATATTTGACCTTATTGTGTTCTCGACACAACTAATTGCTCGGTCCACTAAAAAAACTAGTAATTGCTCGCTAGTGGAGCTGAGCTCCCGAATTGTTTTCCCGAGTTTTTTTTTTTTGCGGTTTCCTGCGTTTGGTTTTCGTACGGAGAGCCATATTTAGGCCGGGGGAGGCGAAGATGAGGATGCCTATACCTAGGAGTGGAAAAGAGAGATATTTTTATAGCATTCTAATAAAATGATATTTGTGTAGCACAACTTCAAAATTAATTATAAAATGGCCTTAATAAATATGGGAATTGACTATTGCCAGATTACCTCCTTAGCCACCTCTCTTGTGTTGAGCACAGCTACTGACGAAGCCCCGGTCTTTATAGTGTATATCGGACCATAAGTCTCAGACCATTTTGAAAAGGTCTTGTGAGGTTTCTTTTCTTTCAATTGGTGCAGATTTCCAATCAGTGGTAAACCAGGAACAACTGCATGAAATTTATATAGAGCAAATGAGATTTAACATATATTTTTCTTGCAGCAGAATATATCTATTATTTTGCTAGCGAATTGAAAGAGAAAGAACGACAAAGGTTTAATAATGGTCTAAAGTATGATACATTGAAGATATAAGATTAATCCTTGACCTAACCGCAAAAAGGAAAAAGATTGATCCTTAACCTAAAGTTCGTGACGACTGATGCACTAGGTAAATCTTGTGTAGAGAATAAAATACATTCCAATCTATTCTGCTTTAGGATGGAAGTTCATCACAACGTGAACTAGGAGATGTAATGCACGTTGCACTACCTTCTGGTATTGATGCACACAAAATTTGTACCAATATATCTATTCAGACTTAATTAGTAATTAGAAGGTGATGGTGACAGAGAGAAGTGTACATTTCAATTTGGAATTCATGCCCTAGTATAATTTACAACTGTCAACTTCGAAACTAGTTAGGACGTGCCCCTAAACTATTTAAACCATCTACTTTACCCCTCTTGGACAATTAGAAGGTAGTTTTGCTGTGACCTTGCCTCCCGGTAGACCAGTCAATGTTGATGTGCCATCTTGGTAAGCCTAAATCGCTCCTATCTAAAAAGAACGTAGTGTTCGGCTAGCAACACTTCCTAGGTGTGTTACTTGTTTGATCCCAAGTCCACAATCGTCACCTCCTGCCACTCGACACATGGCCCAGGTTTATGCTAAGGTGAACGACTAGAGTAGCAACTACCCATCCACGAGCTTGCTACGTGGATGTTGTTGTATTAGCTAGCGTGCCATCATGGACGCCGGAGGAGAGGTTCATGTTGGCGACCACGACCACCGGCATGGGGTTCATCTATGCAGGCCAGCAGGAGGATGTGGTACTTTTTTGAGTAAAGAGACAGAGCAAGGATGAGGTTAATGGCATGGTTTGTACATGACTTTGTCAAAAACGATGAAATGTCATCCTCGTTGGCAAAAACCACCATCGAGTTGAGAAAAAATTATGTTCTAGCCAGATTTCAAGTTTGAGGTTGTAAGTTAAACTTGGTCGGCGAGTTCATGGTTGTAATGTGCACTTCTCTCTTGGTAATAAACATGTACAACTATGGAACATTTGAGAGCTTCCTCGTCCATTGTTGTTTGAGTCATAAGGACACAATGACATAATTTACTTACTCTAGAAATGTATAGTTAAACAAGCATCTTCATGTTAGGTAGGATTACATCTATTTGTAATCTAGAAGCTGAAAACATCCGGCAAAAAAAACTACCTCCAATCCATAATGTAGGTCATTTCATAATTTTGCCAGCCAAACTTTTGCAATTTGACCATCTATAAGAAAATAATTTACTACCATCCGAAACATCGATTTGATGTTGCTATATTGTGGATTGTAATTTTGTAACGTAAAATTACTCTTATATAAGTTAGCATGCTTAAACAAAAATTAGTTGATAAAATATCATCAAAAGACCTATATGTGGATGGAAAGAATGGTGTACTTATATGTTTTCGAGGACACCTTCTTCATCAAATGCTACAACCCGGCTATAGTCCTTTTAGCCACATGACATGAAGGGTTCATGATCCAATAGTTGAACACATGGTTTTGTGGTTGGTATGTAGCAATTGCTTAACCAATTTTACGGTTTTACTCTTTTATTTTCAAATGTGTCCTATGATAACATAATTGCGCAAACATATTGAAGACACAGACAAGCACACAAACATGCATATAGTTTGAATGGATATCATAGTCCAAAAAAAGAAGATAGGTGGAAACAAAGCAGGTTCCATAAAGGTATGTATACGTGCCAGATTGTTTACATTAAGTTTGGAAAACAATTGTAATACATGCCACATTGTTCAGGTTAAGTTTGGAAAACAATATTAATATTACTCTTATTTGTATCCCAAATTAATATTTTGAGATATAAAAATGGGAATTTTTTTTTATTATGAACATCAATGAATTAATATTTTTTCATACAAGCATATTCATTGTACTATCATTTATTTTTTTCATACAAGCATATTCATATGATTTAGTCCGAAGTCATGTCAAACCCATGAAAATCATATGAATATGCTTGTACCAAACCCGTGTACATATGATTTATACTTCCATGAATATGCTTGTACCAAACCCATGTACTACCAAGCAAATTCATATGACTTCGGACTAAATCATATGAATATGCTTGTACCAAACCCATGTACTACCAAACCCATGGAAGTATAAAATTTAGAATAAGAAAATAATGTGAATTTCCATATTGATTTTCCTACCAAACCCATGGAGAGTGCATAAACAGACAAGTTCAGAAGGATTTTAGTTATATTTGTTTATATTTAATACTGAAACGTGGAATTAAAAATATTGAAATGAAACTAGCATTTTGAATTCCAATCGTTTGAGCAGATGGCATGGACAACGCGAACAAGAAAAGGACAATTTACCATACAAGCGAATGAGATAAAATTCTTTAGCATTTTTTAGTATGCACTAGCAATTACATTGCATTAGGTAGAGATCTGAATGATAAAATTAGAGGAAGTTAAGTAAGCATGTGCAAAATCATCTAGGTGTGTGACATTGCACTAATATTATAACACAAACAACTAAAATACCACAAACAAAAATAAAAAGATTCTCAAAGAAAAACTGAAAGATGTGGACGATGTGTTCATCCTTTTATATCAAACTACCTCTCAACTTAGAAGCAAACAAAAATTGAAGAAAAAAGTCACTTGAATGGATAAAATTATAATAATACAACATTAACATTATTTTAAACTAATAATTTTGGCCCATGGTATACTTAATTCAAAACAATATTACACTTGTTGAGTGAGTGATGGAACTATGATATGGTTAGCGATGTGTCTAGTGAACATACATGCCATATTATTTAAAAAAAAATCTCAAGTGAAGCGAGTATTAATGTATTTGTTACAAATTTTAATGGCACTATCATTTATTTATTTTCATACAAGCATATTCATATGATTTAGTCCAAAGTCATGTCAAAATCTAAAACAACATCAAATCTAGACGCACAAAAGCATGCGTCACTGTGTTAGTAGTATTCTCTATGATGGGTAAAACTAATATTTGAACTAAGTCAGATTTATAATTCATCTGCATACTTCAAATGAAATTTAGACTCATCCAAATGAATCAACCAAGTAATACATTTATTTATTTTTCTTATGTACTCCCTCTGTTTCTTTCTACTTCACATACTCCCTCCGTCCCGAATTACTTGTCCCATAATGGATAAAAATGGATGTATTTAGAACTAAAACATGTCTACATACATCTATTTATGTGACAGTAATTTCGGGCGGAGGGAGTATTAGATTTGTCTTCAGTCAAACCTTTTGAAGTTTGCCCAAGTTTATATAAAAAAAGTAACAACATTCACAATACCAAATCAATATCGTTACATTTATTATGGAATATATTTTTATATTTAATATGTGTTTTTAATATAAATTTGGTCAATGTTTATAAATTTTGACTTAAGACAAATCTAATATGTGGACTAAAAAACGGAGGGAGTACCTTCAGTAAGTAAGACAAGGCAACAATCTTACGACAATATATCTATATAAATTGAGTCCTGGACTTTTCTAATGCTCAAAGTATCAAAAGGAGGAGATTGTTTGACTGGATTAATCTGCATCACAAGTAGGTCAACATGTTCTTTAAAATATCAAACCATCGTATTTTTCTATATAGAAAGTATTACTTGTAAAATTTGGTGAAATTACCAACTCAAAATAATGGGGAAATTATTGTATAGTGCAATATATTTTGGTAAACTCATTTATGTTGGGCTCCTATTTTCAAATCCCTAATAGCCACTACTTGTCCTAAAACAAATAGCAATTGATTTGTGCTCATACACATAAGATATACCAAAACCATTGTACTGCCATAAGGCAGGGAACATAACTCGTCAAATAGCTATGGCAACTATGGTTTATCTGATTTCAAGAAATAATATAAGTACTGATTTTAAGAATAAAAAAAGATACGGTGTGTAGTACTACATGCACTGTTGGGGATGCCATTGGTAGCACTGTGGAGGGGATGAACTGAAACCACGACAACAAAAAGAAGCAGAGCAATACAACAATTAGAGCAATAAAAAGACGCTCGTCACCTGGGGGCGCGTTGGTGCGGTCCTTGGGGCCCGTCCCGCCGTTGCCGGCCTGTACAGCGAGCGCGGCAGCCGCGGCCAGCCCGCCAACGGCTGCGGCAGCGACCGTGCCTCCACTGCTCGCGGCGAGCGCCGCCAGCAGCGACTCCATCGGAGTCGTTCGGTTGAGCGGAGCCTGGTGTGGAAGAGGAGGAAATTAGGCAGCGGCAGGGGAGCCCGGGACACTAGACGGGAGAGAACTGACGTGCGCGCTTTCAGTATTTATAGTAGTGACAGGGTGAATATTAACAAGAGTGGACGGGCTCGCCTGGTCATGAAATCGCGAGGCGCCCAATTGCCTTGGGATATGAAGCCCAGCAGGTATTGTGGGGGGAGTACAATACTTCGTTGGCAAAAAAGAATACGACGGCATAGCCAGAGAACACGTGAGGAGCTATGGTGAATGATATGTCGTCTCACTGAAACACATGTTGCTGCGGCCGGGTCAATGTGTTGAGCACGTGATGCCGCGGTCTGTGCGTGTTGGACCTGGAATTGTGTTATCCGGCTCTGCAGTCCAAACACGTGGTTGAAACCCGTGAGGTGCTAAGTGTGTTGACTTAGAATTGTATTCCTAGACTAGAAAGCTCGGAGCAATAATTAAGGGAATATTTGTAGAGTTTTGCAAGTGCCAGCAGTACTAGAGGGGGGCTACAGATCGGGTTTCGTACAAGCCGGCGGCTATTTTCTTCTTCTCTGACTGTAAGCTGCTGCGTTGACCCGGAAAGGTCCAGGTCGATGCTTCAATTTCCTTGGCTTTAGCGTAGCACGTTGTTAGAAGAGGAGAAAAATCTGCATGCATCAGGTCGATACTTGATGGCATGCATGCACCAGCAAATCCGCATGGCAGGCAGTTCGAAATACAGTACTTAAAAATCCGCATCTGCATGCCATGTCTAGCACTAGTAGCCGTATAAATATGTAGACGACGCATCGACCTTCCCTCCACTGCTCTCTGATTCAGCTGATCGACCATCTCCATGGCGACCGCGAGAATAGCCGCCGGGACCTCTTCCGCCATCGCCGGACATCGCCTCCGGCCTGCCACGGTGTCGCCGCTCGTGTCGAACTTGTCTCGCTCACACCATCACAGAAGAAACCAGCCTCTTGGCCTTGCCTCCGCCCGTGCCGCCGAGCATGGTCTCACCGGAGCACACCGCCCCGAGTTCTTCCCTCATGACCATTGCCGTCCTCCTCCCTGTTCGATGAGCGCGAGGAGGACGCGGACGATGGTAACTTCCGCTTTAGGTAAGAAACTCTGGTTTGATCGTTTCCTTTTTCGTCACCTTCGGAAGAGAGTGACCCGTCGCTCCTTTAGTCGGAATTATTGCTGTCAGCAGTGAGTGACTAATTTACATCCGTATCTACTCCCTCCGTAAACTAATATAAGAGCGTTTAGGGAATACTTGTATATAATATCAGATTCTCACCATTGAGACAGAGAAATAGTTATTTCTCAATGAGCCACAGAAATAACATAACAAATTTACAAATATTTTTTTTATATATAAACAAACATGTGAAGGCTTACTTAAGAATGTGGAGAAATACTGTGTGGTTCAAACCATGCGGTCCGGCTCCACTCTCCATTGCCATTGGATCTCTTATTAAGACAGTCAGCTGCATTTGACAGGTGCTGGTAATCTATGTACATGATTTTTTTTCAAGTAATATTTTTTGTGAGGTTTTGTGACATGTTTGTTCGCAACCTATCACTTAGAATCTGGGCATGGGCAGCCCGATCTGACAGCCCGAGCCTGAAGCTCGACAGTTCGGCCGGCTTGGGCTTCAGTTTATGACCCAAAAGCTCTATAAAGCCTAAAATGCCTTAAAAGAAGGGTTTAAGTGAAAAGTATATAAATCATTTAATTAATATTTTAAATATAAAATGCTATCATTTTTACTTTTCATACTAGGCAAGACTGGCCTTGGGATTTTAGGGTCAGGCTATTTAATGCACAACCCACGGAATTACCAGGTCAATTGTCAGTGTACATACACAATTTAACAAGTGATACCATGATAGCCAAGAAGAGAAAGGGCTTGCAATCTATCTCGGAGGGCGCCACTTTAGCTCGCGGGAGCATATGCTCTCTGAATGAACAGTTAATCAAAATATATATCAAACAAAATTCTAAAAAGTGTAGCGAGTTGGGACTAAAGGTTTTGGGTTTTAGTCCCGACCCTTTAGTTCCGGTTTCAGAACCGGGACTAAAGGCCCTCTGGAACCGGGACTAAAGACCCGTTTTCTACTAGTGTGTGTACGTGTATGAGAGTTGTGCGTTTCTGGCCGGTGGTAAATCAATTAGCTTGGCTAGCTTCACACAACAGGATCGATCGAGTTGCTTACTGCTCTGAACGTGCGCGTCTCGCTGTTTCAATCGGAGTACCTTTGTGGAAGATTGTCATGAGTGAAGGAAGAAGCGGAGGAGCATGGAGGCGAGGCCACGGCTGCCGAAGGCGGCGGCCTCAGCAGACGCTCGCGGCGAGGTGCTCCTGTGGGCAGAGAGAGAGAGAGAGAGAGAGAGAGAGAGAGAGAGAAGACGAAGATGAGGTGGTGAGTTCAACGGTCAAAACCATGTCAGGTCAGCACAAAATCACCCGAAGCAATCCAAGGGACGAAAATTTTCTGGTTTCAACCATTGAGGGATTAGATTTTGCTGGTTTTAGAGTTGAGGAACCATTTGTAGACTACCAAAAAAGTTGAGGGACGGAAAATATACTTTTCTCATCTCAAGTTAGATTTGCTAAAAAAAATCATATTCTCCATTAGCTGCACAAGAATGAATATACACTTTAAATGTTTTGTATGCCTGAGAGTAGCATCCTCTGCAGTGTTTACATGAGCAATGTCCCTAGCCTGAAAAAAATAACATGGGTGATGTCCCAATTTCCTCAAACATTCTTTTTTATGGGATGTGCCAATTGATTTGTGAAATACATCTCCTATCTTCAATCAGCAAATGTGGAGGAGGCATCTGCCGAAGAAAATGCATGTCTCCAAAACATGGTATGTAGTATGTACATCACTATCAATCATTGTTGCGGTGATGTTTGAGGCTCTTGTCACATGATTCTAGTTTCAACTAAATTAGGAGCGGAAGGCTAGAATAAGGAAGCAGCTCCTGGAAGCTGAGTTGTTGCCATCTTCCTACGACACCGCCTGGGTGGCTATGGTGCCCTTGTCGGGCTCTCCTCAAGTTCCATGCTTCCCAAAGTGTGTTGAGTGGATCCTACAAAACCAGCAGAGCAATGGATCTTGGGGTCTCATCCAAATGGACTCCTCCGTCAACAAGGATGTCCTCTCATCCACATTGGCTTGTGTGCTGGCACTTAAGAGATGGAATGTTGGTGGTGAGCATATCAAGAGAGGTATGAACAAAGATGAATTTGCCTACCCTTTATTGTTGTTTTACTGTCTTGTATCTCAAGTTTTGCCAAATTAATGTGGCCTTGATGCGATAAAAATGGTACTGGCAGGACTATGTTTCATCAGAAGAAATTTCTCTATTGTTACGAATGAGCAGAGTGATACCCCTATAGGCTTCAATATCACGTTTTCGGGTATGCTTATCCTTGGGACTGAGATGGGTTTGGAATTTCCGGTTGGACAAAATGATCTTGATAGGATTCTTCACCTCCGGGAGGTGGAGCTGAAAAGGTTTGTCTGACAGTTCTGGCATGAAAATTGTGTTGTACTCTTTCTTTTCTGGCCACGTTTACACTTTAGGGATAGATGATTTTGAAACATAGGTTTTTGGGACTGGCTATTTTTCTCTTGTATAAGATGAACATTTTTCAGTGCGAAGTTCATTTTTTTAATGATTTTCTAAGAACCATGACTTGAAGAAGAAAAGGACCACATGTTAGCACATTTGTCTTTTCCTTAATGAAATGGGCAACCAGAATTTGAGTTAGACATGTATTACCTCTGATTATTATTTCAAAAGTTTGTATCTTATACATATGGACTTTATTCAGACTTCTTGGGGATAAATCCGATGGGAGAAAAGAATATATGGCTTATGTTGCTGAAGGGCTAGGAAACCTGCTGGACTGGAATCAAGTTATGAAGTTCCAGAGGAAGAATGGGTCGTTGTTCAACTCTCCTTCCACAACTGCTGCTGCACTAATCCACAATTTTGATGACAAAGCCCTACACTACTTAAATTTGTTTGTCAATAAATTTGGTGGTTCAGGTCGGTCTAGGTACCTTTCTTTGTGAGAAATTTGTAAGCTCTTCAGGCTGTGGCTAAATACCTAACAATATTAGAATTTTGCAGTGCCAACAGTTTATCCAACAAATATACATTGTCAGCTTTCATTGGTAGATTATCTTGAAACCATCGGGATATCTCATCATTTTTCTAGTGAGATAAAGAGCATCCTGGACGTGGCACACAGGTAACGGTCATGAATAAAGTTCTGATATTTATCTTTTGTATCTTGTAAACTTCATTGTATCCACTTTGTAGTTTCTGGTTACAGAGAGATGAGGAAATCATGCTAGATGTAGCAACATGTGCAATGGCATTCCGTCTTTTGCGAATGAATGGATATGATGTTTCCTCGGGTACTTTCTTTGGGCGGGAATTTCCTATCTTACAAATGTTATCTTTATATTTTTTTGTATGTTTAATTTAACTCGCTAATTTCAATACAATGCAGATGATCTGTATCATGTTGATGCATCCACCTTCCATAATTCACTTCAGGGATATTTAAATGATACAAAATCTATATTGGAATTGTACAAAGCTTCAAAAGTCAGTGTATCAGAAAATGAATTTAGCCTAGATAACATAGGCTACTGGTCAGGCAGGTTATTGACAGAAAAATTGCTCTCCGAGCGGGTGCAAACAACGGCAATATTTCAAGAGGTCCTTACATGAAATTTAAATCTTAGAAAGTGGACTAATTCTAGCTTTTATTGGGTGTTTACTGTTTCTATGTTTTTATACTTCTAGGTTGAGTATGCTCTTAAATTTCCCTTCTATGCCACAATGGAACGTATAGGCCACAAGAGGAACATTGAACACTTCGATGTTTGTGGTTCTCAAAAGCTAAAGACAGAACATCTGTAAGTCTCATTTCTCAAAAAGAATAGTCTGTAAAGTCATATAAATAAGGATGTCAGACATAAATTCTAGACATTTTGCTGAATCAGGCCATGTCGTGTCTGCCAAGATTTCCTGGCTTTGGCTATTGAAGATTTCAGTTTTTCTCAATCTATTTACCAGGATGAACTCCTGCATCTTGAAAGGTAATGTAAAATTTATGCTCTCTTGCCCTATTAATTTCCATTCTTAGATGTTTAAAAAATAATTGTGGCAACAGTTGGGCGAAAGGGAATCGGCTGGACCAATTACAGTTTGCACGGCAGAAGCTGGCATATTGTTATCTTGCTGCTGCTGCTACTATATTTCCTCCTGAACTGTCTGATGCTCGCATGTCGTGGGCCAAAAATGGTGTGCTCACAACCGTTGTTGATGACTTCTTCGATGTTGGGGGATCAAAAGAAGAACATGAAAACCTCGTAACTTTAGTTGAGAAGTAACCCCCTTGGCCCTTCATTTTGTAAGTGGAGTTGGTGTGTCGCACATTGCTAACAAGTTTTGGTCCCTGATTTGCTAATGTTTATCTTAGGTGGGATGATCACTCCAAAGATGAGTTCTGCTCTGAGCAAGTGAAAATATTGTTTTATGCTATCTATACTACAGTCAATCAGCTTGGAGTAGTAGCTTCTGCAATACAAAACCGTGATGTTCGAAAGCACCTGATAGAATTAGTGAGTTTCCATTATGTTTGTCTATTTCTCAAAATAAAATTGTTCAGCACTGACATGTTGAATCCATCTGCAGTGGCTACAACTGTTGAGGTCTATGATGTCTGAGGCAGAATGGCGGATGAGAAAATATGTGCCAACAGTTGAGCAATACATGTCAAATGCAGTTGTTTCCTTCACACTGGGGCCCATTGTGCTCACATCGTTGTACTTTGTTGGGCCAAAGCTCTCGGGATGTGTTATCCAAGATCAAGAATACAAGGAGTTATTTAGGCTAACGAGCACAATTGGTCGTCTCCTCAATGATATCCAAGGACTTGAGGTATTTGGGTTCCTTTTATCCTCAACTTCGTACCTACGCACGTCACGGTCGCATATGTATTCTATATTTAGTATAGCTGCATAAACATATGTTATTTTCAAGTTATATATGCTTCACACACCACAACAGGGAAATTCCTTTCATCTTAATATAAAGAAATATCCCGATGGTTGCCACAACAAACTGTAAACAGATATGTGGTGAGATAGAGACACTATAGTAATCCTCAGGACTACAAGTTCTAACAAAAATCAAAATTTGCAGTCATTCATGATCTTGTCAAGAATTTATTCTTGTAAAACACACATCTAAGTGCTTGTATGGTAATCTTAGGAGTTCCAGGCGATGGTAAAAGACAGACTGATGTTTACTCTTAGAAGCTATAATACATCTAGTAGTTGCGTATCCTGTTATTATATAATAATAATGAAGAGAATAGTAGTAATTACTCATCCCTGTTGTCTCATGTATTTTCGACCTGCATGCTGTAATTTGGTACCCTGACAATCTTTAAATCTATTTACTACAGAGGGAGAGCAGGGAGGGAAACCTGGATTGTGTCTCACTACTTGTTCTCCACAGTGGTGGTTCTATGTCAATTGAAACGGCTAAAGAAACGATACAGAAGGCCATAGCCTCATGTAGAAAAGACTTGCTAAAGCTGGTTCTTAGGGAAAACACAGTTGTTCCTAGGCCATGCAAGGAGCTGTTCTGGAAGATGTGCAAGATAGTTCACTTGTTCTACTCTCAGACTGATGGATTTAGCTCGCCAAATGAAATGGTGAGTGCGGTTAATGCAGTTATCAACGAGCCGCTAAAACTCCAAATCAACAATCGACCTTTGCCCATGCAGTCAGTAAATTAAGGGTTCCGTGTATTTTGCCTTGTTTTAATGGACCGATCAATCTGATGCTCTCTTGAGAAAAAACTTATGAATCAGATAATAACCAGCAGTACGGATACACTGTGTATGTGGTACATCAGAAACAACTATTGTACTATATTTGTTATTCAACTTCCTATCTAAATATGTCACATTTGCATATGTATTATATATTTGGTATAGCTGCATAAGCATATGTTATTTTTAAGTTATATGCTTCACGTAAATTCCTCGTATACACCACGAAGCTCCGTATCTGCTGCGTGGTGTTGATCTTTTCTTGTGTAAATCCCGTGACATTCTCGGCATTGTACTCGCTGGTGCACTTCTATGTTGATGCAAATACTCCCTCGTCCGAAAATACTTGTCATAGAAATGGATGCATCTAGACATATTTTAGTTTTAAATAGAGTTAAGTACGCTGGAGGTGCCCCAACTTGTCCTGCGCGGTCAGTTTAGGCCTAAAGTTGGAAAATACATGAAACTAGTGCTTAAACTTGTCCCATGGTGCAAATACGGTGCCTCCTTCCGAATCCAAACGTACGTCCAATCTGCGTGGCGTGCCAGCATAGCGGTGACCCACCTGTAAGTGGCTGAGAGCGGGAAAATGTTGGGTATACTCCGCGCACGAGGATTCTTTTTACAAAAATCCCCTTATATTTTATTTAATCATATAGGAAAGACGTGAAATACATATGTTTATGAAGTCCCGATTCATCGTGAAATCTTTGTCCAATTATATCCGAGCAATGCATTCAACAAGGTAACGACGAAAAAAGACGTCTTCATTGACAGGTACAACCATGCACACGGGACATCCACAGAATTTAACACTCTACCCCTTGTGCACGGGTCAAGAGGCCCGTGCGCATGGGGTGTACATAGAGATTTCCTGGACCCCGTGCTCACGGGTTAAGCAGAGAGGATACCATGAGGACTTCTTCGAGAGGCTTTTGATGAAACTCTTCCACAATAGTCCAACATGCTTCATGCATCACTATGGACCATTTCTTTACATAAGATACAATGCCCTTGATGTTTCATATGAATTCTCATTCAATACCAAAGCTTAGAGCAAATCTTCATCTTTATGGCAATCATCATTAAGGCACCACCTATGTAATATTCCTTCACATATATCTTAGTGAAAGCATTACTCCATATAGATTGTTATTAATTACCAAACCATAGTTAGTGGATACATGCCCTTTCAATTGGTTATACAAAATATTTTGGGATGTACGAGAAGCAACAACTGTTAAAGATCACCATTGAGGCAGTACAGTTTATAGTCACCTGAAGGAAATATGCCCTAGAGGCAAAAATAAAGTAGTTATTTATATTTCCTTATATCATGATAAATGTTTATTATTCATGCTAGAATTGTATTAACCGGAAACTTAGTGCATGTGTGAATACATAGACAAACAGAGTGTCACTAGTATGCCTCTACTTGACTAGCTCGTTAATCAAAGATGGTTAAGTTTCCTTACCATAGGCATGAGTTGTCATTTGATGAACGGAATCACATCATTAGAGAATGATGTGATTGACTTTACCCATCCGTTAGCTTAGCACTATGATCATTTAGTTTAATGCTATTGCTTTCTTCATAACTTATACATGTTCCTATGACTATGAGATTATGCAACTCCCGAATACCGGAGGAACACTTAGTGTGCTATCAAACGTCACAACGTAAAGGGTGATTATAAAGATGCTCTACAGGTGTCTGCGATGGTGTTTGTTGGGTTGTCATAGATCGAGATTAGGATTTGTCACTCCGTGTTTCGGAGAGGTATCTCTGGGCCCTCTCGGTAATGCACATCACTATAAGCCTTGCAAGCAATCTGACTAATGAGTTAGTCACGAGATGATGCATTACATAACGAGTAAAGAGAGTTTCCAGTAACGAGATTGAACTAGGTATGATGATACCGATGATCGTATCTCGGCCAAATAACATATCGATGACAAAAGGAACAACGTATGTTGTTATGCGGTTTGACCGATAAAGATCTTCATAGAATATGTGGGAGCCAATATGAGGATCCAGGTTCCGCTATTGGTTATTGACCGGAGATGAGTCTCGGTCATGTCTACATAGTTCTCGAACCTGTAGGGTCCGCACGCTTAACGTTTGATGACGATCGGGATTATGAGTTTATGTGTTTTGATGTACTGAAGGTTGTTCGGAGTCCCGGATGTGATCACGGACATGATGAGGAGTCTCGAAGTGGTCGGGACATAAAGATCGATATATTGGAAGGCTATGTTTGGACACCGGAAAGGTTTCGGATGAGTTCGGACATTTTCCGGAGTACCGGGGGTTACCGGAACCCCACGATAACCCCCCGGGGAGTTAATGGGCCTTAATGGGCCATGGTGGAAGACAGGAGGCGGCGGCCAAGTGGGAGGTGTCGGTGTCAAAACCTGCGGATCTTGGGTAGGGGGCCCCGAACTGTGCGTCTAGGCGGATGGTAACAAGAGACAAGGGACACGATGTTTTTACCCAGGTTCGGGCCCTCTCGATGGAGGTAAAACCCTACTCCTGCTTGATTGATATTGATGATATGGGTAGTACAAGAGTAGATCTACCACGAGATCAGAGAGGCTAAACCCTATAAGCTAGCCTATGGTATGATTGTTGTTCGTCCTATGGACTAAAACCCTCCGGTTTATATAGGCACCAAAGAGGGTTAGGGTTACACAGAGTCAGCTACAATGGTAGGAGATCTACATATCCGTATCGCCAAGCTTGCCTTCCACGCCAAGGAAAGTCCCATCCGTACACGGGACGAAGTCTTCAATCTTGTATCTTCATAGTCCAGGAGTCCGGCCAAAGGCTATAGTCCGGCCATCCGGACACCCCCTAATCCAGGACTCCCTCAGTAGCCCCTGAACCAAGCTTCAATGACGACGAGTCCGGCGCGCATATTGTCTTCGGCATTGCAAGGCGGGTTCCTCCTCCGAATACTTCATAGAAGATTTTGAACACAAGGATAGTGTCCGGCTCTGCAAGATAAGTTCCACATACCACCGTAGAGAGAATAATATTTACACAAATTCAATCTGTTGACGTATTCCGTGGTGTGACATCACACCACGGCCAAGCCTTTATTCGGATCATTTTTACTGTTCCACCTCAGCGCGTTTAGCGAGGCGGTTTCTTTGGCACGTCTTGTCAAAGTAGAGATCGTGTCCCCTTATTCCGGGATTCTCATCAATACGGGCGTGGGTAACTCAACCGCGCCATTGATTATGGCGCTTGGGAGATAAGCGAGTTTTACCAGGCTGGTGGGGACGCATATCTTCGTCCGTCCATATAAGGGGATAAGGATCCACTTTTTCACACACGCCTTCTTCCTCCTTTGCTCATCCATTTCCGTGCACTCGAGCTCCAGCGCCCAAGTCCAGACATCTCGCCTCAACCTTCCCCAACCATGTCCGAAGGGGGAGGCAAGTGGATGGTCTCCTCCATCACGGAGGGGCACATCAAAAAGCTGCGGAAGGCCGGATACTTGTCCAACGACATCGCGCATCGGTTCCCCGACAAGGGGCAGCTTGTCCCCACCCCCCAGGCCCCATGAGAGGGTGGTGTTCCTCACCCACTTCCTCCGTGGACTAGGTTTTCCACTTCACCCATTTGTCCGGGGGCTCATGTTCTACTACGGCCTGGATTTCCATGATCTGGCCCCGAATTTCATCCTCAACATCTTGGCGTTCATCGTCGTGTGCGAGGCCTTCCTCTGCATCCAGCCCCACTTCAGCTTATGGCTGAAGACCTTCAATGTCAAGCCGAAGGTAGTGGGCGGCCGCCAGGCGGAGTGCAGAGGTGCCATGGTGGGCAAGATGCCCAATGTCTTATGGCTCGAGGGCTCCTTCATGGAGACCATAAAGGGGTGGCAATCGGGGTGGTTCTACATCACCGAGTCGCGTGACCCTAAATGGGTGGCGGCCCCCGAATTCCGATCTGGCTTCCCTACACGGCTCACCTCTTGGAAAGAGACGGGCCTAACATGGGGTAATTCGGAAGAGCTGATCGGACTCCAATCTTGCGTCAAAAATCTGGTGAACAAGAAGCTCAAGCTCGTCAACGTAGTCCAGGTCATGCTCATCCGCCGGATCCTCCCGTGCCAATAATGGGCCTTCAGCTTGTGGGAGTTTGATCCGGCACAACACCAAACCTTGAGCAGGCTCTTCGACACTACGTACGAAGATGCCTGGAAGGTGCTGTTCAAGGGCGCCGAGGCTCCCGCATCCGCTACCGAAGATCAGGGATTTAGCTCGCAGCGTCAAGCCGGCGAGGCAAGCTATTTTACCCTTTACAGGACACTTGCTTTCCATAGTTTGAATCTATGCGAGATCTAAACTCCCTTACCTTTGACAGGCCTGGCAAAAGACGTCCGGGCAGGTTGACTGCCCGACTCCCTTGCCAGAAGACCCATCGGACGCCCGATTGACGGGGTTGCTGGTTCCGACACCTCACGTGGTGCCGGAGAAGAAGGCCAAGAAGAAGGCCACGGGAACCCGAAAGAGTTCCCGGCGCCAGGTGTTATCGGACTCATCGTCCGATGACTCCGAGGCGGACTCCTCCCGCGAAGACGAGGAGGAGGAAAAAGAGGCCTCTCCCCCAGCGGGGGAAGAGAAGAAAAGGAAGGCCACCCCAACCGGGGAGGCCGGAGGGTCCAAGAAGGGAAGGACCCTTCCTCCGGACTACTCCACCAACACCGACAACGGCGAAGAGGAGTGGCCACCGAGGGCTAAGCCCCTGGCGACATCGTAAGTGTCAGGATATCAGAATAACTCGTGGCGTTTCATTTGTCGTATAGAATCTCCTAACGCCGAATATAACCCTGCAGCCCGCCCAAGGACGGGCTCAATACTTCAACGAGCGGCTCCCTGGCTTCGTCGGACGTGAATAGCACTTCACTTCCGGCCGCCTCCTCTCCTCGCGCTGTGGATGACACCGAGGTGGGGTCCCAGAAGGGGCCCAGCCAGGAGGAGGAGGTCCAGGAGGCGCCGCAAGGCAACCTCCCGGACTCTGGGCACAAGGGGGATCAAACCCCAAAGGGCTCTAAGTCCGGCCCTGGGCCGGACTCCGCACAGGAACCTTTAGTGGTTCCGAAGTCCGGCAGGCGGCCCCTTTCTAAGAAGGGCGAGACTGCGACACCGGTGACCTCCGTCCAACCGGAGGCACCAGATAATTTGCTGGAGGCGCTTAACGGCGCCTCCATCGACGAGAAGCACCGCACTGTTATGAGTGTGGTGATCCAGAAAGTTCAATCCGCCAAGAGCGGGCTGACTGAAGCCTGTGCCAGCCTTCTAACAGGCTTTGAGGTATGTATTTAAGATATGTAAAAATATTACCACATAGACAGTAGCCCCTGATGCTCAGTTTGGTGTTCGGAAAGAAAAAACGAACTGAGGATCTAAAAAGATGTACGCAGGAGTCTAACATAAGTATGTCAATATGGGGAATGCAGGCTGCGCTGCTGACCTCTGCCGCACTGACTGCGGAGGTCAATGCATTGAAGCAGAGCCTCGAGCGGTCCGAGAACGAGCTCGGCCTTGCCAAGAAGCAGCTCGAGGACAAGGAAGGTAAGTAATACCTTATGGAAGTGTATAAAAGATGTGGTTGCAAAAAATGACAGGAATAACGTGAGTATTGCAGGGGCCACGAACGAGGGGGCGACCCTGAAGGAAGCGGTGTCCAAGGCCGAAAGCAATGCGGCCACGGAGTGCGCCGAGCAAGAGAAACAGGAGGTGCAGGTGGCGGAGGTGCGGCAAGAGCTCCAGGCTCTTGTGGAAAAACACGAGGGTTTGGAGCATGACTCAAAGACTCGAGAGTCCGAGCTTGCCTCGGCCCTTGAGAGCACCAAAGCCGCTAAGGCCGAAGCCCAAAAAGCCCTCCAGGAGATTGAAGTGATGAAGAAGATAGCGGCGGGTAAGGCATTCTTTATGCAAAGCAGGCACGTGAAAGTGAATTACTTGTTACTTACCCAAATCCGGAGCTCTCCAGGAGCATTCGTAGATTTGCCCCGCAGTGTGTCCGATGCTGCCGCGTTCTACCGAGCCGAGGAGGGGAGCTCGACGGAGAAGGTGTTCTGGTTTCAGTATGCTGAGGCCGGACACCCGGTGCCCTTGAGCGACCAGCTGAAGCAGTTGGTCGAGCTCCATAAGGTGGCCGAACAGGCCATGAAGGGCCTCATAGTTCGGCTGTGGCCTAAGGAAGCCATGCCTGGGAGCTACTTCGGGCTGGTGAGGCGGCTGGTGGACGCCTGTCCATGGATTGAAGTCGTCAAGCGCTCTGTCTGTATCGAAGGTGCCCGTAGGGCCCTTGCCCGTGCTAAAGTGCACTGGGGCAAGATGGACGCTGAGAAGCTTGTGACGGACGCTCCCCCGCCGGGCAGGGAGTATCGCAAGCCCGAAATGTATTATGCGGGCGTCCTGAAGGGTGCCCGCCTTATAGCGTGTGAATGCTCCAAAGATGTAATTTTTGAGTAAACTCGCATTTGTTATCCTGTATGTTGAAAACTTGTTCATATGCGCTAAGCAACGCTTGTGAATTTAAAATATTACCTTCTGTGCGGCCGTTTATTAAATTTGAGAGATGGCGAGTCGTCGGCTTCTGCCCTCATGCCACGAGTGCTGGGGTGTTTGGGATAAACTTGAGCGCTCTTTTTCCCATTCTTGGGTCCTTAGAGGGAGGCGCTCAACGCAACGAATGAGGCAACCGGACTATAATGCTTGAACACTCTCACTTAGCCATAGAATTCTATAATTTTAAATTTCGGCGAAGCCCCTAGTATTCGGAAGACCGAGTTCGGGGTGCTATCCACGCCTGGGCCGAACAAAGCCGACTCCTCGCTCTAAGCGACACCTCTCGAACAGCGACCGGCTCTCGCCCTATCATGACGATTAGTTTTAGCTTTCTCCACTGAGGTGCTTAACCCATCTCAACCGGGGCACAATCGCAGTGGTTCTCCCAGCGCTACCTTAGCCGATATAACGGAACGTAAGGTACCAAAACATGGGAGCCGGGCAAACCCAACTATTGACCCAAGACATGATTCGGAGCCGATGCATATAATGATATAAGTTCGGGGTGCCGCACTTGTCAAAGTGTTCGGACTTATCACACCATATTTTGGGGTACTTAAGCCCCTGGTGTATTTGGCCGCACCAAAGTGTACGGATGCAACATGTCATAAGTGAACATATATAGATAAAAAAAAGGAATGCAATAATAGGGAGAAGCTATATATTGTTTATTCAAAAAGGCTGCAGTAAAAGCAAAACGATACAAATAGTGCGATAAGCAATGGACGGGACTGCTTGACCTGTCCCCCTCCAGGGGCGAGCTGCGGGATGATATGTGAAACAAGTATACTGCTCGTTATAGAGACCACCTAGACACTTGACGTAGCTTTCTGCTTCCCTGGCTGTTGCATCGCGTGTTCGGCGATTCTATTGCCGGACAGGGCTTCTTGAGAATAGAGTCCTGAAAGTAAGAAAAAAAGGATGACACAATCGGGAGCCCCTGGTGCAGTTGAGCCGCATTCTGGGCCTGCCGTGGTCGTGCCCCTCCCCCTATGCCCATGGTATTTCCAGAGCGTAATTATGTACGCGTAGTACTGGTTTCGCAATTTCACGAGGGCTGGGGTTGGGGCCGCATTGCTACGCGTGCTCGGAACGTACCAGGCGGTCTTGTTGTAGGTTACTCCGGGCGCGCTTGACAGTGTTCGGACGTTTAATAGCCGGACTCGAGAATTTCCTTGAGAGTCTGCTTTGTACTTCCGCCGTGAGGGCCGCCGTATGCTCCTCCGTTCGGAGAGAGCGTTCGGTGTTTCCATTGACCGTAATGATTCCTCGAGGGCCTGGCATATTGAGCTTGAGGTATGCGTAGTGTGGCACCGCATTGAACTTTGCAAATGCGGTTCGTCCGAGCAGTGCGTGATAGCCACTGCGGAACGGGACTATGTCGAAGATTAACTCCTCGCTTCGGAAGTTATCCGGGGATCCGAAGACCACTTCAAATGTAACTGAGCCTGTACAGTTGGCCTCTACACCTGGTATGACGCCTTTAAAGGTCGTCTTTGTGGGTTTAATCCTTGAGGGGTCTATGCCCATTTTGTGCACTGTATCCTGATAAAGCAGGTTCAGGCTGCTGCCGCCGTCCATCAGGACTCTAGTGAGGTGAAATCCGTTAACGATTGGGTCTAGAACCAATGCGGCGAATCCGCCATGGCGGATGCTAGTGGGGTGGTCCCTTCGATCAAAAGTGATCGGGCAGGAGGACCACGGATTGAACTTTGGGGCGACTGGCTCCATCGCATATACGTCCCTTAGTGCACGCTTCCACTCCCTTTTGGGTATGTGGGTTGCGTATATCATGTTCACCGTCCACACTTGTAGGGGGAAGCCCTTCTATCCTCTATTGTTCGGCGTCCGGGGCTCCTCTTCGTCGTCGCTATGCAGACCCTTGTCATTGTTTTCGGCATTTAACTTGCCTGCCTGCTTGAACACCCAACAATCCCTGTTGGTGTGGTTGGCTGGTTTTTCGGGGGTGCCGTGTATCTGGCACGAGCGGTCGAGTATTCGGTCCAAATTGGACGGGCCTGGAGTATTTCTTTTGAATGGATTTTTCCGCTGACCGGGTTTAGAGCCTCTGAATCCGGCATTGACTGCCGTATCCTCAGCATTATCGCCATTAATGCGGCGCTTGTGCTTGTTGCGACGCGACCTGCCATTGCTGTCCTTGGTATCCGAACTACCAAGGCTCTTGGTCATGTTGTTACTACGAGCTAGTCAGCTGTCCTCTCCCGCACAAAAGCGGGTCATGAGTGTTGTGACGGCTGCCATGGATTTCGGCTTTTCCTATCCTAGGTGCGTGGCAAGCCACTCGTCGCGGATGTTATGTTTGAAGGCTGCAAGGGCCTCTGCATCCGGACAGTCGACGATTTGATTTTTCTTGGTTAGGAATCGTGTCCAGAATTGTCTGGCTGATTCCTCTGGCTACTGAATTATGTGGCTTAGGTCATCGGCGTCTGGTGGTCGCACATAGGTGCCCTGGAAGTTGTCGAGGAATGCGGCTTCCAGGTCTTCCCAACAACCAATTGACTCCGCTGGCAAGCTGTTAAGCCAATGCCGAGCTGGTCCTTTAAGCTTGAGTGGGAGGTATTTGATGGCGTGTAGATCATCACCGCGGGCCATGTGGATATGAAGGAGATAGTCCTCGATCCAGACCGCAGGATCTGTTGTGCCATCGTATGATTCAATGTTTACAGGTTTGAAACCCTTAGGGATTTGATGATCCATCACTTCGTCCGTGAAGCATAGTGGGTGTGTGGTGCCTCTGTATTGGGCTATATCACGATGCAGCTCAAATGAGCTTTGTCTACTGTGTTCGGCCCTGCCGGAATTGCCATATCCGGCGTGATGTTTATCAGCACGTATTGTGGGGGCGCCCACGTGATCCGTAGATCGATCTTGTTTGCCGTGCCTTGTCCTCCAGTATATCCTACAGGTCTGGCGCATTTTCCCGCACCTTGGTATTTTTTGAGCGGCGCCGGGGTGTGGCTTGAGTGGAGGGCCGAGAGGCCTCTCTGTCGCGGCCACGAGGTGGCCGGTCGGCCGTATCATGCGCTGGTGATGTAGGTTTAGGTGCTTCCTCCTCTAATCAGGGTAGCAGCCTGCGTTTTGGGTAGCTCTTGGAGGGGCGTTCGAGTTCATACTCATTCTCCGCAAGGACTTCAGTCCATCTGTTGGCTAGCAAGTCTTGGTCAGCTCTAAGCTGTTGCTGCTTTTTCTTGAGGCTGCTTGCCATGGCCATAAGCCTGCGTTTGAAATGCTCTTGTTCGACGGGATCCTCTGGCACGACAAATTCGTCGTCGTCGAGGCTTGCCTCGTCTTCGGAGGGAGGCATGTAATTATCGTCCTCTACCTCTCTGCCTGCCGCTCTCTCATGAGGGCTGGCTTCTCCATCCTCCTGCACTGAATCTTGCTGGAGGGGGTTGTCTTCGGCACTGTCCGGGGTGTTATTGTCTCCCATGCCGGAATCACCGTTTTTGCTGTGGCGGGATTTAGAGCGGCGCCGCTGACGCCGACGCTTAGGCTGTTTCTTGGAGGGGTCATCCTCCGTTGTTCCATCGCCATTCCCATCTTTTGGGATGTCCACCATGTAAATGTCGTATGATGAGGTGGCCTTCCAGTGCCCTATAGGCGCTGGTTCTTGGTCGTCTCCTGCATCGTCGTCCATACCGTCGATGTCTTTGGAGTCGAAGTCGAGCATGTCGGTTAAATCATCGACAGTGGCTACGAAGTGGGTGGTGGGTGGGCTTTGAATTTCTTCGTCGTCCGCATCCCAACCTTCCTGACCATAGTTCGGCCAGGGCTCTCCTGATAAAGAGAGAGACTTTAGTGAATTCAGGATGTCGCCAAAGGGCGAGTGCTGAAAGATGTCCACGGCGGTGAATTCCATGACCGGCGCCCAATCGGATTCGATTGGCAGGGGCGCGGAAGGTTCAGAGTCCGAAGAGGAGTCTGGCACCTTGGAGTTATGAGCCTTGCAAAGGACAGGGATGGTGTTCGGCTCAATCGCCGTAGAGATCGCAGCCCCCGAGGCAGTGTCCAGCCACCGTCCTTGATCGGCGCAGTCGGCTCCGAGCTAAGGGTCGGAGCGGACACTGGTGCGGCCTCCAGGGCACTGTTCAGCAGCAGAGCTAGATCATGCCCATCGTGACAGTGCGGCGCGCTTGGCTGTGGCTCGAACCCGTCCAAGATCAAGTCTCCACGGACGTCAGCCGTGTAGTTCAAACTTCCAAATCTGACCTAATGGCCAGGGGCGTAGCTTTCAATCTGCTCCAGATGGCCAAGTGAATTGGCCCGCAGTGCAAAGCCGTCGAATATGAAGATCTGTCCGGGGAGAAAAGTCTCACCCTGGACCGGATCATTGTTGATGATCGGAGGAGCCATCGGGCCTAAAGATGACGACACAGAGGAACTCTCAATGAAAGCACCAATATCGGTGTCAAAACCGGCGCATCTCGGGTAGGGGGTCCCGAACTGTGCGTCTAGGCGGATGGTAACAGGAGACAAGGGACACGATGTTTTTACCCAGGTTCGGGCCCTCTCGATGGAGGTAAAACCCTACTCCTGCTTGATTGATATTGATGATATGGGTAGTACAAGAGTAGATCTACCACGAGATCAGAGAGGCTAAACCCTAGAAGCTAGCCTATGGTATGATTGTTGTTCGTCCTACGGACTAAAACCCTCCGGTTTATATAGGCACAGAAGAGGGTTAGGGTTACACAGAGTCGGCTACAATGGTAGGAGATCTACATATCCATATCGCCAAGCTTGCCTTCCACGCCAAGGAAAGTCCCATCCGGACACGGGACGAAGTCTTCAATCTTGTATCTTCATAGTCCGGGAGTCCGGCCAAAGGCTATAGTCCGGCCATCCGGACATCCCCTAATCCAAGACTCCCTCAGGAGGCACACGCCCCCAAGCCCAATCTGAATTTGGGGGGGGGGGGGGCTTTCCTTCTCTCCCTCTCCCTCTTCCTTCTTCTCCTACGCCAACTAGGGAAAGGGGGAAACCTACTCCTGCTAGGAGTAGGAATCCCCCCGGGCGCGCCCCATGAGGCCGGCCCTCCCCCTCCTCCACTCCTTTATATATGGTGGAGGGGGGCACCCCATAGACACACAAGTTGATTGTTTAGCCGTGTGCGTGCCCCCCTCCACAGATTTCCTCCTCCGTCATATCGTTGTAGTGCTTAGGCAAAGCCCTGCGTCGGTAACTTCATCATCACCATCATCACGCCATCGTGTTGACGAAACTCTCCCTCGGCCTTAGTTGGATCAAGAGTTCGAGGGACGTCACCGAGCGGAACGTGTGTAGATCGTGGAGGTGCCGTGCGCTCGGTACTTGATCGGTTGGATTGCGAAGACGTTCGACTACATCAACCGCGTTACTTAACGCTTCCGCTTTCGGTCTACGAGGGTACGTGGACACACTCTCCCGCTCGTTGCTATGCATCACATAGATAGATCTTGCCTGATCGTAGGTAAAAAATTTGAAATACTGTGTTCCCCAACAGTGGCATCCGAGCCAGGTCTATGCATAGATGTTATATGCACGAGTAGAACACAAAGAGTTGTGGGCGATAATAGTCATACTGTGTGGCACCCCGGCTCAGAGAAAACCGGAACGCCCCGTACTCCAGCCCAGAGATCGAGATGAAGTCTTCTGGAATATGACACTTCTTAGCATAGAACAAACAAGCTCTTTATTACAATCTATTTGGATACAAGGGTTACATCGGCACGGCGACACTATGCCTGCCACTGTTGCTCTATGCAAGCAGCAGAACAACACGATGCAGCGGAATAACTCTAGCAGCGGAACAATGATGACGGTGGTGAACTCCACTCCGTAGGGACTCTGGCTGGAACGCTTATCCTTGCTCGCAAAGAAGAACTCCACAGCAAACAAGCAATCAAATCCGGAATGACCTGCAAACTGGCATGACACGCCAGGTTAGTACATTGAATGTACTTGCAAGCTCACAATAACCAAAAGCATTCAAGACAAACAACAGCATGGCAATTACAGGTTAAGCAGAAATTAACATGATATCATCATAGCAACATGGCATCAACATGAACATGATACAACTAGAACAACATGAACTTGGCATGAACAAATGAATCTGATGATACTAGCATGCAACAATATATCCAACATGTTGTGACTATGCTCAAGTAGTACTCGTCCATTGGACTGGCTTACCGAACATGATCATTTCCAGATCACAAACGTGATGAACACATAGACAAACTTGTGATCCTTACGGCGATCACAACCACGACCAATAAATGGCCCAAGATCCTTACGGCGATCACAACCCGACCAATAAATGGCCCGCGATCCTTACGGCGATCACAACCCGACCAATAAATGGCCCGTGATCCTTACGGCGATCACAATTCGACCAATAAATGGCCCGTGATCCTTACGGCGATCACAACCAGACCAATAAATGGCCCGTGATCCTTACGGCGATCACAACCACGACCACATCTGGTCCAACTCAACACGATGGCCTTTCTGCCATCACCTCACTTCATACTTAGTGTGCAAATTTATTAAGTGTTGACCCATGGTGTACCCTAATCTCGAGCGTGTCCTTAACCATGGACTCGGCTATCGATAGATTAATACACTCTGCAGAGGTAGCGCACTGGACCCACACTACGGAACCATTGGCCTCGCATTCCCATTCAGGTGGACCAACGACATTCCGACGAAACCACTTCATTGCCATGACACTCTCCCGGCCACTCCGACTAAATCCCCATCAGGCTAGTCCTGGGTGGCCCCGTGTCTACCTCAAGACACATCGAAGACCGTCATGGCCACGATCCACTTTGGGACCCGGATCCAAAAACTTAACAACGGGCACACAAGGTTATGACTGCTTACCAGGCCAGGGTACAGCACGCCCATAACCTTCCCTAGATGGAGGCATCGACCAGAGGCACGACAATGAACCGAATTAAGGCCGTCCCATACCGGCAAATGTGGTTGCACTGGGAAAGACTCGTTTCAGCGGCACCATGACCCAGTCAACAACATATTCAAGTTGAGTTATTATCAGGTTCAACTTAAAGTGAAAATAACCGGCATCATAATGCCATGACATGCAAGCATTTAACCAACTGGATGCAATGGAACATGCATAACAACGGTACTCAGGACAGACGACAGTCATGCACCAAAGACCATCACCAACATCAACATGTACTACTAGCAAGCATAAACATATGAAAGGAAATACTAGCAGGTAGAACATGATAACAGAGTACAAGACAACATAGCACAAAGTTGAACATGCAAATCTAAACATCACCGGGACAAAGTAACCATCTTTTCAACAAGCAAACATTTATTAAATATTCAAGTTGAAAACCATGGCTACTGCATGACTATCATGCAAGTGGGTATTGTGGCTTGCCTGGGGATGAAGAAGGCACCGGGGAGAAGTGCGGTGAAGCTACGGAAAGATTTGCCGGAAACAGTTCTCTCTCGGAGGGGCTGTTTAAGTGCAAGGGCGAAAAGGTCATTTTCAGAATGCGAAAACATAATGAAAGTGACACCACCAGAAAGGGCTCGACGAGACGACGAAGTAGGCTTTGGAATCACCTAATTTGGAGTTACTTTACGGAGATATAAGGTGATGACGATTAGGAACCAATTTGTGAATATTTCTTCAGCAAACAGGTCCCTGAGTGGATAAGGTAGAGGCGTAAAATCAGAAATACGCTTTCGGGGGATGAAAATGTACTGGCCCAATTAAGTCTCCACTTAGCCAACTCAGTGGACCGGGTCAATGCGGGGCCGGCTCCTGGCTCACTGATGTGTGGGGTCAAGAGGGGAGGCGAGGCCCGCCTGGCCAGCTGGAGGGGGCACGGGCGCTCGTCCCCTTCCTCCCGCTCGCCCTGTTCCTCGCGTGAAGCAGAGGCAGAGTAGGGGAGGGACGGCGAGGGGGCAGGCCTGCTCCGGCCACCTTCGGCCAGGGCGCGGCCACCGGAGGGACCAGCGGAGCCTGGCGCCTCCGTCCCTAGGCAGCAGGGGCGCCGGGGCGGCCTGGGAGACGGCGAGGCGCGGCGACAGAGGAGCAACAGAGGAGGACGCCGAAGAAGGGAGTGGGCGGCTCCGGCCGTCTCCGGCTGGACGGAGATCACCGGCAGGTGCGGGGCGACGAGGCACACCCGTTCAGAGGCAGAACGAGCGCCGGGAAGGGTTGGAGAAGAGGGGAAGCCGCGGCGACGGAAAGCTATAGAGGCAGCGGCCGAGCTCGAGGAACACGACCACTGTGCTCTCCGGCGATGGGCAAGTGGTTGGGGTGAGCTGTGGGCGTGAGGGGAACGCGGGGGACAAGTTGGAATGATGAGGGGAGGGCTAGGCACACCGGGGAGGAGCGAACTCCGGCGATGGCCGAGACGTGCACGGCAAAGAACAGCGAGATTAGGCGATTCCAGAAGGCAAACGAGGCGGGGGAGGGATGGATGAGCTGCGGGAGGACTCGCCCTTGCTTTATATAGGCCAGGGGAAGCCTCTGGAGCATCACAAGCGAGCTCCAACATGGCTCTAATGGTGGACAGTGGCGGGGTACGACACGGGCATGGACCTAGCGACGCATTTAAGGCGAACGACGATGAGCCATCAATGCAGGGCGATGCAGGGCATCACGGGGGAGCTCCAGGACATGAATGGAGGTCGAGACGAGGAGGGAGCCGACGAGAACAGGGGCGGGAAGAAGCCAGAGCGTGCAATCTGCATGACGCAAGCGTGATCACCACGCGCACTGGTGCAAATAGCTCGTTTTGGCCGGACCAACCATGTCTAGTGGATTGAATCTAGTGACCTTAGTACAACTGAGGAAATAAATCATTCGAGGGGCAAAGAAGTGATTTGCACTTAGCTCCAAAGTAAACCAGCAACCAAGTGTTTGTGATGTGCAGTGGGGACAGCAGCTAGGTAACTAAGTAACTAGTTTGTCTGGTGATGATAAAACACTAAGGGGACTACGATCACAAGAAATCAGCTTAAGATGAGGAGTTTAAAGGGTGGTTGGTGTAGAAAGTGCCAAAATGGCCAGAAATGAAAATTTGGATGATGCACTCACATAGTTGCATCAATTGATCTGAAAATGGTTATGGACCAATGATTTGACGATATTAAGATTCCCAAGGAGTTTCGTGCCATTTGGATGAACCAAAATAGCACTTGCTTCAGAAAGATTTATTCTGACCAGAAACTTGGAAAAATTCCACAGGGCAAATGGTCTATGGTATTGAGACACAACATGGTGGAGAGAGGTTATACGGTTACTAGAAGGTCTAGAAAAATTTACAGCCATAAGGGAGCAAGATAAAATATACGTGCTTCACAAACTGAAATTTTGACCAGAAACTAAGATATGAAGCTGTGCTCACATGGAGGCATGAAATGACATCAACTTTGGTGGAGGGCTATGATATGATGATATGAGGAACATGCAAAATGGAAACTCATCTGGATATGCCTAGCTTGTACCTCCTTCACAAAGCTTCTTTCTAGACAGAAACTTTGGAAAATCATAATTAAATAATTACTAGGCAAATGAGGTTGAATTTTGGCATGTGGAAATGATATGTACATGATAAGATTTCCAAGGAGTTTGAGGTCAATTAGGCAAAGGAAAATGGCACTTGCTTCACAGTGTGCCATTTAGGGCAGAATAGGAAATGATTTATTGGAGGATTATTTTCGTACATGGAAATGAAAAGTTTTGCCATATTTCATCAAGATATGACCCAAACAATTTATGAGAATTATTTGGGAATTTTAGGAGTGAGGGAAATATAGGTTGCTTCACAACCTAGGGTAATTTGAGTTATTCCTTTAATAGAAAAGGAATATTCCCAATAAAAAGAATATTGGGATTTGGGCTAGGATGAAAATGACAGGGTCTCGGGAAGGATTTGGGAATGACAAGCCACTCTGGAAGCAAAGAAGAGGGCATCTTCTTCAGTTTCCAGACCACAAAGCCACGAAAAAAGAAAACTCAAGCAAAAACCTCGGAAAAACAAAAGAAAAAGACTGGGCCAAAAATCAGGCTGTCACAAACCTTACCCCCTTAAAGAAATCTCGTCCTCGAGATTTGGTTGCTGAGGGAACAAGTATGAATATTCTGACTTAAGGAAACCGTTTCCAACTCGGGTATCCTTTTTCCTTTATTGTTGTTCCCACTAAATCTTTATCTAACTAACCCTGGGGTAGTTCTATTTACTGTATCCACATTATGACAGATCTTACCTGGCTTGCTCATGATTATACAGGCTCCAATTTCTTTTTAGATCTGCTGACTAGCTGACTGTGATTAATTATCACGACTGAAATATATGTCCGTCTCACAAATCCAAAAGTTATTTCCGCTGGGTGTGCCACCCGGCACTGACAACCTTTCATGTAATGATGATCAGATTTTTCTGATGAAAACTCAAGATCTGACTCATTGCATTGGGGTTTCTCCACTAACTGCAGGTCCTTTGGGTTCCAAACAGTGAGTTAAAACATAACCGTTTCCTGACAGATTCTGACTCATCGTAGAAGTTTCTGAATCATCTTAACTGGTTCCACTGTCGTGAGTAGCGGATCCGTACCAATTGTTTGATTGTCTCCTGTCGGGGCCAGCATAAAGGGTTTGGCCTGTATGATAATATCTGCAGACTTGACTGATGGTGGTTCTGACGGAAAAATTTTGTTCACGACAGGCTATCCATGATAATTCATATAAGTGAGGACTCAGGCTTCCAGACTGTTATTCCTCATGCCGGTTACTCATGCTGTAGGCATATCCATGTGGATCAATACTGACTTAGACTCTCCGGGGGATCTGCACCATGGGGGTGGTGTACAATTTTCATACCTGCATCACTGGACTTGCTCCTTCATTATTGTTTTCTTGGTCTGGATCTTTGGCTGAAAGAGCTGGGCCATATTGCTTCTTCGTATGACCATAGGTACTGTTGGTGCAATTTTTTGGCAATTGTAGTTTATCCTCATTTTTCTGACAGGATAACCCATTAAATGGCAGGTTCAACACCTCACAAGTTCTGATCGTTGGGAAATGATCATCTGAAACCCTTGCAAGAAATTGACAAATAAATCAGTAGCCAACAGAACGGTCTTTACAACTCAGATCTGGGACATTACTGAAATAACTCAACCACGACTCAGGACGGCCGAAAAGCAGCTCAGAGCATGAGACCGGGTCGATAAGAAGAAGGTGGCAGCTCCCTAAAATAGCCAAAAACAACTATAGGGCTATTGTCACAAAAAGAAACTCAATAGCTGTACGAGATGACCGAAAAGTAGCTCAGACTCGTGACAGTCGTTGAAGAGAGAAACAAAAATCAGCATCCACCCCGGATAGCTAGAAACCGCTCAGATTACAAGCGTGGTGCCGTCATTGGAGAAAAAGAGACAAGGGCTCATCAGGATCATTTTCCAGTTTACAAGTACTTGTATGGAGCTCATTGATGTCATCAATCCTCATAATCCTTCGTCACACTGCGGTGTATACTGGCTTTCTTCTATTAACCATCCTCATGTGGTTGTCAGATCCTCATCCGGGTGACTTGTAAGATCTTGATGGTATGCTCATTGCATATATATGAGGGCCTGATTCCGAGACAGACGTGCATTCCGACTGATTCTTGCTTCTGAGCAAAATGTTGCGGATTTGATTCTTGGGATTCACTGCCATATGCTGTCAATTCACAGCGTACTACCTTGTACCAATGTCTTACTGAGGAAGATTGGCTGGCTTGTGCTCGAAACTTTCATTGGACAGTTTGCTGAAGAAGACTGGGTATCATGCTTCAGAAGCTTACCCCCTTAAAGACTTTGCTGGGGAAAGACTCGGTACCTTATGCCGGAAGTCTTCACGGTTGCTTACTGAAGAAGGCAGAGTACCTTGTACGGAAAATCATTCATGTATTGTACTGAGGAAGATAGATGAATCTTGCCTTGGAAGCTTCTCGGGTATCTTGCGAGGGAAGATTGGGTTGCTTACACCAAAAGCTTCTTATTGTGATATGCGGACCGATTTCCACATATATAAACATCTGAATATTTTTGCTATTGATTTCTTGAATGAAACGGGGTTTTGCAGGACTATCCTCCTTTCTGAGTACATGCCATATGTTTGCTTGCTTCCGAGCATATAATGTTTAAAAATCATTCTTAACGAAGAATCAAACTTGTATCTGAGCCAAACCTTTGATTGATAATATTCTATCAACCTTGCACACAATTTATCTTCTTGCTGATTTGATCATTTATGCTATCAGGAGTACACGATGAGGGAGACTTGACTCTCAGTAACATGACCAGATATTCCCCAATCTGAATGCAGTTGGCTGAGAATTCCATACTGTTGTGAGGAGTGCACATTAAAGCAAACTTTATACTGACATTCCATCCAGGATTTCTTTTGTATTCAGACGAGCTATTTCCAATTTTCATTGCAGTCTGCTGATAATTCCATTTTGTTTAGCTGAATTTCCAAATATATGCATTTCTTGCTGATTCTTTGGGTCCGGTGTCGGTTGACAGGCAACTTTAATAGGGAAAAATTTGTAACACCGAAGGCCCAAAGAAAGGAACAAAAGAAACGACTAAAGCAAAAGCACACAAGCATACTACTAAGATAATTAATCAAGCAATCATCACATATTACTCCTACTCACACAATAATATGCATGCACACGTAAGCACACAAATCTCGCAGAAACTCCGGTATTGCGGTCTAATATGCTGTGGCGGCATGCACGAAAATTATATCCATGTGTGGAAAGGAGTTGGCGTAACCGAAGCTACACCAAGCAGTGGCTGAACACTAGCTGGATCTGGATGGATACACAGGTGAGGATGGACTTAACAATCAAGTAGCGAGACACAAAAGTCACAACTACCTCATCATCAAGCATACGAAGGGATTCGTACCCGTCCAAAGAATGAAATGACAAGGCAAGATAATAGTGGAATACTGGGTCTAATGGCATTGCCCTTTTTTGATAACAAAGGTCAGCAAGGGTTGCCAAAAGAACGAGATGGAGGGCATGGATAATGATGTGGTCGCATCACACCACAGAGCAGGCATGATAAGAAGGAGGGCCTAGGTAGTGGATCAAAATCGATACCACCTACACTCACAAGATTAACCATTAGCGACCAAATAATAATCTATATGCATGCTATGCGACAAACAAATGCAGCAATCAACTGCAACGAACCAACTGGGGTCTATACTACCGCTTTCTAACGTTCGCGCGGTCTAGGGCGTCCTATAGCCAGACCTGCTCTGATACCAAGCCTGTGGCACCCCAGCTCAGTGAAAACTGGAACGCCCCGTATTCCAGCCCAGAGATCGAGATGATGTCTTATGGAATATGACACTGCTTAGCATAGAACAAACCAGCTCTTTATTACAATCTATTTGGGTACAAGGGTTACATCGGTACGGCGACACTACGCCTTCCACTGTTGCTCTATGCAAGCAGCAGAAAAAAACGATGCAGCGGAAGAACTCTAGCAGCGGAACAACGACGACGGTGGTGAACTCCACTCCACAGGGACTCTGGCTGGAACGCTTATCCTAGCTCGCAAACAAGGACTCCATGGCAAACAAACAATCAAATCCGAAATGACCTGCAAACTGGGATGACACGCCAGGTCAGTACATTGAATGTACTTGCAAGCTCACAATAGCCAGAAGCATTCAAGACAAAGAACAACATGGCAATTACAGGTTAAGCAGAAACTAACATGATATCATCATAGCAACATGGCATCAACATGAACATGATACAGCTAGAACAACATGAACCTGGCATGAACAAATGAATCTGACGATACTAGCATGCAACAATATATCCAAAATGCTGTGACTATGCTCAAGTAGTACTCGTCCATTGGACTGGCTTATCGAATGTGATCATTTCTAGATCACAAACGTGATGAACACAGAGACAAACTTGTGATCCTTACGACGATCACAACCACGACCAATAAATGGCCCGTGATCCTTACGGTGATCACAACCCGACCAATAATGGCCCGCAATCCTTACGGCGATCAAAACCCGACCAATAAATGGTCCGTGATCCTTACGGGATCATAACCCGACCAATAAATGGCCCGTGATCCTTACGGCGATCACAACCCGACCAATAAATGGCCCGTGATCCTTACGGCGATCACAACCACGACCACATCTGGTCCAACTCAACACGATGGCCTTTCTGCTATCACCTCAGTGCATACTTAGTGTGCAAATTTATTAAGTGTTGACCCATGGTGTACCCTACTTTCGAGCGTGTCCTTAACTATGGACTCGGCTATCGATAGATTGATACACTTTGCAGAGGTAGCACACTGGACCCACACTATGGAACCCATGGCCTCGCATTCCCATTCGGGTGGACTAACGACATAATGATGAAACCACTTCATTGCCATGACACTCTCCCGGCCACTCCGACTCAATCCCCATCAGGCTAGTCCTGGGTGGCCCCGTGTCTACCTCAAGACACATCGAACACCGTCGTGGCCATGATCCACTCTGGGACCCGGATCCAAAAACTTAACAATGGGCACACAAGGTTATGCCTGCTTACCGGGCCAGGGTACAACATGCCCATAACCTTCCCTAGATGGAGGCACCGACCAGAGGCACGACAATGAACCGAATTAAGGCCGTCCCATACCGGCAAATGTGGTTGCACTGGGAAAGACTCGTTTCAGCGGCACCATGACCCGGTCAACAACATATTCAAGTTGAGTTATTATCAGGTTCGACTTAAAGTGAAAATAACCGGCGTCATAATGCCATGACATGCAAGCATTTAACCAACTGGATGCAATGGAACATGCATAACAACGGTACTCGGGACAGACGACAGTCATGCACCGAAGACCATCACCAACATTAACATGTACTACTAGCAAGCATAAACATATGAAAGGAAATAATAGCAGGTAGAACATGATAACAGAGTACAAGACAACATAGCACAAAAGTGAACATGCAAATCTAAACATCACTGGGACAATGATAACCATCTTTTCAACAAGCAAACATTTATTAAATATTCAAGTTGAAAACCATGGCTACTGCATGACTATCATGCAAGTGGGTATTGTGGCTTGCCTGGGGATGAAGAAGGCACCGGGGAGAAGTGCGATGAAGCCGCGGAAACATTTGCCAAAAACAGTTCTCTCTCGAAGGGGCTCTTTACGTGCAAGGGAGAAAAGGTCATTTTCAGAATGCAAAAACATAATTAAAGTGACACCAACAGAAAGGGCTTGACGAGACGATGAAGTAGTTTTTGGAATCAAATCATTTGGAGTTACGGTTGCGGAGATATAAGGTGATGAAGATCAGGGACCAATCTGTGAATAATTCTTCAGCAAACAGGTCCCTGAGTGGATCAGGTAGAGGCGTAAAATGAGAAAAATGCTTTCGGGGGATGAAAATGTACTCGCCAAATTACCTCTCCACTTAGCCACGTCAGCGGACCGGGTCAACGCGCGGCCGACTCCTGGCTCACAGACGCGTGGGGTCAAGAGGGGAGGCGGGGGCCGCCTGGCCAGCAGGAGGGGGCACGGGCGCTCGTCCCCTTCCTCCCGCTCCACTGTTCCTAGTGTGAAGCAGAGGCAGAGCAGGGGAGGGCGGCGAGGGGGCCAGCCTGCTCCGGCCACCTCCGGCCAGGGCGCGGCCACCGGAGGGACCATTGGAGCCTAGCGCCTCCGTGCCTAGGCAGCAGGGGCGGCCTGGGGAGACGGCGAGGCGCGACGACAGAGGAGCAATAGAGGAGGACGCCCGAGAAGGGAGCATGCGGCTTCGGCCGTCTTCGGCCAGACGGGGACCACCGACAGGTGCGGGGCGATGAGGCGCACCCGTTCAGAGGCAGAACAAGCGCTGGGGAAGGGTTGGAGAAGAGGGGAAGCCGCGACGACGGAAAGCTACAGAGGCGGTGACCGAGCTCGAGGAACACGACCACGATGCTCTCCGGCGATGGGAAAGTGGTTGGGGTGAGCTACGGGCGTGAGGGGAACGCGGGGGACAAGTTGGAATGGCGAGGGGAGGGCTAGGCACACAGGGGAGGAGCAAACTCCGGCGATGGCCGAGACGAGCACGGCAAAGAACAACGAGATTTGGCGATTCCAGAGGGCAAACGAGGCAGGGGGAGGGATGGATGAGGTGCGGGAGGACTCGGGCTTGCTTTATATAGGCCAGAGGAAGCCTCTGGAGCATCACAAGTGGGCTCCAACATGGCTCTAATGGTGGACAGTGGCGGGGCACGGCACGAGAATGGACCTAACGACGCATTTAAGGTGAACGAAGATGAGCCATCAATGCAGGGCGATGAAGGGCATCACGGGGGAGCTCCAGGACATGAATGGAGGTCGAGACGAGGAGGGAGCCGACGAGAACAGGGGCGGGAAGAAGCCAGAGCGTGCAATCTGCATGACGCAAGCGTGATCACCACGCGCACTGGTGCAAATAGCTCGTTTTGGCCGGACCAACCATGTCTAGTGGATTGAATCTAGTGACCTTAGTACAACTGAGGAAATAAATCATTCGAGGGGCAAAGAAGTGATTTGCACTTAGCTCCAAAGTAAACCAGCAGCCAAGTGTTTGTGCTGTGAAGTGGGGACACCAGCTAGGTAACTAAGTAACTAGTTTGTCTGGTGATGATCAAACACTAAAGTGACTACGATCACAAGAAATCAGCTTAGGAGGAGGAGTTTAAAGGGTGGTTGCTGTAGAAAGTGCCATAATGGCCAGAAATGAGAATTTGGATGATGCACTCACATAGTTGCATCAATTGAGCTGAAAATGGTTATGGCCCAATTATTTGAGGATATTAAGACGCCCAAGTAGTTTCATGCCATTTGGATGAACCAAAATAGCACTTGCTTTAGAAAGATTTATTCTGACCAGAAACTTGGAAAAATTCCACAGGGCAAATGGTCGAAGGGATTGAGCCACAACTTGGTTGAGGGAGGTTATATGGATACTAGAAGGTCTAGAAAAATGTGCAGCCATAATGGTGTAAGATAAAATATACTTGCTTCACAAACTGAAATTTTGACCAGAAACTAAGAATTGAAGTTGTGCTCACATGGAGGCATGAAATGAGCTCAACTTTTGTGGAGGGCTATGATATGATAATGTAAGGGGCCATGCATAATGGCAACTCATTTGGATATGTCTAGCTTGTACCTCCTTCACAAAGCTTTTTTTTTGGACAGAAACTTTGGAAAATCATAATTAAATAATTACTAGGCAAATGAGGTTGAATTTTGGCATGTGGCAATGATATGGACGTGTGAAAAGATGTCTAAGGAGTTTGAGGTCAATTGGGCAAAGGAAAATGGCACTTGCTTCACAATGTGCCATTTAGGGCAGAATAGGAAATGATTTATTGGAGGATTATTTTTGAACATGGCAATGAAAAGTTTTGCCATATTTGATCAAGATATGACGCAAAAAATTTATGAGAATTATTTGGGAATTTTAGGAGTGAGGGAAATATAGGTTGCTTCACAACCTAGGGCAAGTTGAGTTATTCCTTTAATAGAAAAGGAATATTCTCAATAAAAAGAATATTGGGATTTGGACTAGGATGAAAATGACAGGGTCTCGGGAAGGATTTGGGAATGACAAGCCACTCTGGAAGCAAAGAAGAGGGCATCTTCTTCAGTTTCCAGACCACAAAGCCATGAAAAAATAAAACTCAAGCAAAAACCTTGGAAAAACAAAAGAAAAAGACTGGGCCAAAAATCAGGCTGTCACAAACCTTACCCCCTTAAAGAAATCTCATCCTCGAGATTTGGTTGCTCAGGGAACATGTATGAATATTCTGACTTAAGGAAACCGTTTCCAACTCGGGTATCCTTTTTCCTTTATTGTTGTTCCCACTAAATCTTTATCTGACTGACCCTAGGGTAGTTCTATTTACTGTATCCACATTCTGACAGATCTTACCTGGCTTTCTCATGTTTATACAGGCTCCAATTTCTTTTTAGATCTGTTGACTAGCTGACTGTGATTAATTATCACGATTGAAATATATGTCCGTCTCACAAATCCAAAAGTTATTTCCGCCGGGTGTGCCACCCGGCACTGACAACCTTTCATGTAATGATGATCCGATTTTTCTGATGAAAACTTAAGCTCTGACTCATTGCATTGGGGTTTCTCCACTAACCGCAGGTCCTTTGGGTTCCAAACAGTGAGTTAAAACATAACCGTTTCCTGATACATTCTGACTCATCGCAGAAGTTTCTAAATCATCTTAACTGGTTCAATTGTCATGAGTATCGGATCCGTACCAAATGTTTGATTGTCTCCTGTCGCGGCTAGCATAAAGGGTTTGGCCTGTATGATACTATCTACAGACTTGACTGACGGTGGTTCTGACGGAAAATTTTTGTTCACGACAGGCTATCCATGATAATTCACATAAGTGAGGACTCAGGCTTCCAGACTGTTATTCCTGATGCCGATTACTCATGCTGTAGGCATATCCATGCGGATCAATACTGACTTAGACTGTCCGGGGGATCTGCATCATGGGGGTCGTGTACAATTTTTATACCTGCATCACTGGTCTTGCTCCTTCATTATTGTTTTCTTGGTCTGGATCTTTGCCTGAAAGAGCTGGGCCATATTGCTTCTTCGTATGACCATAGGTACTATTGGTGCAATTTGTCGGCAATTGTAGTTTATCCTCATTTTTCTGACAGGGTAACCCATTAAATGGTAGGTTCAACACCTCTCAAGTTCTGATCGTTGGGAAATGATCATCCGAAACCCTTGCAAGAAATTGGCAAATAAATCAGTAGCCACTAGAACGGTCTTTACAACTCAGATCTGGGACATTACTGAAATAACTCAACCACGGCTCAGGACGGCCGAAAAGCAGCTCAAAGCATGAGACAGGGTCGATAAGAATAAGGTGGCAGCTCCCTAAAATAGCCAAAAACAACTATAGGGCTACTGTCACAAAAAGAAACTCAACAGCTGTACGAGACGGCCGAAAAGCAGCTCAGACTTGTGACAGTTGTTGAAGAGAGAAACAAAAATCGGCATCCACCCCGAATAGCTAGGAACAATTCAGATCACAGGCGTGGTGTCGTCGTTGGAGAAAAGAAGACAAGGGCTCATCAGGATCATTTTCCAGTTCACAAGTACTTGTATGGAGCTCATTGATGTCGTCAATCCTCATAATCCTTTGTCACACTGCGGTGTATACTGGCTTTCTTCTACTAACCATCGTCACGTGGTTGTCAGATCCTCATCCGAGTGACTTGTAAGATCTTGATGGTATGCTCATTGCATATATATGAAGGCCTGATTCCGAGACAGACATGCATTCTGACTGATTCTTGCTTCTGACCAAAATGTTGCGGATCTGATTCTTGGGATTCACTGCCATATGTTGTCAATTCACAGCGTACAACCTTGTACCAATGTCTTACTGAGGAAGATTGGCTGGCTTGTGCTCGAAACTTTCATCGGATAGCTTGCTGAAGAAGACTAGGTATCGTGCTTCAGAAGCTTACTCCCTTAAAGACTTTGCTTGGGAAAGACTCAGTACCTTATGCCGGAAGTCTTCACGGTTGCTTACTGAAGAAGGCAGAGTACCTTGTACGGAAAATTATCCATGTATTGTACTGAGGAACATAGATGAATCTTGCCTTGGAAGCTTCGCGGGTATCTTGCGAGGGAAGATTGGGTTGCCTACACCAGAAGCTTCTTATTGTGATATGCGGTGTCACATCCCTGGTTCTAGTAATGCCTAGTGTTAGCTCTTGGTGATGCATCATGTTTATTTGTCACAGGAAATTGAAATGGGGATGACAAAAACCCCCAGCACCACCTAACTCAACTAGGGTTACTAAAATACTTCTTCAATAAACCCAAAATGCCCTTCTAAAATGTTCATCATCTTGGCATTGGTCTAGAACCTCTCCCAAAAATGCTGCACATTTTTCTAGGCCATTCTGGATTTTTGAATTAAATCATATGTTATTTGCATTTGGACATTTAAAATTCTATAAAATATTTTAAATGTCTAAATAATCATAAAATGAAATGTTAACTGTTGTATATATTTTCAATAGTGGGCCTGAGTAGTTTCATGATTTTTGAGTTAGCATTAGTATTTTTAATAAAGCCCTAAAGACTACAAAATAATAGAAAAACAAAAAAAAATTAGAAGAGAGAGAGAGAAGGACTTACCTGGTGCCACCAACCGGCCCAGCTCCTGTGCAGCCCACCTGGCCTGGCGCTGTGCCGGCCGAGCCCACCTCCACCTCCCCTGTCGTCTTCCTCCCTAGGCCAGTAGGCAGAGCGCGTGCTCGCCGCGCGCGCACACACGCTCGAGCCACCTCCTGCCTGGCTGCCTGCATCCCCGACTCCCTGGACGCCTCCAGACGGCGCCACACACCCCCCGACTCCTCTCTCTCTCTCCCCCCATCCTCACCCTCTCCCCTGGATGGCTGGATCTCTCTCTCTCACTCACCCGAACGGGGTCGTCGCCGCCGACCATCACCACCGCGGCCACCAGCATCCCCACGCCCAGCCAGCTAGTGCCCGAGCTCCGCCTCCTCGCGCTGAACCTCTCCACTCCGAAGGAAACAAGCCGGAGGGCCCCGCTTCGTCTCCATCGTCGCCGCCTTCGCCATCGTCCGCCGGAGATCCGCCTTGCTGCCCCGCTAGCTCCGATGCTTCCCCGGCCCCGCCGTCTGCACCGGCTAACTCGCCGAGAGCTCCTCTTCCTTCTCCCCCTAGCCACGTCGCTCGAGCTGCCCCTAACCCCGTTGGCCATCACGGCCGAGAGCTCGTCTCCGCCGGCCATGTCGCCATCGTGGCCACAGACGCGTAAGCTCGAAACCGAGCGCGTTACTGTGCTCAACACATCACCAAGAGGCCGTAGCACCCAGCAGTTCGCCCCGCCGTGCCCCACAGCACCATTCCCAACCTCGCCCGAACTCCGGCCGCTGCCTAGCTCCTCGTCGCCGCCTACTCCGGCCACCCCAGCCGCTGTCGCTCGCCTAGTTGGATGCGGTGCACCTTCAGCTACCCGTAGACGCTAGCCACGTGCAAAACCGAGCCCCGTAGCGGTTTTCCGATGAGCTTCCGCCGCGGCTTGAGGTCGCAGCCGGCCAAACTCCAGCGTGCCGACGTGGCTGCATGATTAGTGCTAATCACAGCCAGCTAACCACCCCAAAGCCACTGATAGTGGGCCCCACAAAGAGTCAAAGCACGAGTCAACGCGACATTAGCCCCTCTGTCACTGACCAGTGGGCCCGAAAGATCATTTGACCTGTGCTCACCGTTGACTCGCTGACGTCACCCTGACGTAGTAAGTGATTTTCTGGTTTTAAAATAAATCAGAAAATAATTAGAAATTCCAGAAATTAGTATAAACTTCAAAAATTCATATAAATTCAATCGTAACTCCAATTGAGATAAGTTATATATAAAAAATGATCAGAAAAATCCAATCTATCCATCTGTACTGGTTTCATGCATGTTTAAACAACTTAAACTTGCTATTTAGTGCAAAACATGATAAGGCACTATTTAAATTCATAGTTTCAATTTGAACTTGAACCTTGGGTTCAAACTGACTCAAACCCACCTGATTATAGTTGCATTAGCCCAACACACTCATTTTACCATGTCATGATCATGCATCATATTGTGCATTGCATTGATTGTGTTCCCTTCTATGTTGCCGGTATTTGTCCCCTCTCGATAGACATGATACCGACGATGAGATCGATGACACCGATGAAGAACTATACTATCTTCAAAAGTGCCAGGAAAGCAAAACCCCCTTGTTCATTCCGATACAATCCTACTCTCTCGCTCCTGCTCTCTTTTATCGCATTAGGACAACAACGATTCATTTGTTACTTGCAGCGGTAGCTGAACCCCTTTATCCTTTGCATGACCTGTCATTGCCACAGTAAATAGATGAAACCCACTAGCATGAGTAGGAGTTGTTTGAGCCTGATGTGCCTACTCATTCATGCTTGTTTGTCATGCCTGCTATGCTTAGAGTTGTGTCAGGTCTGATTCATCGGGGATGAATCAGAGGTGTGTAAGCATGTCCTACTGTGTGTGAGCTAAGTGTGTGAACACGATTTGGTAAAGGTAGCGGTGAGAGGCCATGTAGGAGTACATGGTAGGTTGTCTCATTGAAGCCATCCTTAGGAACTGAGTTCTGTGTTTGTGATCCATGAAACAGCTACTACCACGCATTGGGCCCGAAACCAATGGACCCTCTCGGCTTCTTAATCACCCTTGTCCTCTGTCCAGGAGTTGCAAGTAGTTTCGGGTGTTTGTAGTATGCTGGAGGCCGTGCACAGCGCTGACCGGAGGGGTTGGTTGTTATGCGGTAGGCACGTGGCACGGTGTACCAGGCACCCATTTGGTGTCTCGGGAACCCTGCACACATCGTTCGAGGCCGTATGTGGAAACCTTGGCCGAACTCCCTGCGGATGGAACCTGAATAGGCGATAAACCTGGACTAGAGACTTGAGTGTTTAGGTAGGTTGTGGCCGACACCCTCGCTGGGCTTCCGCTTGAAGGTTGCCGAGTACATATCGTGTAAACGGCGGTAAGTGGTGAGAGCGTGTGTGAAGAAGTACACCCCTGCAGGGTTATCATCATCTATTCGAATAGCCGTGTCCGCGGTAAAGGACTTCTGGGTTGCCTGTACAGTTCATAGACAAGTGAAAGTGGATACTCTAAAATGCGCAAGATAAGCGTGAGTGCTATGGATGGCATTCTCGTAGGGAGACGGGAGCAGATCTATAGTGGTGTATTGTTATGGTGAATATGTGGCCTCGTGTGCGCTACCTCAAAAGAGTTACTTGCAGTCGTAGTTCAGGATAGCCACCGAGTCAAAGCTGGCTTGCTGCAGTTAAACCCGCCATCCCTTTGTTGATAATGATGCGTATGTAGATAGTTCTGATGTAAATCTTGCTGGGTACATTTGTACTCATGTTTGCCTATTTTATGTTTTTGCAGAGAGATTTTAGTCTCACTAGTAGTTCCACGTGGACTTCGACGTTTAGCTTGTTACCTCAGCTACGATCTTGTGCCCTCGGCAGGATCTAGTAGATAGTCAGGCTTCTCAGCCTTTTTCATTTGTAGTTGTCTGTACTCAGACATGTTAAGCTTCCGCATGTGCTTTGACTTGTATGCTCTGAATGTTGGGTCGTGAGACCCATGTTTGTAATATCTCGCTCCCCGGAGCCTATTGAATAAAATATTTGAGTTGTTGAGTCATGTTGTAATGCTATGTTGTATTTGCACATATCGAGCATATTGTGTGTATGATATTGAAATGCTTGGTATGTGTGCGATCTGACTATCTAGTTGTTTATCCTTGGTAGCCTCTCTTACCGGGAAATGTCTCCTAGTGCTTCCACTGAGCCTTGGTAGCTTGCTACTGCTCCGAAACACTTAGACTGGCCGGCATGTGTCCTTCTTCGTTCCTGTGTCTGTCCCTTTGGGGAAATGTCACGCGGTGTATTCCGGAGTCCTGTTAGCCTGCTACAGCCCGGTTTACCGGAGTCCTGCTAGCCCAGTTGCTACAGCCCGGATTCACTCACTGGTGACCGACACATTCGTTGCTGGGTCATGTATGCATGTCCCTGTAAGTTAGTGCCACTTTGGGTTCACGACTAGCCATGTCAGCCCGGGCTCCTTGTCATATGGATGCTAGTGACACTATCATATACGTGTGCCAAAAGGCGCAAACGGTCCCGGGCAAGGTAAGGCGACACCCGTGGGAATACCGTGCGTGAGGCCGCAAAGTGATATGAGGTGTTACATGCTAGATCGGTGTGGCTTTGAGTCGGGGTCCTGACATGCGGACCGATTCCCACATATATAAACATCTAAATATTTTTGCTATTGATTTCTTGCATGAAACAGGGTTTTACAGGACTATCCTCCTTTCTGAGTACATGCCATATTTTTGCTTGCTTCCGGGCATATAATGTTTAAAAATCATTCTTAACGACGAATCAAACCTGTATCCGAGCCAAACCTTTGACTGATAATATTCTGTCAACCTTGCACACAATTTATCTTCTTGCTGATTTGATCATTTCTGCTATGAGGAGTACACGCTGAGGGAGACTTGACACTCAGTAACATGATCAGATATTCCCCAATATGAATGCAGTCGGCTGAGAATTCCATACTGTTGTGAGGAGTGCACGTTAATGCAAACTTTATACTAACATTCCATCCAAGATTTCTTTTGTATTCAGACAAGCTATTTCCAATTTTCATTGTAGTCTGCTGATAATTGCATTTTGTTTAGCTGAATTTCCAAATATATGCATTTCTTGCTGACTCTTCGGGTCCGGTGTCGGTTGACGAGCAACTTCAATAGGGGAAAAATTTGAAACACCGAAGGCCCAAAGAAAGGAAAAAAAGAAACGACTAAAGCAAAAGCACACAAGCATACTACTAAGATAATTAATCAAGCAAGCATCACATATTATTGCTACTCACACAATAATATGCATGCACACCTAAGCACACAAATCTCGCGGAAACTCCGATATTGCAGTCTAATATGCTATGGCGGTGTGCACGAAAATTATATCCATGTGTAGAAAGGAGTTGGCGTAACCGAAGCTACACCAAGCACTGGCTGAACACTGGCTGGATCTGGATGGATACATAGTTGAGGACGTACTTAGCGATCAAGTAGCAAGACACAAAAGTCACGACTACCTCATCATCAAGCGTACGAAGGGATTCGTACCCGTCCAAAGAATGAAATGACAAGGCAAGATAACAGTGGAAGACTGAGTCTAATGGCATTGCCCTTTTCTGATAACAAAGGTCAGCAAGGGTTGCCAAAAGAACGAGATGGAGGGCATGGATGATGATGTGGTTGCATCACACCAAAGAGCAGGCATGATAAGAAGGAGGGCGTAGGTAGTAGATCGGAACCGATACTACCTACACTCACAAGATTAACCGTTAGCGACTAAATAATAATCTATATGCATGCTATGCGACAAAAAATGCAGCAATCAAGTGCAACAAACCAATTGGGGTCTATACTACCGCTTTCTAACGTTCGCGCGGTCTAGGGTGTCCTATAGCTAGACCTGCTCTGATACCAAGCTTGTGGCACCCCGGCTCAGAGAAAACCGGAACGCCCCATATTCCGGCCCAGAGATCGAGATGAAGTCTTCTGGAATACGACACTTCTTAGCATAGAACAAACCTGCTCTTTATTACAATCTATTTGGGTACAAGGGTTACATCGGCATGGCGACACTACGCTTGCCACTGTTGCTCTATGCAAGCAGCAGAACAACACGATGCAGCGGAAGAACTCTAATAACAGAACAACAACGACGGTGGTGAACTCCACTCCTCAGGGACTCTGGCTGGAACGCTTATCATATCTCGCAAAGATGGACTCCACGGCAAACAAGCAATCAAATCCGGAATGACCTGCAAACTGGCATGACACGCCAGGTCAGTACATTGAATGTACTTGCAAGCTCACAATAACTAGAAGCATTCAAGACAAACAACAACATGGCAATTACAGGTTAAGCAGAAATTAACATGATATCATCATAGCAACATGGCATCAACATGAACATGATACAGCTAGAACAACATGAACCTGGCATGAACAAATGAATCCGACAATACTAGCATGCAACAATATATCCAACATGTTGTGACTATGCTCAAGTAGTACTCGTCCATTGGACTGGCTTACCAAACGTGATCATTTCCAGATCACAAACATGATGAACATAGAGACAAACTCATGATCCTTACGGCGATCACAACCACGACCAATAAATGGCCTGTGATCCTTACGGCGATCACAACCCGACCAATAAATGGCATGCGATCCTTACGGCAATCACAACTCGACCAATAAATGGCCCGTGATCCTTACGACGATCACAACCCGACCAATAAATGGCCCGTGATCCTGACGGCGATCATAACCCGACCAATAAATGGCCCATGATCCTTATGGCGATCACAACTACGACCACATCTGGTCCAACTCAACATGATTGCCTTTCTTCCATCACCTCAGTGCATACTTAATGTGCAAATTTATTAAGTGTTGACCCATGGTGTACCCTACTTTTGAGCGTGTCCTTAACCGTGGACTCGGCTATCGATAGATTAATACACTCTACAGAGGTAGCACACTGGACCCACACTACGGAACCCATGGCCTCGCATTCCCATTCGGGTGGACCAACGACATTCCGACGAAACCACTTCATTGCCACGACACTCTCCCGGCCACTCCGACTCAATCCCCATCGGGCTAGTCCTGGGTGGCCCCGTGTCTACCTCAAGACACCTCGACCACCATCGTGGCCACGATCCACTCTAGGACCCGGATCCAAAAACTTAACAACGGGCACACAAGGTTATGCCTGCTTACCGGGCCAGGGTACAGCACGCCCATAACCTTCCCTAGATGGAGGCACCGACCAGAGGCACGACAATGAACCGAATTAAGGCCGTCCCATACCGGCAAATGTGGTTGCACTGGGAAAGACTCGTTTCAGTGGCACCATGACCCGGGCAACAACATATTCAAGGTGAGTTATTATCAGGTTCAACTTAAAGTGAAAAAAATCGGCGTCATAATGCCATGACACGCAAGCATTTAACCAACTGGATGCAATGGAACATGCATAACAGTGGTACTCGGGACAGACGGCAGTCACACACCGAAGACCATCACCAATATCAACATGTACTACTAGCAAGCATAAACATATGAAAGGAAATATTAGCAGGTAGAACATGATAACAGAGTACAAGACAACATACCACAAAAGTGAACATGCAAATCTAAACATCACCGTGACAATGATAACCATCTTTTCAACAAGCAAACATTTATTAAATATTCAAGTTTAAAACCATGGCTACTGCATGACTATCATGCAAGTGGGTATTGTGGCTTGCATGGGGATGAAGAAGGCACCGGGGAGAAGTGCGGTGAAGCCGTGGAAAGATTTGCCGGAAAAAGTTCTCTTTCGGAGGGGCTGTTTACGTGCAAGGTTGAAAATGTCATTTTCAGAATGCCAAAACATAATGAAAGTGACACCAACATAAAGGGCTCGACGAGATGAAGAAGTAGGCTTTGGAATCACCTCATTTGGAGTTACGGTTGCAGAGATATAAGGTGATGAAGATCAGGGACCAATCCGTGAATATTTCTTCAGCAAACAGGTCCTTGAGTGGATAAGGTAGAGGCGTAAAATGAGAAATACGCTTTCGAGGGATGAAAATGTACTCGCCAATTACGTCTCCACTTAGCCACGTCAGCGGACCGGGTCAACGCGGGGCCGGCTCCAGGCTCACTGACACGTGGGGTCAAGAGGGGGGCGGGGCCCGCCTGGCCAGCTGGAGGGGCCACGGGCGCTCGTCCCCTTCCTCCCGCTCGCCCTGTTCCTCGCGTGAAGCAGAGGCAGAGCAGGAGAGGGGCGGCGAGGGGGCCGGCCTGCTCCGGCCACCTCCGGCCAGGGCGCGGCCACCGGAGGGACCAGCGGAGCCTGGCGCCTCCGTCCCTAGGCAGCAGGGGCGCCGGGGCGGCCTGGGGAGACGGCGAGGCGCGGCGACAGAGGAGGACGTCGGAGAAGGGAGCGGGCGGCTCCGGCCATCTCTGGCCGGACGGAGACCACCTGCAGGTGCGGGGCAACGAGTTGCATCCGTTCAGAGGCAGAACGAGCGCCGGGGAAGGGTTGGAGAATAGGGGAGGCCGCAGCGACAGAAAGCTACAGAGGCGGCAGCCGAGCTCGAGGAACATGACCACAGTGCTCTCCGGCGACGGGCAAGTGGTTGGTGTGAGCTGCGGCGTGAGGGGAACGCGGGGAACAAGTTGGAATGGCGAGGGGACGGCTAGGCACACCGGGGAGGAGCGAACTCCGGTGATGGCCGAGACGAGCACGGCAAAGAACAGCGAGATTTGGCAATTCCAGAGGGCAAACGAGGCGGGGGAGGGATGGATGAGCTGCGGGAGGACTCGGGCTTGCTTTATATAGGCCAGGGGAAGCCTCTAGAGCATCACAAGCGTGCAGCAACATGGCTCTAATGGTGGACACTGGCGGGGCACGGCACGGGCATGGACCTAGCGACGCATTTAAGGCGAACGACGATGAGCCATCGATGCAGGGCGATGCAGGGCATCACGGGGGAGCTCCAGGACATGAATGGAGGTCGAGACGAGGAGGGAGCCGATGAGAACACGGGCGGGAAGAAGCCAGAGCGCGGAATCTGCATGACGCAAGCGTGATCACCACGCGCACTGGTGCAAATAGCTCGTTTTGGCTGGACCAACCATGTCTAGTGGATTGACCCTAGTGACCTTACTATAATTGAGGAAATAAATCATTCCAGGGGCAAAGAAGTGATTTGCACTTAGCTCCAAAGTAAACCAGCAGCCAAGCGTTTGTGTTGTGCAGTGGGGACACCAGCTAGGTAACTCAGTAACTAGTTTGTCTGGTGATGATCAAACACGAAGGTGACTACGATCACAAGAAATCAGCTTAAGAGGAGGAGTTTAAAGGGTGGTTGCTGTAGAAAGTGCCATAATGGCCAGAAATGAGAATTTGGATGATGCACTCACATAGTTGCATTAGTTGAGCTGAAAATGGTTATGGCCCAATTATTTGAAGATATTAAGATGCCAAGGAGTTTCATGCCATTTGGATGAACCAAAAGAGCACTTGCTTCTGAGAGATTTATTCTGACGAAAAAAATTCCACAGGGCAAATGGTCAAAGGGATTGAGCCACAACTTGGTGGAGGGAGGTTATATGAATACTAGAAGGTCTAGAAAAATTTACAGCCATAATGGAGCAAGATAAAATATACTTGCTTCACAAACTGAAATTTTGACGAGAAACTAAGAATTGAAGCTGTGCTCACATGGAGGTATTACATGAGCTGAACTTTGGTGGAGGGAAATGATATGATGATATGGAGGGCCATGCAAAATGGAAACTCATTTGGATATGTTTAGCTTGTACCTCCTTCACAAAGCTTCTTTCTGGACAGAAACTTTGGAAAATCATAATTAAATAATTACTAGGCAAATGAGGTTGAATTTTGGCACGTGGCAATGTATAGGGCATGAAAAGATGTCCAAGGAGTTTGAGGTCAATTGGGAAAGGTCAATGACACTTGCTTCACAACGTGCCATTTAGGGCAGAATAGGAAATGATTTATTGGAGGATTATTTTTGAACATGGCAATGAAAAGTTTTGCCATATTTGATCAAGATATGACCCAAAAAATTTATGAGAATTATTTGGGAATTTTAGGAGTGAGGGAAATATAGATTGCTCCACAACCTAGAGCAATTTGAGTTATTCCTTTAATAGAAAAGGAATATTCCCAATAAAAAGAATATTGGGATTTGGGCTAGGATGAAAATGGCAGTGTCTAGGGAAGGATTTGGGAATGACAAGCCACTCTGGAAGCAAAGAAGAGGGCATCTTCTTCAGTTTCCAGACCACAAAGCCATGGACAAAGAAAACTCAGGCAAAAACCTCGGAAGAACAAAAGAAAAAGACTGGGCCAAAAAGCAGGCTGTCACATACTGCTTACCAGCATGTCATTCTTCGGCGGTATTGTTGGATGAAGCGGCCTAGACCGTCATTACATGACCGTGTTCATGCGACTGGTTCTACCGACGTGCTTCACACACTGGTGGCTAGTGCGTGTCTATTTCTCTAGCTTTAGTTGAATCGAGTGTGACTACACCCAGTCCTTGTTGAAGGTTAAAACAGGACACTTGACGAAAAATCATTGTGGTTTTGATGCGTAGGTAAGAACGGTTCTTGCTAAGCCTGTAGCAGCCACGTAAAACTTGCAACAACAAAATAGAGGACGTCTAAGTTGTTTTTGCAGGGCATGTTGTGATGTGAAATGGTCAAGACATGATCATATAAATTGTTGTATGAGATGATCATGTTTTGTAACAGAGTTATTGGCAACTGGCAGGAGCCTTATGGTTGTCGCTTTATTGTATGCGATGCAATCGCCATGTAATTGTTTTTACTTTATCACTAAGCGGTAGCGATAGTCGTAGAAGCAATAGTTGGCAAGACGACAATGATGCTATGATGGAGATCAAGGTGTCATGCCGGTGACGATGGTGATCATGACGGTGCTTTGAAGATGGAGATCAAAGGCACAAGATGATGATGGCCATATCATATCACTTATATTGATTGCATGTGATGTTTATCCTTTATGCATCTTATTTTGCTTAGTACGACGGTAGCATTATAGGATGACCTCTCACTAAATTTCAAGGTATAAGTGTTCTCCCTGAGTATGCACCGTTGCTACAGTTCGTCATGCCGAGACACCATGTGATGATCGGGTGTGATAAGCTCTACATTCACATACAACGGGTGCAAGCTAGTTTTGCACACATAGAATACTCGGGTTAAACTTGACGAGCCTAGCATATGCAGATATGGCCTCAGAATACTAAGACTGAAAGGTCGAGCGTGAATCATATAGTAGATATGATCAACATAGTGATGTTCACCATAGAAAACTACTCCATCTCACGTGATGATCGGACATGGTTTAGTTGATATGGATCACATGATCACTTAGATGATTAGAGGGATGTCTATCTAAGTGGGAGTTCTTAAGTAATATGATTAATTGAACTTTAATTTATCATGAACTTAGTACCTGATAGTATTTTGCATGTCTATGTTGTTCTAGATAAATGGCCCGTGCTACTGTTCCGTTGAATTTTAATGCGTTCCTAGAGAAAGCTAAGTTGAAACTTGAAAGATGATGGTAGCAACTACACAGACTGGATCCGTAACTTGAGGATTATCCTCATTGCTGCACAAAAGAATTACGTCCTGGAAGCACCTAGTGGTGCTAGGCCTGCTGCAGATGCTACTGATGACGTTAAAAACTTATGGCAGAGCAAAGATGATGACTACCCGATAATTCAATGTGCCATGCTTTACGGCTTAGAACCGGGACTTCAACGACGTTTTGAACGTCATGGAGCATATGAGATATTCCAGGAGTTGAAGTTAATATTTCAAGCAAATGCCCGAATTGAGAGATATGAAGTCTCCAATATGTTCTATAGCTGCAAGATGGAGGAGAATAGTTATGTTAGTGAACATATACTCAGAATGTCTAGGTACCACAACCACTTGATTCAACTGGGAGTTAATTTTCCTGATCATAGTGTCATTGACAGAGTTCTTCAATCACTGCCACCAAGCTACAAAAGCTTTGTGATGAACTATAATATGCAAGGGATGGATAAGACAATTCCCGAGCTCTTTGCGATGCTAAAAGCTGCGGAGGTAGAAATCAAGAAGGAGCATCAAGTGTTGATGGTTAATAAGACCACTAGTTTCAAGAAAAAGGGTAAAAGGAAGAAGGGGAACTTCAAAAAGAACGGCAAGCAAGTTATTGGTCAAGTGAAGAAGCCCAAGTCTGGACCTAAGCCTGAGACTGAGTGCTTCTATTGCAAAGGGACTGGTCACTAGAAGCGGAACTGCCCCAAGCATTTGGCGGATAAGAAGGATGGAAAAGTGAAAGGTATATTTGATATACATGTTATCGATGTGTACTTAACTAATGCTCACAATAGCGCCTGGATATTTGATGATGGTTCTGTTACTCATATTTGCAACTCGAAACAGGGGCTACGGATTAAGCGAAGATTGGCTAAGGATGAGGTGATGATGCGCGTGGGAAATGGTTCCAAAGTCGATGTGATCACGGTCGGCATGCTACCTCTACATCTACCTTCGGGATTAGTTTTAGACCTGAATAATTGTTATTTGGTGCCAGCGTTAAGCATGAACATTATATCTGGATCTTGTTTGATGCGAGACAGTTATTCATTTAAATCAGAGAATAATGGTTGTTCTATTTATATGAGTAATGTCTTTTATGGTCATGCACCCTTGATGAGTGGTCTATTTTTATTGAATCTCGATAGTAGTGATACACATATTCATAGTATTGAAGCCAAAAGATATAAGTTTAATAAGGATAGTGCAACTTATTGGTGGCACTGCCATTTGGGTCATATTGGTGTAAAGTGCATGAAGAAACTCCATGCTAATGGGCTTCTGGAATCACTTGATTATGAATCACTTGATGCTTGTGAACCATGCCTCATGGGCAAGATGACTAAAAATCCGTTCTCCGGAACAATGGAACGAGCAACAGACTTGTTGGAAATAATACATACTGATGTATGCGATCTGATGAGTGTTGAGGCTCGTGTCGGGTATCGTTATTTTCTGACCTTCACAGATGATTTGAGTAGATATGGGTATATCTACTTGATGAAACATAAGTCTAAAACATTTGAAAAGTTCAAAGAATTTCAGAGTGAAGTGGAAAATCATCGTAACAAGAAAATAAAGTTTCTACGATCTGATCGTGGAGGAGAATATTTGAGTTACGAGTTTGGTCTTGATTTGAAACAATGCGGAATAGTTTCGCAACTCACGCCACCCGGAACACCACAGCGTAAGGGTGTGTCCGGACATCGTAACCGCACTTTATTAGATATGGTGCGATCTATGATGTCTCTTACTGATTTACCACTATCATTTTGGGGTTATGCTTTAGAGACAGCTGCATTCACGTTAAATAGGGCACCATCTAAATCCGTTGAGATGACACCATATGAACTATGGTTTGGCAAGAAACCAAAGTTGTCGTTTCTTAAAGTTTGGGGTTGCGATGCTTATGTGAAGGTCAACCTGGTAAGCTCGAACCCAAATCGGAGAAATGTGCCTTCATAGGATACCCAAAGGAGACTATTGGGTACACCTTCTATCACAGATCCGAAGGCAAGATATTCGTTGCTAAGAATAGATCCTTTCTAGAGAAGGAGTTTCTCTCAAAAGAAGTGAGTGGGAGGAAAGTAGAACTTGATGAGGTAACTGTACCTGCTCCCTTGTTGGAAATTAGTTCATCACAGAAATCAGTTCCAGTGATTCCCGCACCAATTAGTGAGTAAGCTAATGATGATGATCATGAAACTTCAGATCAAGTTGCTACTGAACCTCGTAGGTGAACCAGAGTAAGATCTGCACCAGAGTAGTATGGCAATCCTGTTCTGGACGTCATGTTACTAGACCATAACGAACCTACACTATGTGGAAGCGATGATGAGCCCAGATTCCGCAAAATGGCTTGAGGCCATGAAATCTGAGATGGGATCCATGTATGAGAACAAAGTGTGGACTTTGGTTGACTTGCCTGATGATCGGCAAGCCATAGAGAATAAATGGATCTTCAAGAAGAAGACTGACGCTGATGGTAATGTTACTGTCTACAAAGGTCGACTTGTTGTGAAAAGTTTTCGACAAGTTCAAGGAGTTAACTACGGTGATACTTTCTCCCCCGTAGCGATGCTTAAGTCTGTCTGAATCATGTTAGCAATTGCCGCATTTTATGATTATGAAGTTTGGCAAATGGATGTCAAGACTGCATTCCTGAATGGATTTCCTGAAGAAGAGTTGTATATGATGCAACCGGAAGGTTTTATCAATCCAAAGGATGCTAACAAAGTGTGCAAACTCCAGCGATCCATTTATGGACTGGTGCAAGCCTCTCAGAGTTGGAATAAATGTTTTGATAGTGTGATCAAAGCATATGGTTTTATACAGACTTTTGGAGAAGCATGTATTTACAAGAAAGTGAGTGGGAGCTCTGTAGCATTTATAATATTATATGTGGATGACATATTCTTGATTGGAAATGATATAGAATTTCTGGATAGCATAAAAGGATACTTGAATAAGAGTTTTTCAATGAAAGACCTCGGTGAAGCTGCTTATATATTAGGCATCAAGATCTACTGAGATAGATCAAGATGCTTAATTGGACTTTCACAAAGCACATACCTTGATTAGATTTTGAAGAAGTTCAAAATGGACCAGTCAAAGAATGGGTTCTTGCATGTGTTACAAGGTGTGAAGTTGAGTGAGACTCAATGCCCGACCACTGCAGAAGATAGAGAGAAAATTAAAGTCATTCGCTATGCTTCAGCCATAGGTTCTATCATGTATGCAATGCTGTGTACCAGACCTTATGTGTGCCTTGCTATAAGTATAGTAGGGAGGTACCAAAGTAATCCAGTAGTGGATCACTGGACAGCGGTCGAGAACATCCTGAAATACTTGAAAAGGACTAAGGATATGTTTCTCGTTTATGGAGGTGACAAAGAGCTCGTCGTAAATGATTACGTCGATGCAAGCTTTGACACTGATCCGGATGACTCTAAGTCACAAACCAGATACGTGTTTATATTGAACAGTGGAGCTGTCAGTTGGTGCAGTTCTAAGCAGAGCGTTGTGGCGGGATCTACGTGTGAAGCAGATTACATAGCTGCTTCAGAAGCAGCAAATGAAGGAGTTTGGATGAAGGAGTTCATATCCGATCTAGGTGTCATACCTAGTGCATGGAGTCCAATGAAAATCTTTTGTGACAATACTGGAGCAATTGCCTTGGCGAAGGAATCCAGATTTCACAAGAGAACCAAGCACATCAAAAGACGCTTAAATTCCATCCGTCATCAAGTGTCGGAAGGGGACATAGAGATTTGTAAGATACATATGGATCTGAATGTTGCAGACCCGTTGACTAAGCTTCTCTCACGAGCAAAACATGATCAGCACCAAGACTCCATGGGTGTTAGAATCATTACAATGTAATCTAGATTATTGACTCTAGTGCAAGTGGGAGATTGAAGGAAATATGCCCTAGAGGCAATAATAAAGTTGTTATTTATATTTCCTTATATCATGATAAATTTTTATTATTCATGCTAGAATTGTATTAACCGGAAACTTAGTACATGTGTGAATACATAGACAAACAGAGTGTCACTAGTATGCCTCTACTTGACTAGATCGTTAATCAAAGATGGTTAAGTTTCCTAACCATAGACATGAGTTGTCATTTGATGAATGGGATCACATCATTAGTGAATGATGTGATTGACTCGGCCCATCCATTAGCTTAGCACTATGATCGTTTAGTTTAATGCTATTGCTTTCTTCATAACTTATACATGTTCCTATGACTATGAGATTATGCAACTCCCGAATACCGGAGGAACACTTAGTGTGCTATCAAACGTCACAACATAACTAGGTGATTATAAAGATGCTCTACAGGTGTCTACGATGGTGTTTGTTGGGTTGGCAAAGATCGAGATTAGGATTTGTCACTCCGTGTTTTAGAGAGGTATCTCTGGGCCCTCTCGGTAATGCACATCACTATAAGCCTTGCAAGCAATGTGACTAATGATTTAGTCATGGGATGATGTATTACAGAACGAGTAAAGAGACTTGCCGGTAACGAGATTGAACTAGGCATGATCATACCGACGATCGAATCTCGGGCAAGTAACATACCGATGACAAAAGGAACAACATATGTTGTTATGCGGTTTGACCGATAAAGATCTTCGTAGAATATGTGGGAGACAATATGAGGATCCAGGTTCCGCTATTGGGTATTTACCGGAGATGAGTCTCGGTCATTGTCAGTGTCAAAACCGGCGGATCTCGGGTAGGGGGTCCCGAACTGTGCGTCTAGGCGGATGGTAACAGGAGACAATGGACACGATGTTTTTACCCAGGTTCGGGCCCTCTCGGTGGAGGTAAAACCCTACTCCTGCTTGATTAATATTGATGGTATGGGTATTACAAGAGTTGATCTACCGCGAGATCAGAGAGGCTAAACCCTAGAAGCTAGCCTATGGTATGATTGTTGTTCGTCCTATGGACTAAAACTCTCCGGTTTATATAGACACCGAAGAGGGCTAGGGTTACACAGAGTCGGTTACAATGGGAGGAGATCTTCATATCGTATCGCCAAGCTTGCCTTCCACGCGAAGGAAAGTCCCTATCCGGACACGGGACGGAGTCTTCAATCTTGTATCTTCATAGTCCGGGAGTCCGGCCAAAGGTCATAGTCTGGCCATCCGGACACCCCCCAATCGAGGACTCCTTCAGTAGCCCCTGAACCAGGCTTCAATGACGACGAGTCCGGCGTGCAAATTGTCTTCGGCATTGGAAGGCGGGTTCCTCCTCCGAATACTTCATAGAAGATGTCTGAACACAAGGACAGTGTCCGGCTCTGCAAAATAAGTTTCACATGCCACCGTATAGAGAACAATATTTACACAAATCTAATCTGCTGACGTATTCCGCAGCGTGACATCATGCCACGGCCTAGCCTTTATTCATTTTACCGTTGCACCTCAGCGCGTTTAGCGAGGCAGTTTCCTTGGCACGTCTTGTCGAAGCAGAGATCATGTCCCCTTATTCCGAGATTCTCATCAATACGGGCGTGGGTAAACCAGCCGCGCCATTAACCGCGGCGCTTAGGAGATAAGCGAGTTTTATTAGGCCGGTGGGGGCTTGTAGTTTTGGCCGCCCATATAAGGGGATAAGCCTCTGCCCTTTCCATCCACGCCTTCTTCCTCCTTTGCTTATTCGTCCTTGCGCACTCGAGCTCCAACGCCCAAGCCCGCACATCTTGCCTCGGCCTACTCCAACCATGTCCGGAGCGGGAGGCAAGTGGATGGCCTCCTCCGTCACGGAGGGGCACATCAAAAGGTTGCGGAAAGCCGGATACCTGCACAATGCGCACCGGCTCCCAGATGAGGGGCAGCTCATCCCCACCCCTAGGACCCATGAGAGGGTCGTGTTTCTTCCCCATTTCCTCCGTGGACTGGGCTTTCCTCTTCACCCGTTCGTCCGAGGGCTCATGTTCTATTACGGCCTGGACTTCCACGATCTGGCCCCGAACTTCATCCTCAACATCTCGGCGTTTATCGTCGTGTGCGAGGCCTTCCTCCGCATCGAGCCCCACTTCGGCCTATGGCTGAAGATCTTCAGCGTCAAGCCGAAGGTCGTGGGAGGACGCCAAGCGGAGTGCGGAGGCACCATGGTGGGCAAGATGCCCAATGTCACATGGCTCGAGGGCGCCTTCGTAGAGACCATCAAAGGGTGGCAATCGGGGTGGTTCTACATCACCGAGCCGCGTGACCCTGAATGGGCAGCGGCCCCCGAATTCCAATCTGGCATTCCCACATGGCTCACGTCTTGGAAAGAGACAGGCCTGTTGTGGGGTAGTCCGGCAGAAGTGACTACACTTCAAACCTGCATCAAAGACCTGATTAGCAGGAAGGTTAAATTTGTCACCGTAGTCCAGGTCATGCTCTTCCGCCGGATTCTCCCATGTCAACGACGGGCTTTCAACTTGTGGGAGTTCGACCCGTCCCAGCACCAGACTCTGTCCCGGCTCTTCGACACAAAGCACGAGGATGCCTGGAAGGTGCTATTCAAGAGCTCCGAGGTCCCGCCTCCCGTCACCGAGGATCGCGGATTCTGCGCCAAGCGCCAAGCCAGCGCGATGAGCTAATTTTCCCATTACGGGGTATCTATTTTTCATAGATTTGATTTTATGCAGGATCTAAACCCCCATCCCTTTGCCAGGACTAGCAGACGAGGGCCGGACTGATCAGCTGTCCGGCTCCTTTGCCCGAAGGCCTAGTGGACGCTCGTTTAATGAAGCTGCTGGTTCCGGCACCTCACGTAGTGCCGGAGAAGAAGGCCAAGAAGAAGGCCACGGGGACTCGAAATAGCTCCCGATGCCTGGTGGTGTCAGATTCATCACCCGACGACCCCGATGCACCCTCCATCTGAGAAGACGAGGAGGAGGAGGAAGAAGAAGAGGCCTCTCCCCCTCCATCGGGGGGAGGAAAGAAAAGGAAGGCTGCCCCAACCGGGGAGGCCGAGGGGGCCAAGAAGGGGAAGACCCTTCTGCCGAACTATGCCTCCGATGCCGAAGACGGCGGGGAGGAATGGCCATACAGGGTCAAGCCCCTGGCAAAATCGTAAGTGTCCGGCTACCCGAATGACTCATGGCGCCCCTCTAGTATTTGATAGCTTCTGATGCCGAATTTTAATTATGCAGTCCACCCAGAGTCCAGCTCGGCGATTCGTCGAGCGGCTCTCTGAATTCGTCGGACGTGAATAGCGCTTCGCTTCCGACGGCTTCCTCCCCACTCCCTGCGGACGACGCCGAGGCGGAGTCCCAAAAGGGACCGAACCAGGAGGAGGTGGTCCTGGAGGCGCCCCAAGGCGACCTCCCGGACTCCAGGCCCACAGGGGGCAAAGCCCCGGAGGGATCTAAGTCCGGCCCAGGGCCGTACACTGCTCCAGAACCACCAACTGTTCCAGAGTCCGACAGGCGGCGCCTTCATAAGAAGGGCGAGCCTACGCTGCCGGCGACCTCCGTCCATCCAGAGGCGCCGGACAATTTGCTGGAGGCGCTCAACGGCGCCTCCATCGACGAGGAACACCGCACTTTTATGAATGCGGTGATTCAGAAGGTTCAGTCCGCTAAGAGCGGGCTGACAGAAGCCTGCACAAGTCTGTTAACAGGCTTCGAGGTATGTGTTTAAAACATATAAAAATGTTACCGTATAGACAGTAGCCCCTGATGCTCGGTTCGGCGTTCGGGAAAGAAAAACCGAGCCGAGGATCTAAAAAGATGTACGCAGGAGTCTAATAAAAATATGTCGATATGGGAATGCAGGTTGCGCTGCTGACCTCTGCCGCACTGACCGCGGAGGTCAATGTATTGAAGGGAAGCCTCGAGCGGTCCGAGAGCGAGCTCGGCCGTGCTAAGAAGCAGCTCGAGGACAAGGAGGGTATGTAATACCGTATGTAAATGTATATAAAAATACTTGGTTGCAAATAATGACAGGACCAACTTAAATGTTGCAGGGGCCACGGCCGAGGTGGCGGCCCTGAAGGAGGCGGTCTCCAAGGCCGAAAATAGTGCGGCCCTGGAGCGCGTCGAGCGAGAGAAGCAGGAGGCGCGGGTGGCGGAGATGCGGCAAGAGCTCTAGGCTCTCGTGGAAAAACACGAGAGTTTGGAGCGCGACTCAAAGACTTGATAGTCCGAGCTCGCCGAAAACCGCTAAGGCCGAAGCCCAGAAGGCCCTCCAGGAGATCGAGGCGATGAAGAAGATAGCGGCGGGTAAGGCATACTTTATGCAAAGCAAGAATATAAAAGTAAATTATGTGTTAGTTACCCGAATCCGGAGTTCTCCAGGAGCGTTCGCCGATCTGCTCCGTAGTGTGTCTGATGCCGCGGCGTACTACCGAGCCGAAGAGGGGAGCTCGAGGAAAAGGTGTTCTGGTCTCAGTATGCTGAGGCTGAACATCTGGTGCCCCTAAGCGACCAGCTGAAGCAGCTGGTCGAGCTCCACAAGGTGGCCGAACAGGCCATGAATGGCCTTATAGCTCGGCTATGGCCTGGAGAAGCCATGCCTGGGAGCTACTTCGGTCTGGTGCGGCGGCTGGTGGACGCGTGTCCGTGGATTGAAGTTGTCAAGCGCTCTGTCTGTATCGAAGGTGCCCGTTGGGCTCTTGCCCGTGCTAAAGTGCACTGGGGCAAGCTGGACGCTGAGAAGGTTGTGACGGACGTGCCACCGCCGGGCAAGGAGTATCGCATGCCCGAGATGTATTATAAGGGCGTCCTGAAGGGTGCTCGCCGTATAGCGGTCGAGTGCACTAAAGATGTAATTTTTGAGTAGTCTCGCATCTGTTATCCTGTACGTTGAAAACTTTGTTCATATGCGTTAAGCAACGCTTATTTATTTAAAATATTACCTTCTTTGCGGCCGTTTATCAAATCTGAGAGATGCAAGTCGTCGGCTTCGATCCCCATGCCACGAGTGCTGGGGTGTTCGGGATAAACCTGAGCGCTCTTGTTCCCATTCTTGGGTCCATCTAGGGAGGCGCTCAGCACAATGAACCAGGGCGCCGAACTTACAATGCTTTATCACTCTTACTTACCATAGAATTCTATAGTTTTAAATTTCGGCGAAGCCCCTAGTATTCGGAAGACCGAGTTCGGGGCGCTATCCACGCCTGGGCCAGATAAGTCTGGTTCCTCGCTCTAAGCGGCATAAGTCTTTAAGGACTCAAAAAAACCTCGCGAACAGCGACCGGTCTCTCGCACTATCATGACGGTCAGTTTTAGCTTTCTATACTGAGGTGTTAACCCAGCTCAACTAGGGCACAATCATAGTAGTTCTCCCAGCGCTACCTTAGCCAACATTGCGGAACGTAAGGTACCAAAACATGGGAGCCGAGCAAACCCAACTATTGACCAAAGACATGATTCGGAGCCGATGCATATAGTGCTATAAGTTCGGGGTGCCGCACTCGTGAGATTGTTCGGTCTTCTCACACCATGTTATGGGGTGCTTAAGCCCCTGGTGTATTGGCCGTACCAAAGTGTACAGTTGCATAATGTCGTGGCTGAACATATTTGTATAAAAATAGATGAATGCAATAATAGATAAGAGCTATATATTGTTTATTAAAAAGAGCTGCTTTGAAAGCAGAACGATACAAATAGTGCGATAAGCAAGGGATGGGAATATTTGACATGTCCCCCTTCAAGGGCAAGCTGCGTAAATTTAAGCGAAACAGGTATTTAGCTCGTTATAGAGACCACCTGGACATATGACGCAACTTGTTTGCGCCCTGGCTATTGCATCGTGTGTTCGGCGAGTTTATTGCTGGACATGCCTTCCGAATAGTTGGGTCCTGAAAGTGTACACACAAAAAAATGGCGGAATAGGGAGCCCCTATGTGCGGTTGAGCCGCATTCTGGGCGTGCTGTAGTTGTGCCCCTCCCCTTATGCCCATGGTATTTTCAAAGCGTAATTATGTATGCGTGGTACCGATATCACCGTCTGGCGGGGGCTGGGGTTGGGACCGCACTGCTATGCTCGCTCGGAACGTGCCAGCCGGCTTTGTTGGTGGTTGCTTCGGGCGCGCTTGACGGATGCTAGTGCCGCTGTCCGGTCATTTAACATCCGGATTGGGGAGATGCCTTGAGAGGCTGCTCTGTACTTCCGCCGCCAGGGCCGCTGTGTGCTCCTCCGTTCGGATATAGCGTTCAGTGTTTCCATTTACCATAATTACTCCGCAAGGACCTGGCATCTTGAGCTTGAGATATGCGTAGTGTGGCACCGCATTGAATTTCGCAAATGCGGTTCGTCCGAGCAGGGCGTGATAGCCACTGCGGAATGGGACTATGTCGAAGATTAACTCTTCCCTTCGGAAATTATCCGGGGATCCGAAGACCATTTCGAGTGTAACCGAGCCTGTACAGCTGGCTTCTACACCTGGTATGACGCCTTTAAAGGTTGTCTTTGTGGGTTTAATCCGTGAGGGATCTATACCCATTTTTCGCACTGTATCCTGATAAAGCAGGTTCAGGCTGTTGCTGCCATCCATGAGGACTCTAGTGAGGTGAAATCCGTCAATGATTGGGTCTAGGACCAATGCGGTGAATCCACCGTGACGGATGCTAGTGGGGTGGTCCCGTCGATCGAAGGTGATCGGGCAGGAGGACCATGGGTTGAATTTTGGGGTGACTGGCTCCAACGCATAGACGTCCTTGAGGGCATGCTTCCGCTCCCTTTTGGGGATGTGGGTTGCATATATCATGTTCACCGTCCGCACTTGCGGGGGGAAGCCCTTCTGTCCTCTGTTTTTCGGCGGTCGGGGCTCCTCCTCGTCATCTCTACGCAACCCCTTGTCTCTGGTTTCGGCACTTAACTTGCCTGCCTACTTGAACACCCAACAGTCCCTGTTGGTGTGGTTGGCTGGTTGTTCGGGGGTGCCGTGTATCTGGCACAAGCGATCGAGTATCCGGTCTAAGTTGGATGGGCCTGGAGGGTTTCTTTTGAATGGCTTCTTCCGCTGACCGGGTTTAGAGCCTCTGAATACGGCATTGACTGCTATATCCTCAGTAGTGTCGCCGTTAGTGCGGCGCTTGTGCTTGTTGCGACGTGACCTGCCATTGTTGTCCTTGGTATCTTAATTACCAGGGCTTTTGGTTATGTTATTGCTACGAGCTAGCCAGTTGTCTTCGCCCGCGCAGAAGCGGCTCGTGAGTGTTGTGAGGGCTGCCATAGATTTCGGCTTTTCCTGTCCTAGGTGCCGGGCTAGCCATTCGTCTCGGATGTTGTGTCTGAAGGCAGCAAGGGCCTTGGCGTCCGGATAGTCAACTATTTGATTTTTCTTAGTTAGGAACCGTGTCCAGAATTGTCTGGCCGATTCCTCTGGCTGCTGGATTATGTGGCTTAGGTCATCGGCGTCTGGTGGTCGCACGTAAGTGCCCTGTAAGTTGTCGAGGAATGCGGATTCCAGGTCCTCCCAGCAACTAATTGACTCTGCTGGCAGGCTGTTAAGCCAATGTCGAGCTGGTCCTTTAAGCTTGAGCGGGAGGTATTTGATGGCGTGTAGATCATCACCACGTGCCATGTGGATATGAAGGAGGTAATCCTCGATCCATACCGCGGGATCAGTTGTGCTGTCGTATGATTCAATGTTTACGGGCTTGAAAACGTCGGGGATTTGATGATCCATTACTTCGTCTGTGAAGCATAGTGGTTGTGCGGCGCCCCTGTATTGGGCTATATCACGGCGCAGCTCGGATGAGCTTGGTATGTTGTATTCGGCCTGGCCGTATTTATCATATGCGGTGTGACGGTTATCATCACGTGATGTGGGGCGCCCACACGATCCATAGATCGATCTTGATTGTCTTGCCTTGTCCTCTAGTATATCTCACAGGTCTGTTGCGTCTCCCCATACTCTGTTATGTTTTGAGCGGTGCCGGTATGTGGCTTGGGTCGAGGGCCTGAAGGTCTCACTGTCGCGGCCACGGGGTGGCCGATCGGGCGCATCGTACGCTGGTAATGTAGGTCTAGTTGCTTCCTCCTCAAGTTGGGGTAGCAACCTGCGCTTTGGGTAGCTCTTGGAGGGGCGCTCAAATTTATACTCTTCGGCCGCCAGGACTTCGGTCCATCTGTCGGCTAGCAAGTCTTGGTCAGCTCTAAGCTGCTGCTGTTTTTTCTTGAGGCTGCGGGCCGTGGCCATAAGCCTGCGTTTGAAATGCTCTTGTTCGATGGGATCCTCTGGCACGACGAATTCATCGTCGTCGAGGCTTGCCTCGTCTTCGGAGGGAGGCATATATTTGTTGTCCTCAACCTCTCTGTCGGCCGCTCTCTCATGAGGGCTGGCTCCTTCGTCCTCCTGCACTGAATCTTGCTGGAGGGGGTTATCTTCAGCACTGTCCGGCGTGTTGTTATCTCCGGTGCCAGATTCGCCATTTTTGCTTTTGCGGGATTTAGAGCGGCGCCGCTAACATCGACGCTTGGGTTGCTTCTTGGAGGGGTCATCCTCCGTTTGTTCCTCGCCATCCCCTGTTTTGGGGGTGTCCATCATGTATATGTCATATGACGAGGTGGCTTTCTAGTTCCCTATAGGTGCTGGTTCTTGGTCGTTTCCTTCATCGGCGTCCATACCATCGATGTCTTCGGAGTCAAAGTCGAGCATGTCTGTTAAATCGTCGATAGTGGCTACCAAGTGGGTGGTGGGTGGGTTTCGAATTTGTTCGTCGTCCGTATCCCAACCCTGCTGACCATAGTCCGGCTAGGGCTCTCCTGATAAAGAGAGAGACTTTAGGGAGTTTAGGATATCGCTGAAGGGCGAATGCTGAAAGACGTCCGCGGCAGTGAACTCCATGATCGGAGCCCAATCGGGTTCGATCGGAAAGGGTGCGGAAGATTCGGACTCCGGAACAGAGTCCGGCACCTCGGAGTCACGGGCCTTGCAAAGGACTAGGCTGGTATTCAGCTCTATCGTCGTAGAGATTGTGGCTCCTGGGGCGGGGTCCAACCGTCTGTCCCTGGTTAGCGCAGTCGGCTCCGAACTAATGGTCGGAGCGGACTCCTGAGCGGCACTCCGGGCGCTGTCCGGCGGCAGAGCTAGATCATGCCCATCAAGACAGTGCGACGCGCTCGGCCGTGGCTCGAATCCGTCGAAGATCAAGTCCCCGCGAATGTCGGCCGTGTAGTTTAAGCTTCCAAATATGACCTGATGGCCAGGGGCGTAGCTTTCGATCTGCTCCAGATGGCCAAGCGAGTTGGCCCGCAATGCAAAGCCGCCAAACACGAAGATTTGTCCGGGGAGAAAAGTCTCGCCCTAGACCGCGTCGTGGTTGATGATCAAAGAAGCCATCGGGCCTAAAGGCGATGACACAGAGGAACTCCCAATTAAAGCACCAATGTCAGTGTCAAAACCGGCGGATCTCGGGTAGGGGGTCCCGAACTATGCGTCTAGGCGGATGGTAACATGAGACAAGGGACACGATGTTTTTACCCAGGTTCGGGCCCTCTCGGTGGAGGTAAAACCCTACTCCTACTTGATTAATATTGATGGTATGGGTATTACAAGAGTTGATCTACCGCGAGATCAGAGAGGCTAAACCCTAGAAGCTAGCCTATGGTATGATTGTTGTTCGTCCTATGGACTAAAACTCCCCGGTTTATATAGACACCGGAGAGGGCTAGGGTTACACAAAGTCGGTTACAATGGGAGGAGATCTTCATATTGTATCGCCAAGCTTGCCTTCCACGCCAAGGAAAGTCCCTATCCGGACACGGGACGGAGTCTTCAATCTTGTATCTTCATAGTCCGGGAGTCCGGCCAAAGGTCATAGTCCGGCCATCCGGACACCCCCCAATCCAGGACTCCCTCAGTCATGTCTACATTGTTCTCGAACCCGTAGGGTCCGCACGCTTAAGGTTCGATGACGATCGGTATTATGAGTTTATGTGTTTTGATGTACCGAAGGTTGTTCAGAGTCCCAGAGGTGATCATGGACAAGACGAGGAGTCTTGAAATGGCCGGGACATAAAGATCGATATATTGGAAGGCTATGTTTGGACACCGGAAAGGTTTCAGATGAAATTTTCCGGAGTACCGTGGGGTTACCGGAACCCCCCGGGGAGTTAATGGGCCTTAATGGGCCATGGTGGAAGAGAAGAGGAGGCGGCCAAGTGGGAGGTGCGCGCCCCCCAAGACATAAAATTGATATATTGGAAGGCTATGTTTGGACACCGGAAAGGTTTCGGATGAGTTCAGACATTTTCCGGAGTACCGTGGGGTTACCGGAATACCCCGGGGAGTTAATGGGCCTTAATGGTCCATGGTGGAAGAGAAGAGGAGGCGGCCAAGTGGGAGGCGCATGCCCCCCAAGCCCAATCCGAATTGATGGGGGGGGGGGCTTTCCTTCTCTCCCTCTCCCTCTTCCTTCTTCTCCTAGTCCAACTAGGGAAAGGGGGAAACCTACTCCTACTAGGAGTAGGAATCCCCCCTTGGGTGCGCCCCATGAGGCCTGCCCTCCCCCTCCTCCACTCCTTTATATACGGGGGAGGGGGCACCCCATAGACGCACAAGTTGATTGTTTAGCCGGGTGCGGTGCCCACCTCCACAGATTTCCACCTCGGTCATATCGTTGTAGTGCTTAGGCAAAGCCCTGCGTCGGTAACTTCATCATCACCGTCATCACACCGTCATGTTAACGAAACTCTCCCTCGGCCTCAGCTAGATCAAGAGTTCGAGGGAAGTCACCGAGCTGAACGTGTGCAGATCACGGAGGTGGCGTGCGTTCGGTACTTGATCGGTTGGATTGCGAAGACGTTCGACTACATCAACCGCGTCACTTAACGCTTCTGCTTTTGGTCTATGAGGGTACGTGGACACACTCTCCCGCTCGTTGCTATGCATCACATAGATATGTCTTGCGTGATCGTAGGTAAATTTTTTGAAATACTGCGTTCCACAACATCACTGCCATCCGGACAATCGGATAAGCATCACCACCACCATGCCATGGGTCGTAGCGCTGCCGGCCGACCACAACACATGCATAAAGCCAGCACCTCAACACCGTAGTCCACATCCAGCAGGCACACCGGCCTCGGATGCCACATCCAATCATCCCGGCACATCACCCCCAGCCCTCCACGGCTCCACATCCGCGGCCGCCTACGTTGCTGCCGGGAGTAGCCATTGATCACATCAGGTATGCGCCCGCGCGAGCCTGGGTACCCTGCACCACCCGCTCACCACGAGAGGACAGTACTCGCCCACCATCGTAATTGGCCGCCCCGAGCTTAGCCTGGCGGCTTCCTCCGGCGGTGAAGGGGGGAGGAGGGGAGGAAGGTAGGGCGGCGGGTACTCGCGGCTAGCGTACGTGTGCTTTCCGAGTCGCCCGCACGGGGGACGACGCTGGGGCTATTTTCTGCAAGACATCATGCTGTAGTGTGTGGCGTTTGAGGGCACCCGGCAAGCTTGTCGATTCCGGCTACATACCTTTGGCATTGGGGCATCTCCAACGGCATCCCGCAAATTTTCTCCCGCGTTCATCCGCGGACAGAGGGGGACCAGTCTGCGCACACGGATGCAAGAGAACGCCATCCAACCGTGGTCGCATACACTTTCACAAAAACTCGAACCAACCGGACAGAATTCAATCAAACCGGACGAATTTTGATATAAACACGGCAGATTTCATTGAAAGTAGGATAATTTGTATATAAAACCGGATGATTTTTTGTCCGATGAACTAAAACCCTAAACTATCCTATAGTTCACGCTGACCTCTTAGGTCATGTTGGGCTGGCCGGCGGCTCCTCCTCCGTCATCGTTGCCCGACTCGGTGTCAGAGTCATCATTGTTGCGGGAGGGCTACCAGGCGGCCGCCTGACACTCGGGGATGATCCTTTCCGCTTCCTCCTACGCGTTTGGCACTGTGACCGCAGCCACCAAGGACATGGGCTGGGGGAGAGGGCGGCGGTCGTTGGAGGCATCGTCGTTGGCAGCAACGACGATCTTGGCGAGCTACCATTCCTTGTTGTACCTGGCCATCTCCGCGTCGAGGCGGCGAAGACGATGCTTGGCCATCTCCGATGTCGTCACGAAGCGGTCGAGGGCCCAAGCATATGGCAGGTCCGGGTCCGCCGCGATGTGTGGTGGAGGGACGTTCGAGTCCGCGAACTTGGGTCGACGCGCGGTGTTGTGGCTGTCCCACCGGCGCTGCTCCCGGTCGGCATACTCTTGAGCCATCTTGGCGCTCCTGAACAATGACGAGGAGCCATCACCGCAGAGGTAGTGCAGATTGCGCTCGCACGCCTTAGGCAGGGGCGACGGCGAGCAACGCTCCTCCTTCATGACGCGCTGGTGCGGCGGCGAGTGCCACTCCTCCTTGACGCATCGGGGCGGCTACGAGAGCCGCTCTTCCTTTACACGGCGTCCTACTTGGATGCCCCGGCTGCGCGGCGGCGGAGAGCATGGAGGGGATGTCGGCTCCGGCTTCACGAGAAGGAACACCAACGGTGGCGGAGCCGGGCCGTTGGTGTGTACAATGGAGCGGCGGAGCATCAGCTCCATCCGCTCTTTGAACTTCGCGTCCATGCCGGTGTAGACCTGGCCTGGCACCGACTGCACGGACTATGGCGGCTACAGCTGCTGGTCCTCGTCATAGTCGTAGGAGATGATGATCTCCGCCCGTGTCAAGTCGCTACCAGCCGACGAGGACGACGACCCCGGAGTTCGAGGGCGGCATCTCCACGGGCTGCTAGATCCCGCCCGGAACCGCCTGCCGGTGCCGACACCCAGGACTTTCCCATCGCCAGAGATGTGGAGGGAGATGGGCAAGGAGGAGGAGAAGGATGTGATGTGGACGACGCCGGAGCGCGGCTTCAATAGCCACATCCAGGCCATGTGAAGGGCCGGTCAGACACTTCAATGAGACGCAGCGGCCAGAGTTGGTTCCTCGGTATCCTGCATCCGCATTGAAGCGGAGGCTGCCGAGAGGTCACGTCGGTCAGCGCCGCCCTCCCTCCCTCCAGTCACATCACGGCATAAATGTCGGCCTCCGCATGTTGGGACAAACCCTCCGGTGACACACGCTGAACCAGCCC
>NC_041383.1:650764464-650791526 GCF_002162155.2 Triticum dicoccoides | reverse complement strand
TGCCGGACGAATGTAGAAGAAGATGAACAGAATTTTCCGGCGATGAACGCCCCGGCCGCCGAACGGCCTGTATGTTGGCTTATATTCAACTCAACTACTCAAACACGCACACATGGAGGTACACACACACATACGCAGCACAACCCCAGAAGAAATCTCACATCAACCGGGCGCATACCATGGTCCCGACGGAGACTACATCTTCCTGAGGCCCCTCCCCCACTGGCTCGGCACATACCGTTGCTACATCTTGAGCTTGCATTGGTTTTCCTTGAAGAGGAAAGGGTGATGCAGCAATAGAAGCGTAAGTATTTCCCTTAGTTTTTGAGAACCAAGGTATCAATCCAGTAGGAGGCTCCTCAAAAGTCCCACGCACCTACACAAACAAACAAAGAACTCGCAACCAACGCTATAAAGGGGTTGTCAGTCCCTTCACGGCCACTTGCGAAAGTGAGATCTAATAGAGATAGTATGATAAGATAAATATATTTTTGGTATTTTATAATATAGATGCAAAAAGTAAAGATGCAAATAAAAGTAGATTGGAAGCAAATATGATAAGAGATAGACCCGGGGGCCATAGGCTTCACTAGTGGCTTCTCTCAAGATAGCATAAGTATTACGGTGGGTGAACAAATTACTGTCAAGCAATTGATAGAAAAGCGAATAATTATGAGATTATCTAGGCATGATCATGTATATAGGCATCACATCTGCAACAAGTAGACCAATTCCTACCTGCATCTACTACTATTACTCCACACATCGATCGACTCCTTCCTGCATCTAGAGTATTAAGTTCATAAGAACAGAGTAACGCCTTAAGCAAGATGACATGATGTAGAGGGATAAACTCATGCAATATGATATAAACCCCATCTTTTTATCCTCAATGGAAACAATACAATACGTTCCTTGCAACCCTTTCTGTCACTGGGTAAGGAGACCGCAAGATTGAACCCAAAGCTAAGCACTTCTCCCATAGCAAGAAAGATCAATCTAGTAGGACAAACCAAACTGATAATTCGAAGAGACTTGCAAAGATAACTCAATCATACATAAAAGAATTCAGAGGAGATTCAAATATTTCTCATAGAAAAACTTGATCATAAACCCACAATTCATCGGATCTTGACAAACACACCGCAAAAAGAGTTTACATCGAATAGATCTCCACAAGAGAGGGGGAGAACATTGTATTGAGATCCAAAAAGAGAGAAGAAGCCATCTAGCTAATAACTATGGACCCGAAGGTCTGTGGTAAACTACTCACAACTCATCGGAGGGACTATAGTGTTGATGTAGAAGCCCTCCATGGTCGATTCCCCCTCCGGCAGTGCGCCGGCGAAGGCTCCAAGATGGGATATCGCGGATACAGAAGGTTACGACGGTGGAAATTGTGTTTCGTTGGCTCCCTGGATGTTTTCGGGGTAGGTAGGTCTATATAGGAGGAAGAAGTACGTCGGTGGTCGCCCAAGGGGCCAACGAGACAGGGGGGCGCGCCCTGTAGGGGGGGGGGCCCTACCCTCTCGTGGCTGCCTCGGCTGCTTCTTGACTTGCACTCCAAGTCCTCTGGATCACGTTTGTTCCAAAAATCACGCTCCCGAAGGTTTCATTCCGTTTGGACTCCGTTTGATATTCCTTTTCTTCGAAATACTGAAATAGGCAAAAAAAACATCAATACGGGCTGGGCCTCTGGTTAGTAGGTTAGTCCCAAAAATGATATAAATGTGTAAGATAAAGCCCATAAACATCCAAAAGGGGTAATATAATAGCATGGAACAATAAAAAATTATAGATACGTTGGAGACGTATCAAGCATCCCCAAGCTTAATTCCTGCTTGTCCTCGAGTAGGTAAATGATAAAAACAGAATTTTTGATGTGGAATGCTACCTAGCATAATTCTCAATGTAATTTTCTTTATTGTGGCATCAATGTTCAGATCCAAAATGATTCAAAATAAAAGTTCATATTGATAAAAGAAATAGTAACACTGCAAGCATACTAATCAAAGTAATCATGTCTTCTCAAAATAACATGGTAGAAGAAAGTTCATCCCTTCAAAATCATATAGTTAGGCTATGCTTCATTTTCGTCACACAAAGATGTTCCCAACTTCTATACCCCCGATGACAAGCCACGCAATTGTTTCATACTTAAATAATCTCAAACTTTTTCAACCTTCACGCAATACTTGAGCGTGAGCCATGGATATAACACTATGGGTGGAATAGAATATGATGATGGGGATTGTGTGGAGAAGACAAAAAAGGAGGAAGTCTCACATTGACGAGGATAATAAACGGGCTATGGAGATGCCCATAAATTGATGTCAACACGAGGAGTAGGGATTGCCATGCAACGGATGCACTAGAGCTATAAATGAATGCTCAACAAAAGAAAACTAGTGGGTGTGCATCCAACTTGCTTGCTCACGAAGACCTAGGGCATTTGAGGAAGCCCATTGTAGGAATATACAAGCCAAGTTCTATAATGAAAAATTTCCACTAGTATGAAAAAGACAACTTATGAGACTCACTATATGAAAAACATGGTGCTACTTTGAAGCACAATATATGAGATTCACTACATGAAGAACAAGGTGCTACTTTGAAGCACAAGTGTTGAAAAAGAGATAGTAACATTGCCCCTTTTATTTTTTTTTATTTTTTTCTTTTCTTTTCTTTTCTTTTCTTTTCTTTTCTTTTTTTTCTTTTGGGCCTTTCTTTTTGTTTTCTTTTTTGGCCTTTCCTTTTTTTCTATTCTTTTTGGGCAATGCTCTAATAATGATGATGATCACACTTTCATTGATTACAACATATGAATTACAACTCGAAACTAGAACAAGATATGACTCTATATGAATGCCTCCGGCGGTGTACCAAGATGGTGCAATGAATCAAGAGTGACATGTATGAAAAATTATGCATGGTGGATTTGCCACAAATACGATGTCAACTACATGATCATGCAATGGCAATATGACAAAAGTAAAGTATGTCATGATGATGATGAACGGAACGGTGGAAAGTTGCATGGCAATATATCTCAGAATGGCTATGGAAATGCCATAATAGGTAGGTATGGTGGCTGTTTTGAGGAGGATATAAGTAGGTTTATGTGTGATAGAGCGTATCGTATCACGCGGTTTGGATGCACCAGCAAAGTTTGCACTAACTCTCAAGGTGAGAAAGGGCAATGCATGGTACCGAAGAGGCTAGCAATGATGGAAAGGTAAAAGTGCGTATAATCCATGGACTCAACATTAGTCAAAAGAACTCATATACTTATTGCAAAAATTTAGAATTCATCAAAAATCAAGTACTACGCGCATGCTCCTAGGGGGATAGATTGGTAGGAAAAGACCATCGCTCGTCCCCGACCGCCACTCATAAGGATGCACAAGCCAGGTACACTTCATGTTTCAAATTTGTTACACAACTTTAACCATACGTGCATGCTACGGGACCTGCTACCTTCAGCACAAGCATTATTTAAATTCATAATCACCCAACTAGCATAACTTTAATATCACTACCTCCATATCTCAAAACAATTATCAAGTATCAAATTGATCATAGCATCCAATTCACTTCGTATGATAGTTTTTATTATACCCAACTTGGATGCCTACCATTATAGTACCAATTTTATAACCATAGCAAATACCATGCTGTTCTAAAAGACTCTCAAAATAATATAAGTGAAGCATGTGAGACTAGCAATTTCTACAAAAATAAGTCACCGCCGTGCTCTAAAAGATATAAGTGAAGCACTAGAGCAAAAACTATCAAGCTCAAAAGATATAAGTGAAGCACATAGAGTATTCTAGCAAATTCTAATCAAGTAGGATTCTCTCAAAAGGTGTGTACAGCAAGGATGATTGTGGTAAACTAAAAAGCAAAGACTAATATAATACACGACTCTCCAAGCGAAACACATATTATGTGGCGAATAAAAATATAGCTCCAAGTAAAGTTACCAATGAACGAAGACGAAAGCGGGGATGCCTTCCCGGGGCATCCCCAAGCTTAGGCTTTTGTCTATCCTTGAATATCTTGGGGTGCCATGGGCATCCCCAAGCTTAGGCTCTTGCCACTCCTTATTCCATAGTCCATAAAAGCTTTACCCAAAACTTGAAAACTTCACAACACAAAACTCAACAGGAAATCTTATAAGCTCCGTTAGTGAAAGAAAACAAAACCACCACATAAGGTACTGTAATGAACTCATTCTTTATTTATTTTGGTGTTAAACCTACTGTATTCCAACTTCTCTATGGTTTATAAACTATTTTACTAGCCATAGATGCATCAAAATAAGCAAACAACACACGAAAAACAGAATCTGTCAAAAACAGAACAGTCTGTAGCAATCTGTAACTAACGCAAAATTCTGAACTTTAAAAATCCTACCAAAATAGGAAGTCCTGGACAATTTGTATATTGATTAGCATAAAAAAGAATCAACGCAAAATCACGTTTCTGTGACTTAACAAAACTAAATTCGTGCGTGCAAAGTTTCTGTTTTTCAGCAGAATCAAATCAACTATCATCATAGTTTATCCTATAGGTTCTACTTGGCACAAACACTAATTAAAAGATAAAAACATATCTAAACAGAAGGTATAATCAAGGTTTATTACTAAACGGGAACAAAAACAAAAAACACAAATAAAATTGGGTTGCCTCCCAACTAGCGCTATCGTTTAACGCCCCTAGCTAGGCATAAAAGCGAAGATAGATCTAAGTAGTGCCATCTTTGGCACTCAATTCCTCAATAGAGCACTTATAATCTTTAGGGGTTTCTCCCTTTTTTGCAATGATTAAACCTTTGGGCAAAAATTCAAGAAATTCGTTTGTAGCAAAAGGTTCCTTAACGATCGAGAGACAATTGGGATGAACACTTATGGATTTGGGATCCGCGTTTCCCTTACTAGAAGATTCAACCTTATTTTTAGGAACATAAATAAACTTGGCAGTTTTTGTAGGGGGGTTTGGAGTGTTTTTCATGGAAGAAAACACCGAACCTAAGTTGGTAATTATATACTCAAGTTTACCAATTCTAGCAGAATCTAGATCTATTTTTTCATTAACTATAGGTTCTTTCTCTTTAAGATTTTTCAAAGTAACTCCAACCCTAGATCCATATTAGGTGATATGATTATGAATCTTTTTATCCAAATTTTCAATCAACTCAAAAGTGACAATTTTATTTTCAATAATATCAAGCCGTTGCATAACGTGTTCTAAAGTTAAAACAGTTCCATTAACCAAAAGAGGTGGTGGGCCAAACAAATCCAGCATAGCAGTATATGCGTCAAACGTATGGCTACTCAAGAAATCACCTCCGGAAATAGTATCAAGAACATATCTATTCCAAGGAGTGATGCCTACATAAAAATTGCGGAGAAGAACAGAAGTAGAAAGCTTCCTAGTAGATCTATTTTGAGCATTGCAAATTCTATGCCAAGCATCTTTTAAATTTTCTCCCTCCCTTTGCTTAAAATTGAGGATTTCATGTTCGGGAGTATTAATAAGGATATGAGGACTAGACATAACGACAAGGTAACCGATCTAACACACGAGCAAACGGAAAAAGGCAAGCGGAAAAGAGAGAGAGAGAGAGAGAGAGAGAGAGAGAGATTGGGAAAGAGAGGGCGAATAAAACGGCAAGGGTGAAGTGGGGGAGAGGAAAATGAGAGGCAAATGGCAAATAATGTAAATGCGAGGCAGATGAGTTTGTGATGGGTACTTGGTATGTCTTGACTTGAGCGAAGACCTCCCCGACAACGGCGCCAGAAATCCTTCTTGCTATGTCTTGAGCTTGCGTTGGTTTTCCTTGAAGAGGAAAGGGTGATGAGCAATAGTAGCGTAAGTATTTCCCTCAGTTTTTGAGAACCAAGATATCAATCCAGTAGGAGGCTCCTCAAAAGTCCCACGCACCTACACAAACAAACAAAGAACTCGCAACCAACGCAATAAAGGGGTTGTCAATCCCTTCACGGCCACTTGCGAAAGTGAGATCTAATAGAGATAGTATGATAAGATTAATATATTTTTGGTATTTTATAATATAGATGCAAAAAGTAAAGATGCAAATAAAAGTAGATTGCACTACAAAAAAAACACTTCCGTGATGATACGTGTTTGTCACAGTAGGTCGCGTTTTTTGTCATGCATGTACATCCATGACAAATTTATGACAGAATCAAGATAGTCATACCTGTGCTGTCGTAGAAGTGTTCCATGACATTACCAAAATTATCATCACGGAAGTGTCCACTTCCATGACGATAAATCGCGCGTCACAGAAGTGCTTTCGTCAAGGGTGACCGACACGTGGCATCCACCGTAACGGAACGCCGATAAGCTATCGGGTCGGGTTTTGGATCCGATAACCCGTTAACAGCCCCGACCAATGGGGATTTTCCACATGTAAAATCATCATTGGCTGGAGGAAACACGTGTCGGCTCACCATTGGGACAGATGTCATCCACTCATTGGATGGAAGACGCCTATGGTACGTCGAGACGTGGCACGGCCCAACAGAGGCCCATTCCTGTGAAAAGGCCGGCCCAGTAAAAATTAGTAGGCCAGCCCATATAAGGCCTACTTGTGTCAGGTCCATTTAAGCCCATGGCCCATACGAGATGAGCCAATTCGTCCCGTCAACAGCCCGTTAAAGATTTGACACCATTGCAGCCCATCGTCAGTTCGAGCCCGTTAACAGCCCGCTATATATCTGGGCTCAATATCGGCCTGATGAGATTTCGGCCTATTAACAGCCCGTTTAATGGATGGGCCAATTTTTAGGATGTACATCTTTCGGCCTTTTAGCGACCCATTTAAATGTTGGGCTAGTTTCCGGCCCGGTGTGTCTTTCAGCCCGTTGACGGCCCATAAATCTGATGGGCCATTTGTTGTCGGACCTGAGTTTCGGCCTTTTAGCGGACTATTTAAGTGTTGGGCCAATTTTCTGGCCCGGTGTCACTTTCATCCTGTTGACGGCCCATAAATTAGTTGGGCCATTTTTAGTCGGACCTGAGTTTTGGCCTTTTAGCGACCCATTTAAGTGTTGGGCCAATTCCCAGCCCTATGTGACTTTCGGCCTGTTAACGAACCATAAATGAGTTGGGCCATTTGTAGTTGGACCTTAGTTTTGGCCTTTTAACGGCCCATGCCCTTCATGGTCCAATACCAGCCCGGTTTCTCTTTCGGCCTGCTAAAGGCCCACAACACAGTTGGGCCATTTACAATACGACATGACTTTCAGCCTCTTAGTGGCCCATGGTCTTCATGGTCCAGTACAGGCCCGCTGTCTCTTTTGGCCTGCTAAAGGCCTACAGTATAGTTGGGCCATATGTAGCCCAAACTTAGTAACGGCATGTTAACGACTCGTGAAATAAATTGGGGCCACCTGTTGCCCGCTTCGATGTCAGCCTGTTAACGATCCGGGAGGTAAGAGGGCCAACCATTAACTTTCGGCCTAGTAACGGTCCATTAACTTAATGGGCCCACTAAAGTTCGCACATGTCTTTAGGCCAAATTAGATAATTTGAGCCCATTACGACAAGCAATTATGCACATGACCAAAACCGATCATGCAAAGGTACAGCATACAGGGAATAACATTGCACATCCAGCATATATTACAGGAAATTACATCCACTGGGCAATCAAAGATTGATGCCAGTGCAAATAAATGAGCAGAACCTAACCATCTACAACGTCACAATCTGCAACCTCAGCACAGATGACGCCCATAAGCATGTGGGCAACTTCTTTCTGCTTTGCTACATTGTCTCTGAAAACATTGATCAGTTGTTGTGTCGCACGACTCTGCACCTCTGATTCATCCACCATTTCCATCATTGCTTCAGCCATTAATTGGTTCACAAACATACATTTATTGCGTTGCATTCGAGACAGAGGATACTGAACAGATTCAGATGGCGATTTTGGCAGGCTTGTATTATTGATAGTGGAGAGTATCTCGACCACTGCATCATAACATAAATTAGGACAGGAACCAAACAGATTAATCATGAGTTATTGCCATATTACCTAGCCTAGATTTACTGGAAAGAAACAATGGGGTTGCCTTGCTGTTTTCAGAGTTTGTCTTCTTATCTTCAGCAGCCTGCACAAAATTAACACACTAGCATTGCTATCGTTGGCCAAGTCAGATAATAGGAAAGCAACATTGACACAACAAACGTTTGGGTAAGTAGCCTACACCAAATTAACACAATATGGCACAGCTAACACAATATGACAAAACAAACGTTTGGGTAGTACGAAAGCAACATTGACACAATGAATGAATGGGTAACCAGAGAAGCACTACAATTCAGTAATGTGCGTGATATGAGATGGTACATTCATGCAGCTCAGTATTCAAAACTACCAAATAGTTTTCCTTACAAAAATCAACATTGGCGCCTTTAACATTTTGCTACAACTAATTTTAGATCAGATAAAGGTTAGATTCACGCCAATTAACAAAATACATGTTGATGTAAACATATAGTGATATACAATAGGTACTTACATCAGCATTGGAGCACAGAGAATTCCCGCAAGATATTTTCCTCGAATATGATCCAATGGAGGAAGTCTTCTATCGTTTAACCTTATTTTCTAAAAGAGAGATGGATAAGAAACATGTAGAAAATATGATCAAAATGCTATAAAATTTCATGATGCGAGGATACACACACGCTTCTTAGAATGGAGTTGACATTCTTTTGCTGGACTGGAGCGGACTAGTTCTTTGGCCACTGGAATCTGCTTATTATCAGTGGGAGTTGGGTTTCTCTATGCTGTAGCAGTATCTATGAAAAATGGAGTTGGTTTATTATCTCCTCGCGTTTGGATCTTTTGCAAAGACCTGGTTTGTAACCCTTCGATTCTAACAGAGCCGTCTTCCCCTTGCATGCCTTCTATAGAAGAATGGTGTTTCAGTTATAAAACATGCTACAACAGAGATGGAATAAGTAATGAAGAATAAAAAGGCATGACGTATTGACATGTATTCCCTCCATCCGGAAATAAATGGATGGGTCTAGGCGTATTTCAGTTCTAGATACATCCAGTTTTATCCATTTCTGCGACGTTTAATCCGGACGGAGGGAGTATGATGTAAGAGCTAGGGATACGACATGACAACACAGTAAAAAAACATTGAAAAACCCACTACAGAACCAAAGTATTCAAACCCACTGATATGAGATAGTACACTCATGCAGCTCAGGATACAAAACTACCAAGCAGTTTTCCTTACAAAAATCAACATTGTGGCCTTTAATCCTACATTTTGCTACAACTAAATTTAGATCAGATAAAGGTTGGATTCACGCCGGTTAACAAAATACATGCTGATGTAAAAATATAGTGATATACAACAGGTACTTACATCTACATTGGAGCACAGAGAATTCCTGCAAGAATCTTTCCTCATAAACGATACCATTGCAGAAATTCTTCTATCTGTTAAGCTTATTTTCTAAAAGAGAGATGGGTAAGAAACATGTAGAAAATATGATCAACATGCTATAAAATTTATGATGCAAGGATACACACACGCTTCTTAGAATTGAGTTGACATATTTTTGCTCGACTGGAGCGGACTAGTTCTTTGGCCACTGGAACCTGCTTATTATCAGTAGGAGTTGGGTTTCTCTGTGCTGGAGCAATATCTATAAAAACTGGAGTTGGTTTATTATCTCCTGGCGTTTGGATCTTTTGCAAAGGCCTTGTTTGCAACCCTTCAGATTCTAACATAGTTGTCTTCCCCTTGCATGCCTTGTATAGAAGAATGGTGCTTTAATTATAAAACATGCGACAACAGAGAGATATAATAGGTATTGAAGAATAGAAAGGCATGACATATTGACATGTATTCCCTCCATCCGGAAAAAAATGGATGGGTCTAGGCGTATTTCAGTTCTAGATACATCCTTTTTTATCCATTTTGGCAACATGTAATTCGGACGGAGGGAGTATGGTGTAAGAGCCAGGGATACGACAGGACAACACAGCAAAAAAACTAGTTGAATGTAAAACTATCTGCTAGCGGAATACGTACAGAAATAACTAAGGCAACATACACGTGTATGATTGGGAAAATAAGATGGCATTGCAACAGAGCACTAGAACAACACTTCAATGTAAAAAAACATGGTATGGCAGACAGATGAAGTACATACTGATGAATAACAATGCATAAGATATTCAGAAGCATGATGTCCAAATTAAGCAGATGGCATTGCGATAGAGTAGAATGACAGTACTTGAATTTGAAAACATGTTATCATGAATGGAATAGGTACTGAAAAATAGGAAGGCATGACATATTTACATGCATGATCAGCATGCTAAGCACATGGCATTGCAACAGAGTAGATACACTCCAGGACATTATATGCATGTTGTACCCATATCACATGCCAAGTTAGAGCAAGGACCTTGTGGGGTGAAGAGGATCCATCATCTTTCTGCAAGTCTTCTAAAGAACTGCCTTTACATGTTCCATCATATTGGGTATCATTGACATCAAGTTTATTGGCCATTACATTGCTCCGTGAGGTTCTTGTGGATATATCAGTGTGTGCAATTATATCTGACATGCATGGAAGACAACTAGTAGTTAGATTTATGTAAATGAGTGCCTGTAGGAGACGACATAAATAGTAGGACTGGGGTTAACTAGCAGCAACTGGTCTCATAAACTAAAGGGAGAACACAGATGAAAGCTACAGAATATGTATCGTTTGTACTCGAGATTAACTAGATGGCACACAAAAGTATTAAAGAACAACATAGGTATTACTAGAAGTGGTATAATACTATAATCACCAGCCTGTGGGATAGCATTGGCCGATGTATGATAACTATGGAACAACGTTACCTAAAGAAAACTATGGAACAACGTTACCTAAAGAACAAGTATCTTAGCTGAACTATGGAACAACGTGAACTCCTGAGCAAGACCCATAAGAGATCAGCATGAATATATAGTGAAATGTGATGATCTATTTTCCATGCTTAGATGAATAACAAAGCCATAAATGTTGCACACAAGTAAGATGAGGGTACAACCTATCTGGCTGCCATCCATAGGAGTGAGCATCATGTGCTGACTTGTCGATGGCCCTGCAGTTGTTGTGGCTGTCCATGTTGGGCACGCGCATTTGATGCAGGGAACTGTTGAGTGGGGACTGTAGCTCCCTTCTGGTGTATGCTTCCCTTGTTGGAGCAACTACGGTGAGTCGGAAGACGGTGTGTCTGATGATGCAGATAACGCATAAAGTTAAGAACGACATATCTCTTTGATCCGAAGAAATACACTAAGAGATCAATAGCAAGGTACGAGAGTGGTCACATGTCTGTTGACTGAAGACTAAATTGGGGTCACACGATGTTATTTTATTTTGGTACTGTCCGGTCTACGCCGGATCGCTTGATGGTCGTCTTGTGCCTCCCGGCTGACACTGTTCGGAATCTTCCCCGAAGAGCCAGCGACCAACGGCAGAGCAGCCTGCCTCTGCCGTTCATGGCCCCGTCCAAAACCCCGCTCCCCGCCCCACCGCACTGCCGTGGTTGCGCTGCCCCCGGGCCAATCCACAAAGACTCCCCGTCATCCAGATCCGGCGGTGACAGTACCTTCAACCCACGCAACTCTAAAACATAGCCATCTAAGCGCTGCTTCCGCGGCGAACTTGCGGCCCCGCACCCTTACGTTAGACACCAGCCAACCGGCAGCCTAGGAGCTCCGCCGCCTCGAGGGTGAAAGTGCTAGTATCGACTAGAGGGGGGGTGAATAGGCGATTTTTATGAAAGTCTTCAAAACTTGGAAGTTTCAAAGACAAACAACAAAAATGACCTAGTTGATATGCAGCGGAAGATAAACTACCATAAGCAAGCCATAGTCAAGTATGCAATGATGTGAAAGTACAGGACTAATAGAAGCTAAGTAGTAAGGATCAGGATGGAAGATAGTATAAAGCCAATCAACAATAGTAGTCAAGCAATGAAGTCAAACAGATACACAGATAGGCAGTAACTTCACAAAGACAAACTTAAGTAAAGGATGGAAAGGGATAGAACCAGTCGCTTGTTGAAGACACAGGATTTGTTGGACCAGTTCCAATTGTTGTGAGAATTGTACGTCTGGTTAGGGAGGCTGAGATTTAACTCAGAAGACCGTGTCTTCACCTTATTCCCCTTGAGCTAAGGACACCCAGTCCTCGCCCAATCACTCTGATAAGTCTTCAAGGTAGAGTTCCAAACCTTCACAGACTTCGTTCACCGGCAATCCACAATGACTCTTGGATGCTCAGAACCCGACGCCTAACCGGCTGGAGGATACACAGTCCTCAAGTGTAATAAGTCTTCAGGTCACACAGACTGAAAGACTTCAGTGATGCCTAACACTCTTTGGCTCTAGGTGTTTGGGCTTTGTCCTCGCAAGGATTTCTCTCTTTCAAATGCTTCGGGGTGGGTTGCTCTCAAATGACAAAAGCCGTAAACTAACTCTGAGCAGCCACCAATTTATGGTGTAGGGGGTGGGCTATTTATAGCCACAAGGCAACCCGACCTGATTTGTCCGAAATGACCCTGGGTCACTAAGGAACTGACACGTGTTCCAACGGTCAGATTTCAAACACACGCGGCAACTTTACTTGGGCTACAAGCAAAGCTGACTCATCCAACTCTGGATAAGATTTGCTCTCATTGTCTTCGCTCGAAGACATAGGATTTGGGTTGAGCATCACTTCAGTCACTCTGACTTAGTTCACTTGGACCCCACTTAACAGTACGGTGGTTCCTATGACTCAACAAAGAAGAAAAAGAAACAACGAAACCACACAGTCTTCGCGCTTCATAGTCTTCAAGTAATGTATTCTCATGTCATAGTCTTCAATATGAATATCTTCTCATACCACCATTGTCTTCAATGTCTTTATACATTTTTAGGGGTCATCTCCGGTAGGTAAACCGAATCAATGAGGGACACTACCTGCGTTATCCTGCAATTCTCACAAACGCATTAGTCCCTCAACCAACTTTGTCATCAATACTCCAAAACCAACTAGGGGTGGCACTAGATGCACTTACAATCTCCCCCTTTTTGGTGATTGATGACAAACTGGCTAAAGTTTTCAACGGGGATAAAGTATGTGAAATTGTAAAGGATAGGAAATTGTCTTCATAAGTAGCAAGGGCTCCCCCTGAAGATGTGCATATAAGTAATTTGCTTTTGGAATGCAAATGCACATGGCATGTTTTACTTGTGGATATCCACTTCAACTTATGAAGATAATTCATCATGCATGAGATGATATAGCAAGTAGAATGACATGCATAATGAGAAACGGATGTCTGCAGAATGATCTAAGTGCGGAAATTATCATAGCACATGCGGAATTTATCATCGCATCACAGTAAAGCAAATAAGTAGCAGACGACCATCAAGTTTAGGTGTTACAACTCAAAGAACCGAATGTTTTAAAAGGCAAGAGTTGTAAGCACGAGGCAAAATATAGTGCAACCGCCCATATGAACCCGCTTGAAGACTATCAACTCATATGCTTCTCCCCCTTTTGTCAGGAAGGACCAAAAAGGTTTGAAGACATAGAGCATCTACTCATTCTCATGAGCAGGTGAAGTAGCAGGGTTATCATCGTTGGTTAGTGGTGCAGACGAAGTTGGTGCAGTGTTGATGCGTGCAGTAGTAGGAGGTGGTGAAGTAGCATCATCTTCATCATCGATCACCCTGGCATTGACAGTTGCCGCAGAGGAAGAATATTCAGAGTCTTCAAGAGATGGAGTGCGACATAGGACAGAAGTCCGTGGAGGAGTGGTGTCAAACTGGAATATTTCGTTGAAGCCATCGTCTTGAAGATCTGCTTCAGCACTAAGCAGGGTCAAGCTCTTCCATGATCGCCGGCAAGTTTCATGAGCAACAAATGCATTCTTGGTGGCAAGGTTTTGAATGCAATTAACATCCACCAAGAGGCTTTGCATCTGTCTCTTGAGCCAAAAGTGATGTTTATCCTGTTTCTGATGAAGGGCCACAATAAGTTCTCGGTCATTGAGAACACGAGAACGCTTCTGACGCCTTTGGGCAATGGTGCTTTCAGTGGCTTCAGTAGGTGCTCGATGAGGAAGACGTGTATTTCCAGCCAATGGATAGATTCGTGTTGCCACTTGAACACCTTCAATGGGTTGAGTGAAGCTTTGGTGCTCGGCATTCTGAAGACAAAGAGGCTTCTTGGCAGGGTCAGGGTATATGGCTTCAACTGACATATCAACCTCTAGTAAAAAGATCAGATGATTGCGAGCATATGGCTGATAGTTGACAGATGAGTGTCGCTTGATGAGGCGCATGACCCATGGAGCATAAAACTTCAGACCAAATAGATCAGACCCAGAAGCAGCGAGTTGCCTGATGAAGAATTCTTGGGTATTGAAGCTGATGCCATTGAGAATGTAGAAGACCAAAGTCTTCATAGCTCCTTCAAGCTTGGCCGCTGATGAATGTCCTTTGATAGTCCATAGAGTTTGCCTGATAATATGATATATTGTATGTGGCAGATACTCAAGGTCTTCAACAAAGAACTCTGTTGGATATTCAGTGTCAGATGGCAAGGGCTTCATCATGGTCAACATCTGACTCATGTTAGATTCTGGCTTATGGAAGATGCTCTCCAATGCATTGCGGTGTAGCTGACAATCAGGTTCATATAGCTCTCCAGGAGTGGCTAGCCCAGTAAGATCAATGATGTCAAGAGCTTTGGCTTCATGATGAATGTTTCCGGTCATCCACTCGAGGGCCCATGTCTTGATGTCTGTGTTGTAGCCGCGAATGTGTAGAGTAGCATAGAATTGAAGCAATAGCTCTTCATTCCAGTGTTCTTTGTCTGTCACAAAGTTGAGCAGACCAGCATCACGAAAGCAATCAAGTGCTTCTTCTAAGCACGGCAGTCCAGCAATGGCTTCAGTGTCGAGGCGCATATGTGGGAAAATGCGGCCTTGATCATATAAAACGCAGGAGTAATAGCTTCGCTGTTGATAGCTCCAGAACCGATCTAATGATATTCTTGGTTTGGAGTAGGGGTTCTTGGTGCTGTCAAAGAAGGTATTGTGGCTTTTGAAGCCATTAGCATTGAAGGACCCTGGTGAGTTTGTAGTACCTGGAAACCTTGGCAGTCTTGGCTTGGGCTTCTGGACCTGAGGCCTATGCTCAACATGATAATCAAATTGAGGTCCAGAGGCAGTAGACGGAGGTACTAGAGTGGGCCATCGAACAGTGGTTAGCTGACCATGATTGTATGGTTGCTCAATTGTATGAGGCCTTGGTGGCGGAACAGGAGCAGTGGCAACAGCTGAGGCTTCAGGCTGCACAACAGGTGCTTCGGGAGCAGTTGCCTCATTAGCTTCAGGTGTAGTGGCCTCATTGGCTTCAGGCACACTGGTTGGTTCAATCTCCACATTAGCATCAGCCATGACAACATCATCGGCTTCATTGGCGTTGGTGGTGGCAGCTTCAACATTTTCAGCCTCCTCTTGATGAACAGGAGGGTCGGGCACCGGCACGTTCACATCAGGAACAACTTCTTCTATAACTGGGGGAGTAGGGACACGCACATCTTCTTGATTCTCTTCGGCTGATGCAGCCAGAATGTCTTCAGTAGCTTGGGCTTCAGACATGGAGACATTCACAGATGGAGTGGGTTTAGAAAATACTTGACGTGCAACAGGTTGGCGTTGCACTTCTCCTTCTGGAACGCTCGACAGAGGGACTTGAGGCCTTTGTCCTTTGCGAAGCCTATGAATTGCTGGCAACGCTTTTGGAGATGGAGTTGGCTGGGACTCAAAGTCTTCATCTTCTTCTTGCACGGGTGGTGTAGCTTGTTGTTGTTGTTGGGGAGTACTTGGGGAGTCTTGTTGCTGTGGGTGACCAGCCCACGATGCATCCTAAGCGATTGGCGTCAGAGGACGACCAATGTTGATGAGTTCGCTGTTCGTAAGAACGGGCGATGATACTACGTTGTGTTCGATCTGAGGAAGAACTTCATCATCGTCAACATTGTCATGATGACCAATGTCTTCAGTAGCGGTGGGTTCAGCTGCTGGAATATCTTCAGCTTCATGAGCCTCTGAGGGAGCAGGCTCCTGAACTATCATTTGTCTTTCTTGATTTTCAGACGCAGGTTGAACCACTGAGATGGGTTCAACAACCAGAGGCTCTGTGGGAGCAGCCCGATTTTTCTTGGTCTTGTGCTTCTTCTTGGAGGGAGCAGCATCGGAGGCTTCAGTGTTCTTCCTTTTTCTGGCTGCAGCCTCTGCAGCCCTCGTCTTCTTCTATTCTGAAGCGGTTGTGGTGACCTTTGGCTTCGAGCCAGTCATGCTGCTTGGGAAGATAATGTGAGGGGCTTCTTGGCTTGAAGGTGCAGGCTGGTCAGCAGGGAGCTTCTTCTTTTTCTTTGCAGCCATCCTGGGGTCAATGCCAGGACGACCAAGTGACTTTCGTTTCTCAGCCTCATTGTAGGCAAGCACACACTTATCAGCCAAATTCTTCATACGCTCACGAGAGCCTTGAGCTTCTTGGCGCTTCTTCAGAAAAGCTTCTTTGAGCTCATGCAGCATGACCTTGAAGTTTTTGTCGTCTTGAACACTTAGCTTGGCCACATGCTTCTTGAACTGAGCCTTTTCATAGTCAATCTTGTTCTTCAGCTCAACAATGCGCTGAGCAAGAGCTAGCTCAGAAGCAATGGCGCCATTAAAGGCGACGCTGAGGCCAATTGGAAGCTGCAGATCGTCAAAGCTGAGGTTGGGGGTGTCGAACCACTCATCAATGAAGTTATGAATGATTGCCACATCAAAGAGAGGCAAGTTGTTGAAGATTTCTGCTTCTTCCTTGCTTTTGATCAATTGCTCAAGGGCATCATCTGCAAGATCTTCATCACCGGACAGATCAATGGGACCTTCACGCAGTATAGCGGCAGGAGTCAAGGCTTGATCAGTATGCCTGACAAGTTGCTTTTTCTTCTCCGTCTTCTTGGAGATACGGGATTGATCTTCAGACTGCACACTGGCTTCAGGAGGTGCAGTGGCCAGAGGCTTCGCGCGTAAAGCTTTTGGAGGTGCTGATTTAGAAGACTTTAGCTTCTTTTGCTTCTGTGGCTTCGAAGGAGGAGCTGGGGCTTCATCAGTGTCAGCATCATTATCTGAATGATCTACCTTGGCACCTTGGACCAAGATGTAAGTGATGAGGCCATCAAGGTTGGAGAAGGGGCCAATAACATTTGGTTCCGCATCATGTGAGCCGTCAGCACGAGGAGCAGAGGGACCAGGGTTGAAGTCTAGTCCCAATGACTTCTTGTTCTCCTTGGCCGAAGCCTTTGCATGCTGGAAGTTGCGCTTGAAGAGAGCATCATCACGACACCAGATTAATGATGTGGGATCGGCATTCTCAGGCTGAGGTCCGCGGACCATGCAAGGATAGAAGTTTTGATCAATAGCTTCAGCTCTGTTCTTGGGTTGAAGGCCTCGATAGAGAATATCGCCCCAAGGACTCTTGATAGCATTCTTCTCTGCATATTCCTTGGTCACGAATTTGTACTTGAACCATTCTTCAGCCCAATAGCGTCGAATCCATTGGATTCATGTCTTGCGCTGATGATAAGACTCTTCAGGATCTGTCTTGTAGAGTTCTGCTAGGTCATCAGGCAGATCTTTGGATGTTCCTTCTCTGTGCTGTCTGCCACCCTTCCTTGCTGATTTTTCTGCAGCCATGAACTTCAAACTGAATGGCTTCAATACATTCAAAGGCTTCAGAGACTTTCGCTTGCTGGTCAAGCAGGAACTGGCTTCAGGAGAATTGATATGATGCTGTAAGTATTCTGCAAACGAATGCAGACTATGAGAACCAAGGGATTCTCCCATGGACATGTACCTGTGACAGCATTAGAGATGCGAGGGAAGGGGAAGAGGTCATATGCATTCTCAGAAGATTTTGAAGATAAATCAATTTGAAGACATTGACCTCATGATGCAAAGACATTCACTTATATAGGTGAGTTGGTTCCAGATTTGTACCAATCCGTGAATAAGTACAAGTGAGGAATCAAACTAGAGAGGAAATCTAAGTGAATTAACTAGGCAGTATGAGATGCGGACAGAATAGATCTAACATTGAATAAGCTGAAACCACTTTTGGTAAATAGGATTAATCTTGAAGATCAAAAAGGTGGTAAAAATAGAGTTATAATTACCGCACGAAGAACTGCTAGATGGGATGAGTAGGAGACCGAGCAGTTCAGCCCACCGTGCCCTAACTTGGCGATGGAGGACACCTACGGCGACGGCAGAGAGGACGATGTCCGCGGTCGACGTGAGGACGGTGTTGGAGAAGTCGTGGCAGCTAAGCGCTTCGTTGCCGGTGTCGTCGAGAGCTAGTGGTGGCGCTAGGGTTTTGACGAGGTGGGGAGGTGGAAGAAGGATTTCTTTACTGCAGGGGACAAGTATTTATAAGTAGGTGAGCAGCACAGCGCAATTACGCTGGTGCCCCTGGCGGTTCACATCTGAGGGGCACGTGGCAAGCATGCAACATGCTCAGAGTTGTCCCACGTTCCCACGCCCGCCAGGCATGTCGGAGAGTTGTTCCGGCTTCTCCGGATTTCAACAATAAAGATAAATCATTTAAAACAGATTTAATGTTTGTCTCTTTGCCTTATGCTGACTAGGACGCAGAGAAGACATTCGACAGTTTCAATAGAATGCATATGATTTAGACAGATAGTGTTTGAGATAGAAAGCATAGAGAGGTTAGGGTCCGATCACATTCACTTAGTTCAAAAGTTTCAACTTGAAGACATAGCTATAAGTGAATGCTGTAGAGGACAGAACACTAGTATATATATATATATGCTATCAAATCATCATAGCGCAGAAAATCATGAAGATAAATTGAAACTGAAGACAAACCAAATGCGAAGTCTTTGCAAAAGTAACGCCATGAGAGAAACACTTCAAACAGAGAAATTTGGTGGTGGCGTTGCCCACCGTATAGGAAGTATTAGACCCAGACATGGCGCATAATTATCGTGGCGCTCCGAAGTCAAATTCCATGTTAATGTATTCACACTCAGAGTGTAAATCTTCATTGATTGAAGATATACATTACTTTGTGTGTTTCTCATCAAAGTCATCAACATGCATAAGTGTTAGGATGTGTGCCTGATCACAGGACATTTGAGGATTCCAAGATATTTAGCTCACACCGTAAATTGCAAAACCTTTTCTCGTCCAAGGGCTTTGTGAAGATATCTGCCAGTTGCACTTCAGTGTTGACGTGAATGATATTGGTATCTTTCTTCATGACATGATCTCTGAGAAAGTGATGACGAATTTCAATATGCTTTGTCTTCGAGTGTTGGACTGGATTGTTGGCTATCTTGATGGCACTTTCGTTATCGCAGAAGAGAGGTACTTGTTTCAGGTTGATGCCATAGTCCTTGAGAGTTTGCTTCATCCATAGAAGCTGAGCACAACAGGATCCAGCAACAATGTATTCAGATTCAGCAGTCGAGAGTGATACACAATTCTGCTTCTTTGAAGACCAACAGACAAGTGATCGACCAAGAAAATGACAAGTGCCTGATGTAGACTTGCGATCCACCTTGTCACCAGCATAATCAGCATCCAGAATCCAACCAAATCAAAATTTGAGCCATTGGGATACCATAATCCGAGTGTTGGGGTGTAAGCCAAATATCGAAGAATTCGCTTCACAGCTAAGTGATGCCATTCCTTTGGTGCCGCTTGAAATCGAGCACACATGCAAACACTAAGCATAATATCTGGCCTAGATGCACATAGATAAAGTAAAGAACCAATCATGGAGCAGTATACCTTTTGATCGAACTCTTTACCATTCTCGTCGGGACCAAGGTGGTGTTTGGCTGGCATTGGTGTCGTGTAGCCTTTGCAGTCTTCCATTCCAAACTTCTTCAGACAATCTTTGAGGTATTTTTCTTGAGATATGAAGATGCCATTGCTTTGCTGACGAATTTGAAGACCAAGGAAGAACTTCAGCTCACCCATCATGGACATTTGATATTGCTCTTGCATCATGTATCCAAACTCATCACTATACTTCTGGTTGGTGCAGCCGAAGATAATGTCATCCACATATATTTGGCACACAAACAGTTCGCCATCATATGTCTTCATGAAGAGTGTGGGATCGAGGGATCCTGGTTTGAAGCCTTTGCTCTTCAGGAAGTCTTTGATTGTATCATACCATGCGCGAGGAGCCTGTTTGAGGCCATACAGTGCTTTGTTTAGCTTGTACACCATATCAGGATGTTTTGGATCTTCAAAGCCAGGTGGTTGAGCGACATATACTTCTTCTTCAATCTTGCCATTGAGAAATGCACTCTTCACATCCATTTGATATAGCAAGATGTTGTGATGATTAGCATAGGCTATTAGTATGCGAATTGCTTCAAGCCTAGCAACAGGAGCAAATGTTTCATCGAAGTCAATTCCTTCAACTTGAGTATATCCTTGAGCCACAAGACGTGCTTTGTTTCTGACGACTTGACCATGCTCATCTTGCTTGTTTCGATATATCCATTTTGTTCCAATAATGTTATGCATACGAGGGTCAGGTCGCTTGACAAGTTCCCAAACATTGTTCAGCTTGAACTGTTGAAGTTCTTCTTGCATGGCTTGAATCCATTCAAGTTCCATAAAGGCTTCAGCAACTTTCTTGGGTTCTGATATTGACACAAATGAAAAGTGCCCACAGAAGTTTGCTAACTGAGTTGCTCTTGAGCGAGTAAGCGGACCAGGCGCGTTGATGCTGTCAATTATCTTCTCGATTTGTACTTCATTTGCAACACGAGGATGAACAGGACGAAGACTTTGCTCTTGCTGATCATTGTCATCATTCGGAGGATTGTCTTCGGTCTGAGCAGTGTCTTCAGGTTGATTTGGTGCAGAGATGATGAGTTCCTCTTCAGGTTGTGCTTCAGAAGGCACGATTTCACCAGTTCCCATCAGCTTGATAGATTCGATGGGAGGAGCTTCATCTAGTGTACTTGGCAGAATTTCTCTTTGTGAACCATTGGTTTCATCAAATTTCACATCCACAGTTTCAACGATCTTATAGAGAAAGAGGTTGAAGACTCTGTAGGAGTGTGAGTCCTTTCCATAGCCAAGCATGAAGCCTTCGTGAGCCTTAGGTGCAAATTTTGACTTGTGATGGGGATCCTTGATCCAGCATCTAGCTCCAACTACTCTGAAGTAACTGACATTTGGCTTCTTGCATGTAAGGAGCTCATAGGATGTTTTGTTCAGAAGCTTATGGATGTAGACATGGTTGATGATGTGACAGGCTGTATCAATAGCTTCAGGCCAGAACTTTCTTGGTGTCTTGTATTCATCAAGCATTGTTCGAGCCATCTCAATGAGGGTTCTGTTTTTGCGCTCAACGATGCCATTTTTCTGAGGTGTGTACGGAGCAGAGAACTCGTGAGTGATTCCCATTGTATCCAAATACAGATCAAGTCCTGTGTTCTTGAATTCAGTGCCATTGTCACTTCTGATATGCTTGATCCTCACACCATAATTGTTCATTGCTCGGTTTGCGAAGCGCCTGAAGACATCTTGCACTTCAGTCTTGTAAAGAATTATATGAACCCAGGTGTATCTTGAGTAGTCATCAACAATGACGAAGCCATAGAGACAGGCAGTTGTTGTGAGGGTGGAGTAGTGAGTAGGTCCAAATAAGTCCATGTGTAATAGCTCGAAGGGTTGAGATGCTGTCATGATTGTCTTCGAGGGGTGCTTTGCCCTTGTCATCTTTCCATCTTCACAGGCACCACACAGATGATCCTTCTTGAACTTGACATCTTCGATGCCAGTGACATGCTTCTTCTTGACAAGTGAGTGTAAGTTCCTCATTCCAGCATGTCCTAGCCTTCGATGCCAGAGCCAGCATTCTGAAGCTTTTGTGAGAAGACATACGGTAAGCTGTGGACCTGCTGAGAAATCTACCACGTATAGATCATCTTTTCGATACCCTTCAAAGACTAGAGACTTGTCAGATTCCATTAGTACAAGGCAACGATATTTTCCAAATAGCACAATCATGTTTAAGTCACAAAGCATTGAGATAGACATTAAGTTGAACCCAATGGATTCAACAAGCATCACTTTATCCATGTGTTGATCCCTAGAGATTGCAACTCTACCTAGACCCAATACTTTGCTTTTACCAGTGTCAGCAAATGTGATTTGACTCTTGTCGGATGGACGCAGGGTTGAGTCCATGAGAAGACTTCGATCACCAGTCATATGATTAGTGCATCCGCTGTCAATAATCCATTCTAAAGCTTTTGGTGACATGCCCTATAGTGCAGTTAGGAGGGTAGGCTTCACAAGGTATGTTGTGAAGCATAAGGATTTTATACATACTAGGATTATCACAGCTTAGATCAAGATTAGAACACATAGTATGACAGATGAGAGATTCATATGTGGAATACATAGTAAGTCATTTTATCATGCGTCCCTTTATGTTTTAGGTCCCCAGCAATAATATCGGATGCCATTGATTGCTGGCTGGAGACCACATTCTGCAAAAGAGAGTTAATTCTTCTTCACCACCCACATTGTCAGGGGTGGATTAGAAGCAATGAGTCTAAGTGCAGCATCTGAGAATTTCGGCTTTGAAGCCCTAGCAAATAGCCTTGCAGGAGATGAATGATACTCATGTGAATAAGCAGAAAAGTTCTTAGTTCTATGAACATAGCAGTTTGAAGACACATGCTCATATTCATGAGTCTGAGTATGATTTCGCTGCAAAACATTGGCGTTAGGGTGACTCAAGTGAGTCTTGTGTTTGTATGAAGCCGATGGACCATATGATGCCTTTGGTCTGGGGTTTGTCTTCTTCCCTGGTGGTCTCATGATGACATTCACTAGAAGATTCTCAAGGCAGCTTTTGGGTACCCAGATCTTCTTCATAGGAGGTCCATTCCTGCAGTTAGTACCAATATACCTGACAAACACTTCACCATTCTGATTTTTGAACAGTTTATAGTTTGCATCAAAGGATTCATCAATGATAATAGGATTAGCACAGGTAAATCTAGATAAAGTAGATGGATCCGCTGAAGGTTCCTTTGCAGCAACCCATGTGGTTTTGGGATACTGCTCAGGCTTCCAGTAGGAACCATCATCATTCATTTTCCTCTCGAACCCAACACCCTCTTTCCTAGGGTTTCGGTTCAGAATCTGCTTTTTGAGGACATCGCAGAGTGTCTGATGTCCCTTCAAACTTTTGTGCATCCCTGTTTCAAGCAATGTCTTCAACCTAGCATTTTCATCAGCAATATTAGTAGTATCCTCTACAGAGGGGTTACTAACCACATCAGTAGTTCAAGACAATGAAACAGCAGCAGTAGTGGAACATTCAGCAACAGATGTAGCATTATCACGCTCAATGCATTTTAAACATGGTGGGTCAAATCCATCCTGAGCGGGACTGATCGGTTGAGCGCGAAGTGACTCATTCTCTGTTTGAAGGTCTTCATGAGTTGCTTTCAATTTCTCAAGCTCTTGCTTCCTTTGAAGATAATCATAGGAGAGCTTTTCATATGTGGTTGAGAGCGTCTCATGAAGACTTTCAAGTTCTTGGTACTTAGCATGAAGATTTTTTATGTCTTCTACTAAGGACTGTGAACGTGTCATTTTCGCGTCCAACAGGTCATCGCTTTTGTCTAACAGTTTTTGAGTATGTTCCATAGCCCTTTGTTGTTCAGTAGCAATTTTAGCAAGTGTTTTGTAGCTGGGTTTAGATTCACAATCAGAGTCATCTTCACTTGATGTTTGAAAGTAAGCATCGCGTGATTTTACCTTGGCACCGCGTGCCATGAAGCAGTAGGTGGGAGCAGGATTGTCCCTGTCATCAGCTTCAGCGTTGGTGTGGAAGTCATTGCCTTCAGTGTTGAAGATGGACTTGGCAACATAGGCTGTGGCTAGAGCCAGACTCGCAACGCCAGGGTCGGACTCCTCTCCAGATTCCACCTCCACCTCCTTAGAAGCAGACTCCTCCTCTGAATCCATTTCCTTGCCAACAAAGGCACGAGCCTTGCCTGATGAGCTCTTCTTGTGTGATGAAGACTTGGAGAAGACTTTGAGGATTTCTTCTTCTTCTTGTCATCAGAATCATCTTTCTTGCTCTTCTTCTTCTTCTTCTCATTGTCCCACTGTGGACACTCAGATATGTAGTGACCAGGTTTCTTGCACTTGTGGCAGGTTCTCTTCTTGTGGTCATGGGTGGAAGCTTCATCATTCTTGGAGCTGGATCGTGAAGACTTTCTGAAGCCCTTCTTCTTGGTGAACCTCTGAAACTTCTTCACAAGCATGGCAAGTTCCTTTCCAATGTCTTCAGGATCATCAGAACCGCAGTCAGATTCTTCTTCAGATGAGGAAATCACTTTTGCCTTCAAGGCACGAGTTCGGCCATAATTGGGACCATAGATATCTCTTTTCTCAGAAAGCTGGAACTCGTGTGTTGAGCCTATCAAGTATATCGGACGGATCGAGTGTCTTGAAGTCAGGACGTTCTTGTATCATGAGGGCAAGGGTGTCAAAGGAGCTGTCAAGTGATCTCAGCAGTGTCTTGACGATTTCATGCTTGGTGATCTTAGTGGCGCCAAGAGCTTGAAGCTCATTTGTGATGTCAGTCAGACGATCAAACGTGAGCTGGACATTTTCATTGTCGTTTCTCTTGAAGCGGTTGAAAAGGTTGCAAAGAACACTGATCCTTTGATCTCTCTGGGTTGAGACACCTTCATTGACCTTGGATAGCCAGTCCCAGACTAGCTTCGACGTTTCAGAGCACTCACACGGCCATACTGTCCTTTGGTCAGATGACCACAGATGATGTTCTATGCAGTAGAGTCCAGTTGAATGAACTTCTTGACATCAGTGGGGGTGACACCTTCACCAGTTTTGGGCGCTGTTCTTGACGACATACCAGAGGTCGACATCAATGGCTTCAAGATGCATGCGCATCTTATTCTTCCAGTAGGGATATTCAGTTCCATCGAACACCGGACAAGCAGCGGAGACTTTGATTATCCCTGCAGTCGACATAGCTGAAACTCCAGGTGGTTAAAACGAATCACACAAAACAAGGGAGTACCTTGCTCTGATACCAATTGAAAGTACTAGTATCGACTAGAGGGGGGGGGTGAATAGGCGATTTTTATGAAAGTCTTCAAAACTTGGAAGTTTCGAAGACAAACAACAGAAATGACCTAGTTGATATGCAGCGGAAGATAAACTACCATAAGCAAGCCATAGTCAAGTATGCAATGATGTGAAAGTACATGACTAATAGCAGCTAAGTATTAAGGATCAGGATGGAAGATAGTATGAAGCGAATCAACAGTAGTAGTCAAGCAATGAAGTCAAACAGATACACAGATAGGCAGTGACTTCAGGAAGACAAACTTAAGTAAAGGATGGAAAGGGATAGAACCAGTCGCTTGTTGAAGACACAGGATTTGTTGGACCAATTCCAGTTGCTGTGACAACTGTACGTCTGGTTAGGGAGGCTGAGATTTAACTCAGAAGACCGTGTCTTCACCTTATTCCCCTTGAGCTAAGGACACCCAGTCCTCGCCCAATCACTCTGGTAAGTCTTCAAGGTAGACTTCCAAACCTTCACAGACTTCGTTCACCGGCAATCCACAATGACTCTTGGATGCTCAGAACGCGACGCATAACCGGCTGGAGGATATACAGTCCTCAAGTGTAATAAGTCTTCAGGTCACACAGACAGAAAGACTTTAGGGATGCCTAAAACTCTTTGGCTCTGGGTGTTTGGGCTTTGTCCTCGCAAGGATTTCTCTCTTTCAAATGCTTCGAGGTGGGTTGCTCTCAAACGACAAAAGCCGTAAACTAACTCTGAGCAGCCACCAATTTATGGTGTAGGGGGGTGGGCTATTTATAGCCACAAGGCAACCCGACCTGATTTCTCCGAAATGACCCTGGGTCACTAAGGAACTGACACGTGTTCCAACGGTCAGATTTCAAACACACGCGACAACTTTACTTGGGCTACAAGCAAAGCTAACTCATCCAGCTCTGGATAAGATTTGCTCTCATTGTCTTCGCTCGAAGACATAGGATTTGAGTTGAGCATCACTTCAGTCACTCTGACTTAGTTCACTTGGGCCCCACTTAACAATACGGTGGTTCCTATGACTCAACAAAGAAGAAAAAGAAACAATGAAACCACACAGTCTTCGCGCTTCATAGTCTTCAAGTAATGTCTTCTCATGTCATAGTCTTCAATATGAATATCTTCTCATACCACCATTGTCTTCAATGTCTTCATACATTTTTAGGGGTCATCTCCGGTAGGTAAACCGAATCAATGAGGGACACTACCTGCATTATCCTGCAATTCTCACAAACGCATTAGTCCGTCAACCAACTTTGTCGTCAATACTCCAAAACCAACTAGGGGTGTCACTAGATGCACTTACAGAGGGGTGCTGCTTCCCATTGAGAATCGATTGGCGCAGAATAAAAATTCAGACAACTAACACCTAATAAAGTGATTTCTGATGAGGGTGCGACCTATCTGGCGGCATGGTGAAGTAGGCAGGTCCAGCTGCCGAGTCGGTGAGGCCGGCGTGGTTGCGGTGGTGACCGGCGGCAGGGAAAGAGCGATGTCGCGATGGTCGACGGCTACACGGAAGCAGCGCCAGGACTCTGGATGGATCCAAAGTTGGAGCCGCTCCGGCGCCGTGAATAACATCGGGGGTGAATCGGCTCCGGTACGGTTCACGCAGCCGTCGTCGAGGCAGCACCAGCAGCATGGAGTAAGAGGCACACGGCCTAGTGCACGACGGCAATTGGACATCGTCTCCGGCATTAGGGAGTAGGGCGGCTGTGAAATTGGTGCGGTGGGGGCGCCATGGAGGTGGGGCTGAGGTTTCGCGGCTCGGGAGAAGGGAGCTTC
>NC_041383.1:650641499-650764308 GCF_002162155.2 Triticum dicoccoides | reverse complement strand
AGTGGAACCATGTCTTACGGACGCATTTGTTTGAAATGTGAGAGGGAGTTACAGTGCTACCCTTGCCGATAGGCTTCTCGGCTTGGGTCTATGTACTGAGGGTCGGGGATAGTAGAGTAACTTTGCTTCTCCCCAAATAGTGGGCGGGAGCGATTTCGGGCGAGGAGGGCGTGTTTTGAACTATAGTGGGCGTGAGCGAATTCGGGCGAGGAGAGCGTGTTTTGAAATAGTGGGCGCGAGCTATTTCGGGCGAGGAGAGCGTGTTTTGCCGACCATGGTTTATGAATTATCCGGCACATGTCATTTCGGCCGAGGAGAAGGCGTGCTTCGATGAAGTTACGAACCTACCCTCGATGTACAACGGGCCAATTGATGTGTGTCCCACATAGGACGGTAATTTCGCATCTCCCATTTATTTGCTCGGGTGAATTCCACCAAGCAAAGAGGATGTTTAATGGTTCGTTCAAATTTTGGGAGAACGAGCATCCACGTCTACCTTACCTAGTCGATTCGAATCAAATTTTGAAATATTAGCTTGCCACTTCTTTTTTAGATGGAGAGATGATGCTCGGGAGTAATGTGTTTTTACATGCTCGTTGCTAGCGATTTACTATATGACAAATAGTTGACCCACTCAAAAATGCGAATCAAACCCAAAATGAAATATCTCGATTCAATGAACTAGCTCGTTCAGTAGGTCAAAATAGTGAACTAAATCCAAAATTGAACACCTCAATCGAGTAGCATGTTGTACAGTATTATAGTACTCCATGAACATGTTGAAAGTAAAATTAATGAACTTGTTTGATATACGCATATATCCGTTCATGTGTGGATTGCAGACAACATGGTCTCCGATTTAAATATTTGAATGCAAGTTTATATCGAAACATGGTTTATATCAGTCTTTGATGCATAAAACGCGACCTCCCCCTCTCCCGGACTCCTGTTCTCTCTCTCTCTCTCTCATCCGACACAAAAACCTTGTTGGTCCCTCTCCCTCTCTCTCTCTATGTGTGTGTGTGTCTTGGGGGGGGGGTCTTTCTATTCCGCATTCATATATACACCATCTATAGGTCCCTCTCGCACACTATGTATGATACTCTAGCTAGTCCAAGCTAGATATCTTGGGTGCACTCATCGTATGCACACAAATTCCTTGGCTCTTTGCCCGTAACTCTCTCACGCACCACTATGTCGTCTTAGAGCTCTTCCCCCCTCTCTCAAACTCTCCATCCACCTGGCTCACACATACACATGCATATCTCACTCGCACTCGATAGGCCCATCTAAAACTCTATCTCTCTCCATCGTTCTCTCTCCATCTCACACGCGCACACACACACACAATCTCATGCATAGCTAGCCAAGTATGATGGTCTCTCACTCAATTGTAGGCACAAGCAGCCCCCCTATATGTATATGACTAGCTAATCTTAGTCTCCATCACAAACATGTGCATGGTCTATCTCGATTTCTCTCGGGGCATCTTTCTATCGCGCACGCACTCCCTCGATCTCCCACCCATATAGTCCCCTCACGATCTCGAGGGGATCTCTCTATCACAAACACACCCTCTCTCCCTCCCCATGCGTCCATGCCATCCATGTGTCCGTCTCGACCTTTTTTCCTTGTTGGCCAGACCTCTATTGAACATGTGCTACAGGGGTGTCTCTCTCCGTTGCAAACAATCACACACTAGCTATCTTCGTGTATCTCCTCGCCTCGCTTTTCCATCTCAGAGATGCATGCGTGATATGTTCGCATAAGAAACGAAAAAACACTCTCTTTCTCTCTCTAATTTATCATTTGTTGTCACTTTCTCTTTCACACACATACTCTTTTTGCACACTTACTCATTCTCCTTCACACGCACTTGATCTGTCTCGACTGAGGCACTCACCTCCGTCCATAGCACATAGATTTATTGAAAAGTCAAACATCACAAAGTTTGACCATGTACGTGGAGAAAAAGAATTACATCTAGCATGGCAAACATATACCATTAGATCACCATGAGATGTAGTTTTGTATGATGTATCTTTGGTATTGTAGATATAAATAACATTTGCGTAAACTTGATCAAAGTTTCCAAAGTTTGACTTCTAAAACATTTACATGCACTACATTATCGAGCGGATGGAATATCTCTTTCCCCCTCTCAGCTATCTGACGCACCACTTAGCCTTATCGGGGCTCCTCAATCTCTCTCAAACTTTATTGGTCAGTTTGGTTCGTGACCTGACCCTCATGCCTTGATGGTCGGTACTGCCTGGTGTGGACGTGAGATGTAAAATATTTCTGCCTGGCCAGGCTTGTGTGGTGCTGAAGCGTTTGGTTCATGCCTGGGCCAGGCAAAGCATCAACGTCCCATCAATCAATCCATGCATCAATTATTTAATGCTAATATCCATCCATGTTGCTGTTAGCCTCGTGGCCGCACGACCAGGCACGGCCAGGCGTTCGAAATCGGTCGCTTGGGCCAGGCTACATGCAGTGTCTGGAGTTCAGCCATGCTAATTAAAGTGCAAGGGAACCTAGCCCAGGCGGGCTTTCTTTTTCACAGGGTAGCAACCAAACAAGCGTGCATGAAATCCAGCCACAACCCCAGGCCACGCAAAAGATGCTCACGACGCAAGCCAAATGGGCCTTATATCTCCCTGGTTCACACATACACATGTCTCGCTCGCGCTATACATATAGACCCATCCAACACTCTCTGCCCTTGTTCTCTCTCCATGTGACACGCACCCCCCTAAGTACCATAATCCCACACTCCATCATAGGCTCTGTTTGGATCCATGGGTTAGAGTTAGTTTGGGTTAGTTTGGAGTCAACTAACCCAAAAAGATCCAAACAGGAGGGTTAGTTTAGGTTAGATGCATCTAACCCATCCAAAAAAACTAACCCATCCAAGAGGTGCTTATTTGGGTTAGTTCTTCTCGGGACCACTAATGAACACTTTTTTCTCTCGCTCTCCCTGCAGCAGATCCCTCCCCACTTCCTCGAAGCTTCTCATCCTCTCCCTCCCTCCCTCTCGCACCTCCCATGAAAGTGCCTCCCGTATCCGCGCTCCATCTAACCCTGTCATCCAAACACCTCTTTACTTAGAGTTAGTTCAGGGTCAGAATCTAACTCTAACCTCTAACTGAGTTAGAGTATCCAAACAGGGCCATAGGCGCAAGCACTCCCCCCCTCCTAAGTATGATTATCTCTTACTAGCCATCAGGAACACACGTATTGTCTCCTTCCATCCATACGTCTATCTCGATATCTCTCGGGGCATCTTCTATCGCGCACACACCTTGTCACTCGATCTCCCACCCATGTAGTCTCATCACGATCTCCAGGGGATCTCTCTATGACAAACATACACTCTCTCCTCCCCATGGTTGCATTTTCTCCGTACATGTCTCTTGACCTCTCTCCCTTGTTTGGCAGACCCGTCTTGGCCACGTGCTAGGGGTCTTCCTCTCTCGGTTCCAAACAACAACACACTATCTCCTCACCTTGCCTCCGTTGTCGAAGATGCATGTGTGATATGTTTGCATAAGACACGCATGCTTTTTCTCCACTTTTATCATGTGTTGTCCATGTCTCTTTCACACACGCACACACACTTCTCTCTCTCTCTCTCTCTCTCTCTCTCTCTCTCTCTCTCTCGTCAGGGACTCCATCACGTCCATAAGCATATGGATGTTTTGAAAAGTCAAACCTCAGAAAAGTTTGACTAGGTATATGTGGAGAAAAACATTTACATCTGGAACGATCATTAGATTCATCACAACATGTACTTACTTCATACTATCATTTATCTTTGGTATTGCCGATATAAGTAATTTCTTTATAAACTTGGTCAAAGTTTCAAAAGTTTGACTTTAAAAAAATGTTGTAACTACATTATCGAACGGAGGGAGTAGCTCTTTCTCTCTCTCTCTCTGCTATCTCTCACGGGCCTCCCCTCTCACTCTAACTCTCTATACCGACGGATTATACGCTCACTGTGTCAGCGTATAGCTCTGTATATTGTTTAGTTGACCGGCCAACCAATCCACATGCTGCGTTGTCAGCTCTTGTTCTGTATCTTGGTGTGCTGGCCCATGTGGCAGTGGGTGAAAATAAGTAAACTAGAGGCCCATCTGACCCGCGATGAAGGAAACAAAGTTGAAACCACTCGGGGTAGCACCCCGCACGCTAGTAAATTGAGGGCGCATTGAGGAAAAACTTCTTGCGCGCGAAGGACGCACTCGCGCACAATTCACCACTGCGCGGCGGCATGCACAGAAGGACGCACTCGCGCACACCCAGCACACAACACACACCAGCACACGTGTACACCGGCGTCGCCGCCGGTTGAGATGGACGGCGAGGCAGCCAACAAGCGGAGGCTGCTCGAGCCAAAACCGCATCCGGCGAGCCTGGACTTCATCAGCAGCCTCCTCGACGACATGCTGCTCATCATCATCGGCCTCCTCCCCACCAAATCTGCCGTGCGGACCGCCCTGCTCTCCCGGTAGTGGCGCCCCCTCTAGCGCTGCGTCCCCCTCAACCTCACCGTCGACAGCTGCCTCTGCGATGGGGATTGCAAACGCATGGCCGCAGTCTCCAAGATCCTTTCATCGCACCCTGGGCCAGCCAGACGCCTTGACATCCACATGTTCAGTACCAACTGCAAGGTCCAACCCAAGTTCGACGAGTGGTTCTTATCCCCCGCCCTATATCAGATCGAGGAGCTCAGCTTTGAAGCTGGACGATGTCGCTCTCTGCCACCGTCCGCGCTCCGCCTCACGCCAACGCTGCGTCGCGCCAGCTTCAGCTCCTGCTATCTTCCCCATATTAATGCCGCGCCCGCCCTTCTTCTCCCTCAACTCAAGCAGCTCGACCTCTTCGACGTTGTCATCTCGAAGAAGGCTATGGAGAACCTGCCCCACAGCTGTACTGCGCTCGAGTACCTTCGCCTTGAGCAGATCCACGGGTTCATTAGCCTCCACATCGCCTTATGTGTCTTGCTGGCCCCGCAACAAGACATCAATTGGGAAGAGATCACTCTAGCTGTTCCACGTCATGGTCATTGAGAATGCGCATTTCCTTGAGAGATTGCTCGTATCGGATCTAGAAGGTCCAACAAAAATCAGGGTCATTGACGCGCCGAAATTGACAGCGTTGGTGTACTCGTCTGCCAAATTCTCCGAACTCTTTATTGGATCCGTAGTCGTTCAGGTACATCACTCATCTTCTTCTTCGTCTTCTTGAAATTCACATTTCTAAATTTCTTCTTGATGTATTTACGACCGTCTTCCAGAAAATGATTCCCACAAGCTTGACCCAGTCCATGCGCACAGTGAAGATCTTAGCACGAAAATCTATTGGCCCCAATCTGGATCAAGTTGTTGGATTCCTTACATGCTTTCCATGCACGGAGAAGCTACTCATTGAGGTGAAACTTCTTTCCTATTAGTAAACACTAATCACAACGTAGCTCAATTTTTTCATAATTTTCCCAAATTACGATGACAAGTGTAGTGTTCAAAACTACATCTACGCACTGCACCGAAAGAAATGTTTTTAGTATTTTTTCTCATGTGATCACCTGCATCATTTTTATGTTGTACTACTATAGTAGCCTAGGCTAGTCATAGTGAAAAGTAACTTAGACTACTCCAGTAACTCTATGGTTACCCTAAGGGCAAGTACTACCTCCGTCTTGGTTTACTCTTCCAATTTTGTAGTATCAAAATTTGACCATAGATTTAACCGACAAAATGTTAATGCATGTCACTAAGAACTATATCGTTGGATTCATATTTGAACATAATTTCAAATGGTGTAATTTTTAGTGACATGCATTGGCATTTTCTTAGGTAAATCTATGGTCAAAATTTTATACTAAATACGAGGTAGTATTCCCTCCGTCCCAAAATTCTTGTCTTACATTTGTTTAGATATGGATGTATCTAACACTAAAATGTAACTAGATACATCCGTATTTAGACAAATTTAAGACAAGAATTTTGGGACAGAGGGAGTACAAAAGTGGGCTATGTAGGCCAAAACATGTGCCAAATTCACTTGTGATGCATTTGGCATCGATGCCCCTCCATTGCTGACCTAGTGCCCCAATCTGGAGCACCTACTTTGCTCCGGTGCCAAATTAACTCACACAATGAAAAAACACTGCGTGGGAGAGAGAGAGAGGACTGAGGCAATAAAAAACACTTGTTTGGGAGAGTGAGAGACTGGTGCAGTTGGTTTGATTGATTTGTTTATACATGTGGGTCTGTGTGCACAGCGGTGCCAACTCTCTCACATCGCGAGAGCGGTGCCAAAATCTTTTGATTTGACATCGATGCGTATTATGTGGCATCTTTTGCGAAATATGGCATTGGCCACATAGTGGAAGGCAACAAATGTCCAAGCTCTTCACGTGCTCCTAGTTAAATGAGAGGAAACAGAAACAGAGAGAGAGAGGGAGAGAGAGAGAGTGAAAAAATATCACTAGCCATCCAACCCTATCGTATGAGCAAATGATATTGGTACCTCTTGATGACACGGCAATCTTATGCAGCCAGCTGCTCTAATATGTTCTCTTCTTTTGCAGATAAAAAAAGACCCGAAAGTGAAAAATGTGCTGCACTATAACAATCTCATCGAATGCCTTGATCTCCATCTTACAGAAATTGATTTGATCAACTACCGAGGCAGCACATCTGAGATTAAATTGGCCAGGTTCTTTGTTCTGGAGGCAAGTGTGCTCAACGTAATGAGGTTTGGCATTCTCTAGCGCAACAATGAATGGCGTGCTGATCACCGCAAGCGTCTAAGCCTAAATGACAAAGTCTCCGCAGAAGCTGAATTTGTTTTTGAAACATCAAGTGGCCAGAGACTCGGAAACTTATTTGCCCATTAGCGACTTGTCAGGGCGGTGGATTTTAGTTTGTACGATAACGCTGCATCCACCTAAAGTAACGAAAGTTCTTACGTGAACTTCCTAGTAATTCCCTCTTCCTAGGTGCAGCATTACTCCTAACATTTTTAATATCAGTTTGAAACTTGTAATATTGCCGTGTCCTATTCCTGCGTTTTCAAAATCCTGCGAATCAAACAGGTCCTGAGTTGGTGATGATGTTGTGCCTCCCATCTTTCACCAATAGCCGTTGGATCTAGATCTGATGCATACAGACCAAGCTTCTCCATTTTTGCAAAAAGATGCCCGCACTTGTTCCCTATTTACAAACAACTCCTTGTCTCTCACAATCAGCCTTATCTCCTCCCCACCACATCTAGAAGGCCGTGGAAAAATCTGGCGCGATGACCGCCGCCGGAGCCGTCCACCCCCAATCTTGGTGTTCCGTGCAATACACGGGCATCTACACACGGGAAATTATGTCGAACAAGGCTAGTTGTAAGCAGGCTAGCTCTACAGCCATGATGATAGTGACTGCAGACGGTGAGGCTGACTATGGTATGCCGAACACGGCGCCTATACTCAGGTGTCATCTCCGGCGGAGGGTCTTGTCACTTCACTGTGAGGAGCAGCACGTAATAATTTGACCAACGGGTAGTACAGTGCTAGTACTCCTAGGAGTACTACATTGGTAGTACTACTACTAGTACTAGTAGCACCACCGTCTGGATTTAGGAGTACTACCACGTCCATCTAGATTTTAGTATTTGACTAGCAATATCTAGTAATGCATGTCACAAAAAATGTACTACTCCCTCTGTAAATAAATACATGGTGTTTTATTCCTATCAGCGAGAGAACTTAATGTTTTCTTGCTAACTAGAGTCTTAATAGGATTACATGCAATGAACTAAACAAAGCATGTCATGTTTGGTAGTCTCAAGTCGTTGAAAGCATGCACGGCCCACATCTCTCATTGGTTGATATGTCACGAAATAAGAAACAAGGAGGGAGTTAATGCACCGTGCCTAAGTGTTTTGGGATTATTTGGTTTTCGTAATGTGACTTACACAACATTTTTGTTTACATGCATTAACATTTTATTAGTTAAATCAAAGGTCAAAACTTGGCGCAAAATGCAAAGGGGACCAATAAACCAGTAAACATCAAACTTCTCTCGTTTGGCCCCAACTAGAGGTCCGGTGAGATGACTATACTGCACCAGCACGGAGGGGGGCGCAGCTTCATTGACTTACGACAACTGCCTTTGGGTGAATGACACGTGGGCCCAGGAGGTGGCTGGCCCACCTATCATACAGCCAAAGGCAGGTGCAGTAGGGGGCCGAGGAGTAGTACGAAATCCTACGCACCTACACACGCTAACCAAGGGCAAGAGTGATAACTCAAATCGCAAGATCAATTGACTACTACTACCTCCGTCCTGGTTTATTAGTCTCCTTTGTAATTTGTGCTAAATTTTGACCAAAGATTTAACTAACAAAATGTTGATGCATGTCAACAAAAATTATATTTTTGGATTCGTATTTGAACATAGTTTTCAGTGATATAATTTTTAGTAACATGCCTAAACATTTTGTTAGTTAAATCTGTGGTCAAAATTTGACACAGATTACAATGGGGACCAATAAACCAGGACGGAGGTAGTAGAAGCTAAGCTAGACCCATGGAGGCGATGAGCACGAGCATCAGCCGGCTGTGCCAGATGGTCCACGACGCCGGCCTACGGCCCGACAACGAGGAACGTCTCCAGGTAGTATTGCTTGAGGCCGGTAGGGCGAGGGGCCGCTTGGACGACAACTTCGTCTCCTTGTTCGACGAGGTCCTCGTTTGTTTCCTCGACAAGTTCACCATCGTCAAGAAGCTCGCGGACGACTTTGACGTAAGCCTTCAGCCGACGTGCCATGGCTCTGTGATGCCCGCCACCCTCAATGGCCACTATGGTGACAACCTCTTCGACGCACTGGTGGCCCTGCGACTGCCTACCGTCGCGCCAGAGAATGTCCACCTTGAGGTCGCGCTCGCCGCGCAGCACTTGGCGCAGCAAGACACCATGGACATAATCACCCACGTCTACGCTCATGCAAGAGGAGGACGATAGGACGCTGGCCTTCTTGGACCGCAGGGTAACCTTGGACGACACTGTTCAGAAGCACGTTGAGCTCGCCGCCAACGCCGCTGCTCCTCACACGTCGGTTGGTGACCCGGCGCACTAGGGCGTGAGGATGTCGTTGATGGATCCGTATGTATTTTTATCTTTCCGTCAAATCCATGTAGTAGTATATGATACTACAGTAATTATCTTACCTTTCGCATCAACTTCATAATTTCGTACGTACTCTAGGCATGAACGGCGCTAGAACCAAACTTCTCATTACTCTAGGCAAAATCGTTATTTTCTATCTATCGATCGCGCCATGGAGCAGAACCAAATTTTACAAGTTACGAGTTCAAAAGGAAAAGCCTGCCGTGTTCGCGTTGCACCCCCACACGGTTGGTCCGGCACGCCGCTCAAGCGGGAATGCATGCGGTGTTGCATTTTCACTTACAAGTGGGACCGTAGTTGAGCAAACCGACTATCGGCAAACCCCCACCTCGCGATGGGCGCGATGGCTGAGAAAACAGGAGGGAGAAGAGATGGCTGTAGCACGGACTCCAAGAAAGTTGGTGTCGGATGGGACTCGTGTGGGTGGCATGTGCCGTACTGCTAGACGTGAATGCTAGTTATGGCCCATGCCACCCCACTATATCGAGCCTATATCGAGGTACACTACGTAGAACAAATTTCCTACAGTCCATGCTCAGCACTCCTCTATCTCTCTTCTCAGCCATCCAGCGGACGCGCGGAGCCCATCGTCTGTTTGCTCACATGCGATCCCACATGTCAGTGAAAACGCAAGCGGACCCACTGAACCAGCACATCTTTCACCTCGACGTGCTGTTGATGAAAAACAAATCCAAGAAAGATCTTCGGTGGCCGCTTTTGGAGTTACTCAAGAGTAGTAAGATTCTATTTACAGTTTAACCCAAGATGCACATCTCGTGGCTTCAACTTATCAACTACCACTCTATTTTCTTTCATGACACGACCTGGATGCTGGATGTCCCATGTGTCGGCAAAAGGAGGAAGAACCCAACCAAATCTTCGGTTGTGCTCTCGGATTAGACTAGTTGTGCTAACTTAAAATTTTTATTGTGTACTCCCTCCGTTCCAAAATACTTGACTTCCATTTGTCCAAAAATGGATGTGCCTATATACTAAAACATGTCTAGATACATATATATTTTGACAAATAGAAGGCATGTATTGTGCAACGGAGGGAGTAGAATGGATGCAAGTTTTTGTATTGAGAACAAGAGTACATCCATATATTGATAGAGCGCAATTTAGTAGATGTTGTATCACTTTAAGCTAGCACGGAGGCTATAGATGAGATTAGTGCACTTGTTGATACTCCTACTTGGTATGCATGTTGCTGCTTAGACGCAGAGGAAAACGGACCGGATGGAGTACTAGAATAGAGGCTAGACATGAGACTAGATGCGAGGAAGCAACGTCTACTTCTTTACACTCGAAGAAGAAAGAAGCACGCAAGATCGAGCCTCCGCAGATCAACAATGAATGCATCGAGAAGGCACTAATCCAACCTACAGGAGTAGTAAAATTTATTCTTGTGGTTCTTGTTTTCTTTGGTCTTGCTTTTCTAGTCAAAATTATCGTTGGAGTTCGTGCAAAACGGAGGTCCGTTTGGGGTTGTGCGTTGCAGTTGACCTTACAAGTGGGACCGCAGTTAAGGAAACCGACTATCGGCAAACCCCCACCTCGCCTGCCGCGCGATGGCTGAGTTAGAGAAACGATGAGGTTGAAGAGATTGCTCTAGCACGGACTCCAAGAAATATGATGTCAGATGGAAGTCGTGCTGGTGGCATATGCCGTACTCCTGGACGTGAATGCTTGTTCTGACCCATGCCACCCTACCAGTGGCGGAGCCAGAAAAAATTAGGAGCCGGGGCGGACTGCAAGCTAACTAAAGACATAGAAAAAACTACCGGATATTTGATACTCCATCCGTCCCAAAATAAGTGTATCAACTTTAGTAAGTTGAGACAGTTTTTTTGGGACGGAGGGAGTACATACTATGTGAATATTAGGGCATCTACAATGCAAAAGCGCTTATTTGAACGCTTAGGCAATAAAAAGAATTAATTAAAGAAGTGGCGTCGCTATAGGAGTGTGTCTCCTCGGCGCCTGGTCGAGTGCTAGTGCAATGGGTTTCTCGTAGAAATAAAGGGGCAACGCTCGTTAAACAACTTAGAGGAAAGAAAAAAAAGAACGAAGTGCCCGATGGCAGCCCTGGCATCGACGCTAGCAGTAATCCTTGGATCGACAAGATTGGACCATAACGGCCAGGAAGTGAATCCTAGCACCTGTCATTAGCGCCGGCATTGTATATGCCCTTATCACTAATATGGGTAACGGTAATTTGGCAATAGTACTAAGTCAAACAACCAGCATTGTATATCTATATAGATAATTTAATAAAAACTGAAATTAAATATGACAACTAATACTTGCTTTAGAAACTAAAAACCTCTTCATATCTAAAATTTAATAACTTACGATTGAGGTGGGATGATTGAAATGGTTGAACTAACTAGCAACGGTCAGATTAGAGGAGTCCAAAACAAAACTGACAATACATATGTTGGAGATGGGTTTTCTGTCAATTTGGATGATAGAAGATGTAAAGTTTTTTTCAGAAATGTGGGCCATGGCATCTAAGTTTGGCGCTGAATTGACGCTATAGCGCGCTAAATGGTGCGTGCGCTGTATTCTGATATTAAAATCCCCAAATTTGAGGAGCAATACTAATAGTATATTCTCAATTTCTCATGCCACAAATTAGTGAGCGTGTGTGTGCGTGTGCAAGGCGAAACCCTAAACTCACCTCAATTCCTCTCTGGATTAGAAGCCACAAACTGGTGGAAGGAGGCGCCGTGGATTGTCGTCTTTCCCGCTACGAGGGGCCGCACCCATGCCAAGCGTTATGCCTCTGAGAATGCCGAAGACTAGATCGAACGTCAGAAGCAGAAAGGGATCCATCGCGGTCGATCCGGGGGGAAGGGCAGAAAGGGATGAGACGAGCAGTAGGCGAGGAGGCGTGAGGCGGTTTCGCTGGCGATTTGGCAAGTCTTACGGGAAGCAGGCCACGTTGTGATCAGTACGGCCGTTTTGCGTGCGCTTGTGCAGCCATGGGCCTAGGAATCAGGTGCTGTGTGCAAGCTAATTAGTTGGGCCTATAAACACCAAGCAAGCCCAGAAAAAAATTGCCCGGGCAAACACGTTAAAGAAGCTAATTACCACACGTTATCCTGGTTACGAATTGTGCGGCAGGTCACGTACTAGCCCGGGCAGCTGCCCCGGGTCGCCGGGTACCAGCTCCGCCACTGCACCCTACTACTCCTACTACTTAGTACTAGTATTGAGGATTCGAGATGCTGGTTACGTAGTATAGTATGGCTACAGTAAAAACATCCGCACGACGCGCAAAGCATGTGAAGCTAGTACAAATAGTATACTACTATTGTTGATTGACCTCATCCGATAACCTATTGCAATGCACGTACAATTACGTATTCGGAAAATATTTTTTTTGCCTCGTCGCACCACTCACTCACATGAAGCAACTCGAAAGCCATTCATAAATTTAATAAGTTTATCACAGACATATCATTTTATTACATACAACAGGTCATCAACCCACATCGACAATGAGGATACATTATAAATACTAAAGTTTTCACCACACAACAAATAACAAGCAACGAAATGAACTTCAACTCAACCATTCCTCGGTGTTGGAAACGCTTGCTTTGAACCACAAGTGATTCTCTGGGATGGGCCATCCATTGTCGATCTGGAGACCAACGCAGGACTGATCATCCAGGCTGAAGCGGCCTACTATATCAGTACCAGGGTAGGGAACCACCCAAATGTCTGAGGTATAGACACAGTTGCTTCTCATAAATGGTAGTAACGTTGTGTCAACAGCAGTTGGATCGCCTTTCACCATCATTGGATAGTTTTGTCCAAGGAAGAGCGAGTTTTCTCCAAGACTATCAATTCTGTACCAGGGAGAAGGAGTTGGCGCTAGCACACTAGTATCCATCCCGAATACCATGCAACGGGTGTTGGAATAGGTCCGGAGAGTGCGACCATGGGAGACTACACCTGCTTCCTTAGCAGTAACATCATCAGTGGGATGTATACGCACGAGAAGAGGTGATCCATCGGAATTAGTTGCTAGGTGCCAAATAGTATATGGGCGTTGCTCGTCCTCATGCTCGTGATCATCACCATCATCATCTCCTCCTTGGTTATAAGAATCTTCAAGTATAGGTGGTGGAATGTTCTCAGGACCTTGGAAACACAAGAAGAAGGTTAATTAGTAAGGGTGGCCATAGTGGGGGTAACATAAGTAGTATCATGCACTTGGGACTCGCAAACATGCTTATGTGGCAGGCAATTAAGGAAGAGAGAGATGGTTATAGTAACATAGGTAGATACCGTAACATAATAAATGTGATGCTACTATGTGTCATGCATGGCAAAAAATGAGACCACCTATGATACTAATCTAAGATACTATGTACTATAGAGGTAGTAACATAAACTAGTAACATATGCATGTTACTAGTCTAAGTTACTCCCCACTATGACCAGCCTTGCTAACCCGCATGCATGTGGATGAAACAATTATAATTACGGTGGAAGACAAACATACCGAAACAACGAGGATGCCATGCAAAAACAGTGCCACGAGTGGTGGCAGCAAACACAAGGCCCTCGTATTGAATTGCATCACAGTACTCATCCGTGTACAGAAACTGATTTTTGAGCAATATCCATCCAGTGAAACCACTGACGACGGCAACAAGCTTGTCGAAGATAGCAACAACTTCATAGTTGTTGTAATTCCAAGAGCGGTTGGGGACTCGAGAAATTGCTATCTTCCGTAGAAGACAGTCACCATGATTGTATTTGAATGTGCGTACAATACCGGTGTGCTCAACCTCTGGGCAGTCTGCTGAGATTTTTGGAAGTGGAACCCGGTCACGAGTGTACACATTCACAAGTTCCCACTCGCAGTTGGACCCAATGTAAACAACCCAATCTTCATTTGCGCCTGCCCAAGCCTTGCCCTCAAGCGATGGCATCTTAACATCATACGTATCATTATCAAGCGGCATCAACTTGCACAGGGCGAGGCCTCCGTCGTGATGACGCCAGTCATCAGGGTCACGGCGAAGAAGATAGGGGAGATCAAACCGCTCCTTGAATCTTGGGTTCCTTGTAATGATGTTATTAGTTGAGTCGAGAATGGGCTTGAACGAACCTGCCATGCTAGCCGAGGTGATGACGTCGCACCGATCAATGAGTTCCTCCACCACGTCATCTTTTAGATCGGGGCAAGAATAACGGGGTCGTTTCTGTCCTGTTCCCTCCATGGAGAAGACGATCGAACAAAGGCAGAAGAAAGGGTAAAGGGCTGAAGGAAAATGGAGGAGGGAGAGGAAGAGCATGCGACAGCAGTTCCAAATCGAGAGGGAAAGGCGAAGAGTCGGTGGATGGTTGCCAGTTTGCCACGGTTCACGAAGGGGCGCCCTGGCCTACATGTCGGTTCGGAAATACTCCTACTACTCGCCGTCGTCTCACTGATATGTGGAATAGGACCACATGCCAACGAAACATGGTGTGTAATTTCTCGTGCAAAATGCGATCTGGCCGCGTTGGCCTGAGGTGCCGCATTAGTTATCGGCCTTTATTTTTTTAATGGCGTGCCGTTCAGTTTTGAAGCACGACTAACTGGTACTGTATGCAGAGAAAATATAAACTACTCTACCACTACTCCACCTCTAGTACTAGTAGTATAAAGAAGATATATAGGCTGGAGCTTCAGCGCTTTCTTGCCAAGGGCTGCCCACTTGCCTCTCACACTACCACCCTCTCTCCATCTCTAAAAAAGACGGCCCCTCTCTCCCTCCTCACCGGTGGTCACAGATCCACCGGGGAAGAAAAGGACGTGCAGTGTTGACGCACTCGTCATCGGCGAGCGAGGTCACGCACTGACGACAAGGCCGTCCTCTCAGACCTAGCACCCGCGCGGGATCGCTGCCGTAGTGTGTGCGGAGGACGACGACCACGAGCGAAGCCACTTCCCGCCGACCCTCAGGTATGCTACCTCTTTTCGAACCATACCCTTGTTCTATTGCCCCATCTGGCACGTCGTTGCATGTGGATCTTTTTCCACTCCACCATCTTCCCAATTTGCTATCCTCTGCTCTGCTGGCCACGCAGACGAAAACCATAATTTGCACTATTAAAGGAAACCCTACTTCATGCAGACTAATGCATGTCTGGGTTGAATAAGGAAAGGAAGGGAGACTGTACTGTCCAAGAGAGTAGGCATCGAACCCGCATCTAGGTTGAAAAGGGGAAAATCAGTAGCTAGGGAACGAGTCTCGTGTCTCTTGGTTGAAGAAGGGTAGAAAGGCATGACAACGCAATAGAGAATGACTAGGTCGATCGGTTTGTTGTCCTCACATAGGAAAAAGGTGGCTAAAGAGAACAAAAATGGGACGTAATCCACATATGCTGCCTGGATATTTGTTGCTCTGGGCAACCATACCTCCCTCACCACTCTGCGTCCGTGGAGGTACATCATACTGGTGCGCCCACTGTCCGAATGGGCCTCCCATGCTCTTATTGCCACATTTTTTGCTGTTAGTATAACGCCAGCAGTCAAGTCAAGCAATGCTACTGCTAAAGTGATGCCACATTTAACTAATGCCACTGTCAGTCTAATGCCACAGATAAATTTAAGCAATGCCATTTAATGTCACTAGATCATTTCAGGGTTAGCTGTTGATTGTGGATGTATTAAAGATTTTTCAGCTAAGGCATTCTAATGCTGTTGCACAACCAGTATACCAACGATGAAACTTGTTACTACCTTCAGATTTTTGCACTGTTAATGCTTATAGATTACATACCTCACTTTCATGAGATAAGTTAATTTTTTGTACAGTGTCACCAAAATGCCAAGGCGCTGATGTCATTTTATTTTGGTTAAACTGCACAGACAATTATGAAGACAAGAGGAAAGGTCAAGAGTGGGCACCTCCTCATCCGGCTGTTCTCTTGATTATCAAGAGGAAAGATCAAGTTTTTTTATGTTTGATCGATTATCAAGATTGGGATAGCAATTTTTAAGGTCCCCCGAGTTCGAAATGATATTTACCTTGGAGGTACATGGTTTGCAATTTTTTTATACTTTCATTAGTTAATAATGCTAGTTACCTTCAGACTTTTGTATTTGGTTTAATGCTCACGCACAGCTAGTATACCAATGCTGAAACTTGTTACCTTTACATTTTGTATTGTTAATTCTTATAGAAACCTTCTAGTGCTAGAGTTTATTGAAATCTGTTCAGTAAAATAATTGTACTGTACCCTGTAATAAACTAACTACTCTACTGTTGCACTAGCCACTGGATTAGTGTATATTTGTAGTATTCGAATGGTGTTGCATTAGCGTATGGACATAAATAAAGTGTGGCAAGCTTTCCCAGATATGTGCTCAAGAAAACTACTACCTGTTTTTCTAAATACTAGACGTTTGGGTACTTTAAATTGAACCACGAAAACGTCTTATATTAAGGAACAGAGGGTGTAGAGTTCACTCATATTATCCCGGTAAAGCTAGTCACACCTTTGTTAAAATTAATGTTCATTATGTTATCGGAGGAGGTCTGTATGTTTGTCTCTAATGCCTGTCTACTACATACCCGACATCATGATGTAATGTTAAGTCATTTCCTTTTGTACAGTGTAACTAAATTGTCAAGGCGGTGATGGCATTTTATTTTAGTAGAACTGCACAAAATTTGCTTAAAAGAAGAGGAAAGGTCAGGAATGGCTCAGTTTTTCAGAAAAAAACTATGTATGCCTTCCTGACATCAGCCGTTGTTGCTTTATTTTTTCCTTCAAACAGGTGGTTAGAAACAGTCTTGCTACCTTTTCCCATTAAGAAATTGTAATGCTTATATTTGTGAGTCTATGCTTCAGCTAGTGCCACTTTTATAGTAATCACACTTTCAATATCCATGCAAACAGGGATGCTCGATTTTAGTGGAGCTGCACAAAATGTCCAACTGGTTCAACATTAGGAGCATGTTTTTTCCAAACCTTTATATCCAATTGGTGGCACTATGAGCTGTTCATTACGAAGGTACATGGTTTGGTACTATCTTGCTGCTCTTTTTGTACTGTCATTAGATAGTAATACTAGTGGTTTGCATGTGAATTTATTGGCAGGGTGGACCTACATTGGAGGTGCAGGACATGATTCAAATGCGCACCTGGGAGTTTTATTTGCGACGCAAGGTGCGAAGTGGCAGTTTTTTGAATAAAAATGCCTACCTCTGAAGAAACTGACAAGCTACACTATCGATCCTACACGGATAAAAATGCCTACCTCTGAAGAAACTGACAAGCTACACTATCAATCCTACACGGATAAATAGCGTATCACGCACGTACTACCTCCTTTCCAGTTTGCAGGGCTCAATTCAAGAAACGACCTACTCGATCCTACACGAATAAATAGCGGATCACACATGTACTAGTACCTCCTTTCCGGTTTGTAGGGCTTAATTCAAACCTCTCACCAACCAAGGTACTCCCTCCGTCCGAGTTTATTAGTCCCATGAGCAAAGCAGCAAGACCAAGGCATGGCAATAATTAACGGCATGCAAAAGTTTAAGCCTAATTAATTCCAGCGATTTAAGTGGCTGCATGCATGCCCTCGGCTGCGACTCGTTGCATGCTGCTTCGCGTACTACCTGCGAGCGATTCTGAGTGCCTGCATGCAGCCGGCCGTAATTAAGGCAGCTAACTGATGCGAAAAAAGATACGCTTTAATTGTTGCGGGCTTTTTAAGTCCGTGAAATCATTATTGACAAGGAGGGAGATGATTCGAGTGCACTCGTTTGACCGCCATGCCGCGACCCAGACGAGACGGGATGGCACAGTTATAATTTCAGTTTCCCTAGTTTTCCACGGCAAGCTGGCGCGCTAAGCCATTATGCATTGAATTCGGATGACCGTGGCGCTACCTTCCCGCTATAATTCCCGGCATTCTCCTGTGCCACCGTGACCCAACTCGCCATATCCTCATAAGCCCCCACCAGCCCAACGTTGCTCGCCATGTCCGCCATGCCCCCGCCCGTCCGCGGTAGGCGACGCCATAGGCGGTCACCGCCGGAACTAGTGTTCGGTTTTTCACCGGAAGGCAGACGGAGGGAGGAGGCATTCTATCTGTCTTTAGATGGCAATGCGCAGATCGAGGAGTTGTTGGAGCGCGACCGCATGGCGAAGGAGCACGAGTTGTTGGAGCGCGACCGCCTGGCGGAGGAGCACCATATCGCTGATTTGCACCGCCAGCAGGGCATGGAGCAGCAGCGCACCGACGCTCTGAGTCGCGAGTAGAGCACCCGCAACTGGGCCGACTACATGGAGGCCGGCGCCCGGAAAATAGCCCTGGAGGCTGTCGGGCACGCACGCGTTCGCGACGCTGATTTTTACTACCAGCTCGTCAAGTGGGTTTCCCGCTTGGAAGCCGAAGCTTCGGTGGACCACGCCGGCATGGAAAGGGCCAACGCACGTGACCAACGCGCCCTATCGCACCTCTGGAAAGTCCAAGGTGAGGCACAGGACGCTGGTGCCAGCGTTTAGCGTGTACCGCCGGCATCGTCTAGTTAGCTAAGAGTAAGTTAGTACTTGTCTAGTGGGAGTAGATAGTTAACTTGGCTATGATGGTTGTCAACGTGGAAGTTCAGTACTCTATATGTGGATTAGACCTGTTACTTTGCTCTGAATGTTGAACTTTCTGTTTGAACATATGGAATGGGCTGTTATTTTTTTAAATGGGTTGTATTTGTCCTCCACGGGTTTAGAGGCTGACTTGTGGGCCTAGCAAGTTGACGCGTACACAATCAGGAGATGATTGTATGTGGAGAGGATGACAGCAGGGACCCGCCAAGGTCATGGCAGCACGCAAGCAAGTGCCTCCTTATTTCAAGCCAATAAAAAAATGGCTCCTCCTAGTGGATTTCTGACATCTGGGTCCCATTCCATTGTCAACGTAGTCAATAAACGAGAGAATTGCACAACGAGCGGCTGACACCAGGGACCCACCAGCTCGCCTAGTTATTTTTGTTTTGGGTCAATTTGATAAATGCCTCCGAGAAATGCCACTGCAATTTCCAAACTTTGAAAAATGCCATTTCATGCCATTTCTAGTGGCATTTTTTGAAGTCTGGAGCGGCGTTTTTCAAAGTTTGCAAATTGCAGTGGCGTTTTTCAAAGTTTGCAAAAATTGCAGTTGCATTTTTCAAAGTTTGGAAATTGCAGTGGCATTTTTATGAATCGCCATAATTGGAGTGGCATTTATCTAATATGTTTTTGAGACGGAAGCAGGGTGTCAACTGGGCTGTGCGGGACACTCTGGCCTGTCTAGACAACCTTTTCTTTTATGTTTACCACAGACCAGACCAGTAGTTTTTTTTTCTTTTTAAAAATGGCTAGCCCAGTTTTTTTTTGTGATTTGTCAAGTAAGTTACTTTATCAGGCCTGTTGGGCTAGATGAGGAGAGCTACATTCGGCTGGCCGAGAAAATGGCCTATCATTAATGAGAAATGGGTTGTACATTTTTAAAACACATCAAACCGGCAATTAGTTTCAAATATCTTTTTTTTATTTCGAGATTTTAAATTGCATTGATTTTTATGCGTGGACAATTTATTAGATTTTATATTGATATACATTTATTTTTAAAATCAGTCTCAATGTGACTCGAAATTTTGGGATTAAAAACAGTTCAGACCGCACCGACATATGCAAAATTTCATATAATTTTTTAACCGTGGACACAATATGGGTTGTAATGCTAACAAAAAGAATATGGGCTCCAAAAAAACCCGTAAGAATTAGCAAATGGGCTGTAAACTATTTGAAATAATGGTAGATGGGCTGTATGCTGTTTTCCACAGATTTGAGGCTTTCCACAGATGGCATGTATACTGTTGGATGTCCATCCAACGTCCGTCGTGCTTGTTCAATCTCTGCTCTTCCTGCTCCAGCCGCTCAAACAAGCGCCGGCGGGACTGCCTGCTCCCTCCTCCCCGTGGCCAGCTGTGCTGCCGCACAGGACTCACTGCCCCACCGTACTCCCATCGCTGGCCTAGCTATCCCTCTACTCACCCTCAGTCCCACACATGTTGTTATTCTCCGGCGACGGCAGACAAACCAGTAAACCCTCGTACTCCTCCGTGTGGGAAATAACTGCCGAGTATTCCCTGGCTCCGTGTCGTTCCCTTCCTAGGCCTCGCCGTCGTCCACGGCCCTGGTGCTCTCGGCGCGGCCTGGTAAACATGGTCAATGAACGACATCCATCAGAAGTTGACTGTACGTGGAGAGGCTGACAGCTGGGTCCACGGCCGCACGCAAGGAAATGCCTCCTTATTACGCGCAAAATAATGATTCCTCCACCTGACATCTGGGACCCACCAAAACGGCCTCTGTATTTCGCGAAAAAAACGTTACCGCCGCTGACAGCTCGGACCCACCAGCTATATCTTCGCACGCAAGGAAGTGCCTCCTTATTACGCCCAAAAAAAGAATACTCCCCCTGCTAGCTGGGACCCAGTATAGTGGGCCTACTAAGTTGACGGGGACGAAGGGCTTTGTCAACTTAGTCAATATGCACGATTCTAGCTCGACTGACCGTACGATGTCCATCCAACAGCCGTAGTGCTTCTTCAACCTCTGGTCTTCTTGCTCCAGCCGCCCAAAGCAGCGCCGGTCGTGCCGCCTGCTCCTGCCTCCCGTGGCCGGCTGTGCTGACGGAGGCCTCACCGCCCCCATACTACTCCCACCGCTGGCCAGGCCATCCCTCCACTCCACTCACCCACACCCCCTGTTATTCTGTGGCGACAGCAGCGCAGCCGAACCAGTGAACCCTCGTACTCCTCTCTGCATGGGCATCCACTGCCGCGTCTTCCCCGGCTCCGCGTCGTCCCCTTCCTAGGCCTCGCCATCGTCCACCACCGTGGTGCTCTCAGCGCGGCGTGGTCTATGTGGTCAACGACCGAATTCCATCGGAAGAATACTGTACGTGGAGAGGCTGATAGCTGGGTCCATGGCAGCCGCAAGGAAGTGCCTCCTTATTACGCGGAAAATAATTATTCCTCCACCTGACAGCAGGGACTCACCGGACGGGCCACCAGTATTTCGTGAAAAAAACATTTGCCCCTGACTGCTGGGACCCACCCAACGGACCACCGTATTTCGCGAAAAAAATGTTCCCCCTGCTGTCAGCTCGGACCCATCGAAAGTGCCTCCTTATTACGCATAAAAAAATGAATACCCCCCAGCTAGCTGGGATCCACGTTGGTGGGAGGCTGACTTGTGGGCCTACTAAGTTGATGGGGACGGAGGGCTTTGTCAACTTAGTCAATATATAATGATTCTAGCTCCAGTGACCGTACGATGTCCATCCAACAGCCGTAGTGCTTCTTCAACCTCTGATCTTCTTGCTCCAGCCGCCCAAAGCAGCGCCGGTCGTGCCGCATGCTCCTGCCTCCTGTGGCTGGATGTGCTGCCGAGGAGGCCTCACCGCCCCTTACTATTCCCACCGCTGGCCAGGCCCTGCGGCAACGACAGCCTCACACCGCAACCGAACCAGTGAACCCTCGCACTCCTCGCGGCGCGGGCTTCCATTGCCGCATCTTCCCCGGCTCCCCGTCGTCCCCTTCCTAGGCCTCACTGTTGTCCAACACCCTGGTGCTCTCGGCGCGGCGTGGTCAACATTGTCAAGGAACAATTTCCATCAGACGTGGACTGTATGTGGAGAGGCTGACAGCTGGGTCCACGGCCGTAGCAAGGAAGTGCCTCCTTATTACGCGGAAAATAATTATTCATCCACCTAACAACGGGGACCCACCAGACGGGCCACCGTATTTCACGAAAAAACGTTCCCCCCTAACTGTTGGGACCCACCAGCTACACCTTCGCACGCAAGGAAGTGCGTTCGGGCAAAACAACGATTCGCCCCTCTGACTGCTGGGACCTACCAGCTACATTTTTGCACGCAAGGAAGTGCCTGACAGTCGGGACCCACCTGGTCGAAGCGTACGTAGCGTTGTCATTCTGGTCGCGAACGTGTACGTACATACTGGTCGTTGTAGAGGCGTGCACGTGTCTAGTAGAGGCGCGCACGTAGCATGTACACGTACGTACAACGGCCAGGGTGCAAGAAAGAAAATACGGCAACGTATGTGTACATACGGGTGGGGTCTCGAACGCCTAGTCGCACATACGTACGGCGAGGGCTCGTGTTCATGGGGAGGCAATGGGATGCGTCGTGTTCATGGGAGGGCAACGGAATGCATCGTGTTCATCGGGAGGCAACGGAATGCGTCGTGTTCATGGGGATGCAAGAGAATGCGTCGTGTTCATCGGGAGGCAACGGAACGCGTGGGAGCCAACCGGCTTGGACAGAACAGGCGATGGAAATGAGGCGTGGCGTACCGCACAACGGAGGAAACCGACCTCCTACGGTCGAAACGGGGGTCCTGTTGATCGGGAGGGGTGTGGTGATGTCTACTACACAGCCTTCTTCTTGTAGACGTTGTTGGGCCTGCAAGTGCACATGTTTGTAGGACAGTAGCAAATTTCCCTCAAGTGGATGACCTAAGGTTTATCAATCCGTAGGAGGCGTAGGATGAAGATGGTATCTCTCAAGAAACCCTGCAACCAAATAACAAAAAGTCTCTTGTGTCCCCAACACACCCAATACAATGGTAAATTGTATAGGTGCACTAGTTCGGCGAAGAGATGAAGATACAAGTGCAAAATAGATGGTAGATATAGGTTTTTGTAATCTGAAATAATAAAAACAGCAAGGTAGCGAGCGGTAAAAGTGAGCGTAACCGGTATTGCAATGGTAAGAAACAAGGCCTAGGGTTCATACTTTCACTAGTGTAAGTTCTCTCAACAATAATAACATAGATAGAACATATGACAAGCCCTCAACATGCGAGAAAGAGTCACTCCAAAGACACTAATAGCGGAGAACAAACATAGAGATTATGGTCGGGTACGAAACCACCACAAAGCTATTCTTTCAGACCGATCTATAAAAGAGTTCATACTAGAATAACACCTTAAGATACAAATCAAACAAAACCCTAATGTCACCTAGATACTCCATTGTCACCTCAAGTATCCGTGGGCATGATTATACGATATGCATCACACAATCTCAGATTCATCCAACCAACATAAAAGTACTTCAAAGAGTGCCCCAAAGCTACTACCGGAGAGTCAAGAACGTGTGACAACCCCTATGCATAGGTTCCCAAGTGTCACAAAACCCGCAAGTTGATCACCAAAACATACATCAAGTGGATCAATAGAATAACCCATTGTCACCACAGTTATCCCACGCAAGACATACATCAAGTGTTCATAAAAGACTCAATCCGATAAGATAACTTCAAAAGGAGAAACTCAATTCATCACAAGAGAGTAGAGGGGGAGAAACATCATAAGAGCCAACTACAATAGCAAAGCTCAGGATACATCAAGATCGTGCCATAGAGGAACACGAGAGAGAACACGAGAGAGAGAGATCAAACACATAGCTACTGGTACATACCCTTAGCCCCGAGGGTGAACTACTCCCTCCTCGTCATGGATAGCGCCGGGATGATGAAGATGGCCTCCGGTGATGGGATCCCCCTCAGGCAGGGTGCCGGAACGGGGTCCTGATTGGTTTTTGGTGGCTACAGAGGCTTGCGGTGGCGGAACTCCCGATCTATCTTCTGTTCTGGAAGTTTTAGGGTACGTAGGTATATATGGGTGAAGGGAGAACGTTGGTGGAGCTACGAGGGCCCGACGAGGCAGGGGGCGCGCCCAGGGGGGAGGGCGTGCCCCCCACCCTCGTGAGCATCTCCCGTATCTTCTAACATGGAGTCCAAGTCCATCAGGTGGGTTTCCTTCCAAAAATAACTTCTCCAGTTGATTTCGTTCCGTTTTGACTCCGTCTGATATTCCTTTTCCTCGAAACACTGAAATAGGCATAAAACGGCAAATCTGGGCTGGGCCTCCGGTTAATAGGTTAGTCCCAAAAATAATATAAAAGTGTATAATAAAGCCCAATATTGCCTAAAATAGTAGATAAAGTAGCATGGAGCAATAAAAAATGATAGATACGTTGGAGACGTATCAAGCATCCCCAAGCTTAATTCCTGCTCGTCCTCGAGTAGGTAAATGATAAAAAAGAATTTTTGATACGGAGTGATACTTTGGCATAATTTCAATGTAAATCTTCTTAATTGTGGCATGAATATTCAGATCCATAAGATTTAAGACAAAAGTTCATATTGACATAAAAATAATAATACTTCAAGCATACTAATCGAAGCAATCATGTCTTCTCAAAATAACTTGGCCAAAAGAAAGTTATCCCTACAAAATCATATAGTCTGGCTAAGCTCTATCTTCATCACACAAAGTATTTAATCATGCACAACCCCGATGACGAGCCAAGCAATTGTTTCATACTTTAATAATCTCAAACTTTTTCAACTTTCACGCAATACATGAGCGTGAGCCATGGACATAGCTATAGGTGGAATAGAATGGTGGTTGTGGAGAAGACAAAAAGAAGAAGATAGTCTCACATCAACTAGGCGTATCAACGGGATATGGAGATGCCCACCAATAGATATCAATGTGAGCGAGTAGGGATTGCCATGCAACGGATGCACTAGAGCTATAAGTATATGAAAGCTCAACGGAAGAAACTAAGTGGGTGTGCATCCAACTCGCTTGCTCATGAAGACCTAGGGCACTTTTGAGGAATCCCATCATTGGAATATACAAGCCAAGTTCTATAATGAAAAATTCCCAATAGTATATGAAAGTGACAATATATGAGACTCTCTATCATTAAGATCATGGTGCTACTTTGAAGCACAAGTGTGGAAAAAGGATAGTAGCATTGTCCCTTCTCTCTTTTTCTCTCATATTTTTTATTTTTTTATTTGGGCCTTTTCTCTCTTTTTTATGGCCTCTTTTTTTATTTGGGCTTCTATGGCCTCTTTTATTTATTTTGTTCGTCTGGAGTCTCATCCCGACTTGTGGGGGAATCATAGTCTCCATCATCCTTTCCTCACTTGGGACAATGCTCTATAATGATGATCATCACACTTTTATTTTTCTTACAACTCAACAATTACAACTATATACTTAGAAGAAAGTATGACTCTATATGAATGCCTCCGGTGGGGTACCAGGATATGCACTGAATCAAGAGCGACATGTATGAAAATTATAAAGGTGGCCTTGCCACAAATACAATGTCAACTACATGTTCATGCAAAAAGCAATATGACAATGATGGGGCGTGTCATAATAAACGGAACGGTGGAAAGTTGCATGGCAATATATCTCGGAATGGCTATGGAAATGCCATGGTAGGTAGATATGGTGGCTGTTTTGAGGAAGGTTTATGGTGGGTGTATGATACCGGCGAAAAGTGCGCGGTATTAGAGAGGCTAGCAATGGTGGAAGGATGGGAAAAAGTGCGTATAATCCATGGACTCAACATTAGTCATAAAGAACTCATATACTTATTGCAAAAATCTAGAAGTTATCAAAGCAAAGTATTACACGCATGCTCCTAGGGGGAAGATTGGTAGGAAAAGACCATCGCTAGTCCCCGACCGCCACTCATAAGGAAGACAATCAATAAATAAATCATGCTCCGAGTTCATCACATAACGGTTCACCATACGTGCATGCTACGGGAATCACAAACTTCAACACAAGTATTCTTTAAATTCACAACTACTCAACTAGCATGACTCTAATATTACCATCTCCATATCTCAAAACAATTATCAAGCATCAAACTTCTCTTAGTATTCAACACACTCATAAGAAAGTTTCACATATGTTGAACACCAAGTATATTAACATTAAGAAAATTACCATGCTATTAACAAATCTCAAAATAATCTAAGTGAAGCATGAGAGATCAAGTTTCTTTAAAACAAATCCACCACCGCGCTCTAAAAGATCTAAGTGAAGTACTAGAGCAAAAATTATCACGCTCAAAAAGATATAAGTGAAGCACATAGAGTATTCTAGCAAATTCCAATTTGTGTAAGGCTCTCTCTCATTAAAGAATTTCAGATCTTGATACTTATTCAAACAGCAAGAAAAGCTAAAGGAAACTACAATGCAAGGATATCACAACTCATGTGAAGAAGCAAAAACTTAGGCTCAACCAATACTAACCGATAGTTGTTGAAGAAGAAAGGTGGGATGCCTACCGGGGCATCCCCAAGCTTAGATGCTTGAGACTTCTTGAAATATTATCTTGGGGTTCCTTGGGCATCCCCAAGCTTGAACTTTTGTGTCTCCTTAATTCCTCTCATATCATGGTTTCTCTTTTTATCGAAAGCTTCATTCACAACAAACTCAACAAGAACTCGTGAGATAAGTTAGTATAAACCAATGCAAAACCTTATCATTTTCTACTGTAAAAAATCACTTAAATAATTATTCAATATTGCATACTAAATGACTCTGCATATTTAATACTCCTATCATCAAATAGAATCATTAAACAAGCAAACATATGCAAACAATGCAACCATAACAGCAATCTGTCAAAACAGTACAGTCTGTAAAGAATGCAAGATTATCAATACTTCCCTGACTCCAAAAATTATGAACTAAAATTCCCACTGTAATAAATTTATCAGAGCTCATTATGCAAAAAGATTCAACAGTAGACCATGCTCTGACTTTTCTAGGGAAGTTTTGCAACAGCGGTAAACTTTCTGTTTTCGAACAGCAACATGCAAACTAGCAAAATAAGCATGGCAAAGGCTATCCTTGACTTTTTTATTGAAACTAGAGATGAAAAACATTATTCTAACTAACAGCAAACAAACTCTAACAAAATAAATTGATGCTCCAAGCAAAACACATATCATGTGGTGAATAAAAATATAGCTCCAAGTAAAGTTACCGATGAACGAAGACGAAAGAGGGGATGCCTTCCGGGGGCATCCCCAGGCTTAGTTGCTTGGTTGTCCTTGAATATTACCTTGGGGTGCCTTGGTCATCCCCAAGCTTAGGCTCTTTCCACTCCTTATTCGATAGTCCATCGAATCTTTTACCCAAAACTTGAAAACTTCAACCACACAAAACTCAAAACAAAACTCGTAAGCTCCGTTAGTATAAGAAAATAAAACCACCACTTAGGTACTGTAATGAACTCATTCTAAATTCATATTGGTGTAATATCTACTGTAATCCAACTTATCTATGGTTCATACCCTCAGATACTACTCATAGTTTCATCAAAATAAGCAAACAACACATAGAAAACAGAATCTGTCAAAAACAGAACAGTCTGTAGTAATCTGTATCAAACGTATACTTATGGAACCCCACAAATTATGAAATAAATTGCTGGACCTGATAAATTTGTCTATTAATCATCTTCAAAAAGAATTAACCTAAAATCACTCTCCAGTAAAAAATGGCAGCTATTCTCGTGAGCGCTAAAGTTTCTGTTTTTCACAGCAAGATCACATAAACTTCACCCAAGTCTTCCCAAAGGTTCTACTTGGCACTTTATTGAAACAAAAGATATAAACTATGATTAATACAGTAGCATAATCATGTGAACACACAAAAATAGTAAGGATAAGTATTGGGTTGTCTCCCAACAAGCGCTTTTCTTTAATGCCTTTTAGCTACGCATGATAATGATAATGATGCTCACATAAAAGATAAGAATTGAAACATAACGGGAGCATCATGAAGCATATGACTAGCACATTTAAGTCTAACCCACTTCCTATGCATAGGGATTTTGTGAGCAAACAATTTATGGGAACAATAATCAACTAGCATAGGATGGCACAACAAGCATAGCTTCAAGAATTTAAGCATATAGAGAGGAAACTTGACATTATTGCAGTTCCTACAAGCATATGTTCCTCCCTCATAATAACTTTCAGTAGCATCATGAATGAATTCAATAATATAACCAGCACCTAAAGCATTCTTTTCATGATCTACTTGCAAGGAAAATTTACTACTCTCCACATAAGCAAACTTCTTCTTTATAGCATACGTATCATCACAATAATCATCATAAATAGGAGGCATGCTTTCATCATAGTAAATTTGCTCATCAAAGCTTGGGGGACAAAAAATATCATCTCCATCAAACATAGCTTCCCCAAGCTTGTGGCTTTGCATAACATTAGCATCATGGATATTCAAAGAATTCATACTAAAAACATTGCAATCATGCTCATCATTCAAAGATTTAGTACCAAACATCCTATAGATTTCTTCTTCTAGCACTTGAGCACAATTTTCCTTTCCATCATACTCACGAAAGATATTAAAAAGGTGAAGCGTTTGAGACAAACTCAATTCCATTTTTTTGTAGTTTTCTTTTTATAAACTAAACTAGTGATAAACCAAGAAACAAAAAGATTCGATTGCAAGATCTAAAGATATACCTTCACTTACCTAGCCTCCCAGGCAACGGCGCCAGAAAAGAGCTTGATGTCTACTACACAACCTTCTTCTTGTAGACGTTGTTGGGCCTGCCAGTGCACAGGTTTGTAGGACAGTAGCAAATTTCCCTCAAGTGGATGACCTAAGGTTTATCAATCCATAGGAGGCGTAGGATGAAGATGGTATCTCTCAAGCAACCCTGCAACCAAATAACAAAAAGTCTCTTGTGTCCCCAACACACCCAATACAATGGTAAATTGTATAGGTGCACTAGTTCGGCGAAGAGATGAAGATACAAGTGCAAAATATATGGTAGACATAGGTTTTTGTAATCTGAAATAATGAAAACAGCAAGGTAGCGAGCGGTAAAAGTGAGCGTAAACGGTATTGCAATGGTAGGAAACAAGGCCTAGGGTTCATACTTTCACTAGTGTAAGTTCTCTCAACAATAATAACATAGATAGAACATATGATAAGCCCTCAACATGCGACAAAGAGTCACTCAAAAGACACTAATAGCAGAGAACAAACGTAGAGATTATGGTCGGGTACGAAACCACCACAAAGCTATTCTTTTGGATCGATCTATAAAAGAGTTTGTACTAGAATAACACCTTAAGATACAAATCAAGCAAAACCCTAATGTCACCTAGATACTCCATTGTCACCTCAAGTATCCGTGGGCATGATTATACGATATGCATCACACAATCTCAGATTCATCCAACCAACATAAAAGTACTTCAAAGAGTGCCCCAAAGCTACTACCGGAGAGTCAAGAACGTGTGACAACCCCTATGCATAGGTTCCCAAGTGTCACGAAACCCGCAAGTTGATCACCAAAACATACATCAAGTGGATCAATAGAATAACCCATTGTCACCACGGTTATCCCACACAAGACATACACCAAGTGTTCATAAAAGACTCAATCCAATAAGATAACTTCAAAAGGAGAAACTCAATTCATCACAAGAGAGTAGAGGGGGAGAAACATCATAAGATCCAACTACAATAGCAAAGCTCGGGATACATCAAGATCGTGCCATAGAGGAACACGAGAGAGAACACAAGAGAGAGAGATCAAACACATAGCTACTGGTGCATACCCTCAGCCCGGAGGGTGAACTACTCCCTCCTCGTCATGGATAGTGCTGGAATGATGAAGATGGCCTCCGGTGATGGGATCCCCCTCCGGCAGGGTGCCGGAACGGGGTCCCGATTGGTTTTTGGTGGCTACAGAGGCTTGCGGCGGCGGAACTCCCGATCTATCTTCTCTTCTGGAAGTTTTAGGGTACGTAGGTATATATGGGTGAAGGGAGAACGTCGGTGGAGCTACGGGGGCCCCACGAGGTAGGGGGCACGCCCAGGGGGGGAGGGCGCGCCCCCCAGCCTCGTGAGCATCTCCCGTATCTTCTGACGTGGAGTCCAAGTCCATCAGGTGGGTTTCCTTCCAAAAATAACTTCTCCAGTTGATTTCGTTCTGTTTTGACTCCGTCTGATATTCCTTTTCCTCGAAACACTGAAATAGGCATAAAACAACAAATCTGGGCTGGGCCTCCGGTTAATAGGTTAGTCCCAAAAATAATATAAAAGTGTATAATAAAGCCCAATATTGCCTAAAACAGTAGATAAAGTAGCATGGAGCAATCAAAAATTATAGATACGTTGGAGACGTATCATGTGGCGTACCGCAAAACAGACGAAACAGACCTCCTACGGTCGAAACGGGGGTCCTGTTGATCGGGAGGGGTGTGGCGTACCGCAAAACCGACGAAACGGACCTCCTACGATCGAAACGAGGGTCCTTTTGATCAGGAGGGGTGTGGCGTACTGCAAAACGGACGAAACGGACTTGTGTTGGGGCGCTACGGTCGAAACAGGGGTCCTGTTCATCGGGAGGGGTGTGGCGTACCGCAAAACGGGACTCCACGGGATACGTTTCATCTCCACCGTCGACCTCCTCCAGCCTCCACGGGCTACCGTCGACCTCCTCCAGCCTCCATGGGCTCCTGTTCATCCAGCCTCCACCGCACGCTACTCCACCGGCTACTGTTCAACCACCCCTCTACCGTCTACTGTTCATCCAGCCCTCCACACCACATAGACCACCCCTCCACGGGCACCCCTCCACCGTCTACTGTTCATCCAGCCCTCCACACCACGGGGTCCTGTTCATCCAAAGGCAACGCCACCGCTCACTGTTCATCCAACCCCCCCCCCCGTAACGATCACTGTTCATCCAACCGATCGGCTTCAGTTAGCAGTAGTAGCGAAGGAATCGCTCGATCGGGTTCAGTTAACAGCCATCGATCGATCGCTCAGGTTCAGTAACGCGTATCCTGTAGTGCAATCGCTTGGGTTTAGTTAGAGCCCAACGCCTCGCTCGGGTTCAGTTAGAGCTAACGCCTCACACACACGCGCGTACCTGTACGAGAGAAACGCGCATCACTCTCCCACCGTAACTGGCAACTCCCTGAAATTTTCCTCCCCCTCGCTTCTACCACGGTTTTTTCCGTCATGGACGACCCAAAGAATGTCATGCAGCTGCGTCTCAGGGGAGCCCAGGACGAAAAGCCCATTTTCTGTCATGATTTTTTGTTATAGAAGTAGGAGCCCACCACATCGATGATGATACCGGGTTTTGTCACAATTATCATCATAGAAGTGTCATATGTATGACAGAAAAAAATTTTGTTCGGCCCAAAATGTCACGGATGTGTCTTTTATTTGTTGTGTTGGAAGCAAATATGATAAGAGATAGACCCGGGGGCCATAGGTTTCACTAGTGGCTTCTCTCAAGATAGCATAAGTATTACGGTGGGTGAACAAATTACTATCGAGCAATTGATAGAAAAGCGAATAATTATGAGATTATCTAGGCATGATCATGTATATAGGCATCACGTCCGCAACAAGTAGACCGACTCCTGCCTGCATCTACTACTATTACTCCACACATCGACCGACTCCTGCCTGCATCTGGAGTATTAAGTTCATAAGAACAGAGTAACGCCTTAAGCAAGATGACATGATGTAGAGGGATAAACTCATGCAATATGATATAAACCCCATCTTTTTATCCTCGATGGCAACAATACAATACGTGCCTTGCAACCCTTTCTATCACTGGTAAGGACACCGCAAGATTGAACCCAAAGCTAAGCACTTCTCCCATGGCAAGAAAGATCAATCTAGTAGGCCAAACCAAACTGATAATTCAAAGAGACTTGCAAAGATAACTCAATCATACATAAAAGAATTCAGAGGAGATTCAAATATTTCTCATAGATAAACTTGATCATAAACCCACAATTCATCGAATCTCGACAAACACACCGCAAAAAGAGTTTACATCGAATAGATCTCCACAAGAGAGGGGGAGAACATTGTATTGAGATCCAAAAAGAGAGAAGAAGCCATCTAGCTAATAACTATGGACCCGAAGGTCTATGGTAAACTACTCACAACTCATTGGAGGGGCTATGGTGTTGATGTAGAAGACCTCCGTGGTCGATTCCCCCTCCGGCAGAGCACCGACGAAGGCTCCAAGATGGGATCTCGTGGATACAGAAGGTTACGGCGGTGGAAATTGTGTTTCGTTGGCTCCCTATATGTTTTCGGGGTACGTAGGCTTATATAGGAGGAAGAAGTAAGTCGGTGGCCGCTCGAGGGGCCCACGAGACAAGGGGCGCGCCCTGTACGGGGGGCGCGCCCTACCCTCTCGTGGCCGCCTCGGCTGCTTCTTAACTTGCACTCCAAGTCCTCTGGATCACGTTTGTTCCAAAAATCATGCTCCCGAAGGTTTCATTCCGTTTGGACTCCGTTTGATATTCCTTTTCTTCGAAATACTGAAATAGGCAAAAAAACAGCAATACGGGCTGGGCCTCCGGTTAGTAGGTTAGTGCCAAAAATGATATAAATGTGTAAAATAAAGCCCATAAACATCCAAAAGGGGTAATATAATAGCATGGAACAATCAAAAATTATAGATACATTGGAGACGTATCAACCGTCATTGTGGCGCGACAACTGATCGGTGCAACTACAAGCAGTACACACGGGGGCTTTTATAGCCAGGTGCACACACACTACCCAGCCGGCACACCCGGCCACTAACTCCATGCATGCAGCACGCACTAACTAACCACGCCATGCACACACACCCATGTCTCCTGCAACGTAGCTACTTGATCCAGACAACCCGGCTAACCAACTGACTCGAGATTAACTCCAAGTCAGGATTAAACTAACAAACTCCCCCTAATCTTGACTTGCCTTCTTGCCTCGCCATCACAGGAGACATAACTCGTCATCGACCATCGTCCGCCTGCTGCCACCGTGCACCCCCGCGCTTGCTGCGACGTGCCGTGTGCATGCCGCGCCTGCGCCATGGTTGTTGCGTCGCTCATCTTCGGAGCTACGTCTGGAAACGCCAGGCGTCATCATCGCCACGGCCGTCGATGCCGCCGCGTGTCTCCGTGCCTCCACGCATGTCCTTCACGGCCTCCTCGCCATGCCGCTGCAGTTGCCGCGTCACTCGACGTCGAAGCCGTGTGCCACCACCATGCCCGGACTCGCCGCGCGTCACCACAAGTCCGCCATGGTAGTCGTAGTGCCGCGCACCTCTGTAGGCCGACACACGGCCCGATCTCCATCGCGCAGCCACCGACGAATGCTGCCATCACCGGCACGCCTCCGACATGGTGAACCACGCCCAAGCCAACCAAGCTCATGATACCAAATGTTGGGACAAACCCTCCGACGACACATGCCAAACCAGCCCCCCCGGTGACGAACGCCGGACGAAGGTAGAAGAAGATGTACATAATTTTCCAGCGACGAATGCCCCAGCCGCTGAACGGCCTGTATCTTGGCTTCTATTCAGCTCAACTACTCAAACACACATAGATGGAGGTACACACGCACACATGCAGCACAAGCCCGGAAGAACTCTCACATCGACCGGGTGCATACCACGGTCCCGACGGAGACTACATCTTCCTTAGCCCCCCCCCCCTCCGGCTCGGCACATACCGTCACCATGGCACGGCAACTGCCGGCGCAACTACAAGAAGTACACACGGGGGGTTTTATAGCCAGGTGCATACACACTACCCAGCCGGCACACCCGGCCACTAACCCCATGCATGCAGCACGCACTAACTAACCACACCATGCACACACACCCACGTCTCATGCAACACACTGGCCAAGCAACGCAGCTACTTGATCCACACAACCCGGCTAACCAACTGACTCGAGATTAACTCCAACTCAGGATTATCCTAACAAACTCCCCCTAATCTTGACTTGACTTCTCGACTCGCCATCACAGGAGACATGGCTCGTCGTCGACCATCATCCGCCTGATGCCGCCACGCACCCCCGCGCCTGCTGCAATGTGTCATGTGCACGCCGCACCCGTGCCATGGTTGCTATGCCGCTCATCATCGGAGTTGCGTCTGGAAACGCCAGGCGTCATCGTCGCCACGGCCGTCGATGCCGATGCGTGTCTCTGCGCCTCCACGCAGGTCCTCCACGGCCTCCTTGCCATGTCGCCGCAGTTGCCTCGTCGCTCGACGTCGAAGCAATGAGTCTCTAACATTGGTTATACACCTCTCCGACAGCGCCTTCCCCACCGTCAGGGGTTCATGATTCTTACCCTTATCCCTTGCAGACACCCGGATCTTGACGCCCTTCCTCTCTTCCTCCAACAGTTTTAGACTCCTCATCATTCCAGCCACTCCTTCCATCCTTCGCACCTCCACCAGAACGCCGCCGCCTGGGGTTAGTACTTGGTAGTGTTTTACGACCGTGCGCCCTAGGAAACACACGGAAGGCCAGGAGATGGTTGTGGAACTAAAACTAGGCACGTAGAAGAGATCAAGCGCGCCAAGAATCACAGCTATGGTGGTGGGGAAAGCGACCGGGAACCAGAATGGCGGCCTATCGCCCAAAACCCTAATCGCCTCCACAATCACTAGAGCGATACGCTAACTGTCACCAAGCGGGACAGACACTACAATACCTATAAATGTTGTCTTGTCTCACCAAACTCTTCTCAGTAACTTCGCCTTTTCTGTCTTGACAATAGTTGAGAACAGCTTGTGCTTAGTCACTAGTCACCAGCATCTGTTTCAGACGCCCACGTTATTCTATTCTTGTGCTTGGACTAAATCATGTGAGTTTAGTGGCCAGGAGCAGGAAGGACCATCAACAAAACTAGCTTGGCCTCGATAGGAATCAGTGTAAGTTGATATGTCCGGATTTAATTTACAGGTGTATATTCCCCATAGCGCCATAACTTTCGACTAGAATAAAAATGATGGCTGGTAGTGTGTACCATTATTTAGGAGCTAAACGATAATCCAAACGGGGTCTTCTTAATTACTTCCACATGACGAACGAAAGTGGATACCCAATGGCATCATACTTATAAAAGAAGTGGAATAACACATATGGCTCAGCAATGGTGCAACCGCACCTTCTAATCTGTTATTGATTAACTAACTGATTATCACACTAAATGGGGTTGTAAAACTATGTGAGATGGATCATTCTGATCCAGGTGGCTTGGGAATTTCATCGAACACCTCATGTGCATAGGAGGTGAGATAGAGCACCAAAAAGCCCTCCACTCGCCGGCCAGAAAAATAGAGCAGTGGAGTGCTTTGCTCGCGGGCAAGGGGGTATATATAGGCACCTCATTGGTCCCGGTTTGTGGATGGAACCAGAATTAAAGGCCACCCTTTGGTCATGGTTCCAGCCATGAACCGGGACCAATGGATGTGGTCCAGGAGCGTGATACGTCTCCAACGTATCTATAATTTTTTATTGCTCCATGCTACTTTATCTACTGTTTTAGGCAATATTGGCCTTTATTATCCACTTTTATATTATTTTTGGGACTAACCTATTAATCGGAGGCCCAGCCCAGATTTGCTGTTTTATGCCTATTTGAGTGTTTCGAGGAAAAGGAATATCAGACGGAGTCAAAACGGAACGAAATCAACTGGAAAATTTATTTTTGGAAGGAAAGCCACCCGATGGACTTGGAGTGCACGTCAGGGAAGAAGGGAGGTGCTCAATAGGTTGGGGGGGCGCCCACCCCCCTGGGGCACGCCCCCTGCCTCGTGCCCCCCCCCCCTCGGTCCACCGACGTACTTCTTTCACCCATATATACCTACGTACCCTAAAACTCCCAGAACAGAACATAGATCAGGAGTTCTGCCGTCGCAAGCCTCTGTAGCCACCAAAAACCTCTCAGGAGCCCTTCCCGGCACCCTGCCGGAGGGGGGATCCTTCACCGGTGGCCATCTTCATCATCCCGGCGCTATCCATGATGAGGAGGGAGTAGTTCACCCTCGGGGCTGAGGGTATGTACCAGTAGCTATGTGTTTGATCTCTCTCTCTCTCATGTTCTCTCTCGTGTTCCCTATATGGCACGATCTTGATGTATCCCGAGCTTTGCTATTGTAGTTGGATCTTATGATGTTTCTCCCCCACTACTCTCTTGTGATGAATTGAGTTTCCCCTTTGAAGTTATCTTATCGGATTGAGTCTTTTATGAGAACACTTGATGTATGTCTTGCCGTGATTATCTGTGGTGACAATGGGATATCATGTGCCACTTGATGTATGTTTTGGTGATCAACTTGCGGGTTTCGTGACATTGAGAACCTATGCATAGGGGTTGGCACACGTTCTTGACTCTCCGATAGAAACTTTGGGGCACTCTTTGAAGTACTTTGTGTTGGTTAGATGAATTTGATATTGTGTGATGCATATCGTATAATCATGCCCACGGATACTTGAGGTGACAATGGAGTATCTAGGTGACATTACGGTTTTGTTTGATTTGTATCTTAAGGTGTTATTCTAGTACGAACTCTTTTATAGATCGATCCAAAAGAATAACGTTGAGGTGGTTCCATACCCTACCATATTCTCTATGTTTGTTCTCCGCTATTAGTGGCTTCGGAGTGACTCTTTGTTGCATGTTGAGGGATTTTTATATGATCTATCTATGTTATTATTGTTGAGAGAACTTGCACTAGTGAATGTATGAACCCTAGGCCTTGTTTCCTATCATTGCAATACCGTTTATGCTCACTTTTATCATTAGTTACCTTGCTGTTTTTATTATTTCAGATTACAAAAACCTTTATCTACTATCTATTTTGCACTTGTATCACCATCTCTTCGCCGAACTAGTGCACCTATACAATTTACCATTGTATTGGGTGTGTTGGGGACACAAGAGACTCTTTGTTATTTGGTTGTAGGGTTGCTTGAGAGAGACCATCTTCATCCTACGCCTCCTACAGATTGATAAACCTTAGGTCATCCACTTGAGGGAAATTTGCTACTGTCCTACAAACCTGTGTACTTGCAGGCCCAACAGCGTCTACAAGAATAAGGTTGTGTGGTAGACATCAAGCTCTTTACTGGCGCGGTTTCCGGGGAGGTGAGTGCTTGAAGGTATATCTTTAGATCTTGCAATCGAATATTTTTGTTTCTTGTTTTAGCACTAATTAGTCTATAAAAGACAATTATAAAAAATGGAATTGAGTTTGTCTCATACGCTTCACCTTTTTAATATCTTTCGTGAGTATGATGGAAAGGAAAATTGTGCTCAAGTACTAGAAGAAGAATTACATAGAATGCTTGGCATAAAATATGTGAAAGATGAGCATGATTGTAATGTTGTTAGTATGAAGTCCTTGAATATCCATGATGCTAATGATATGCAAAGCCACAAGCTTGGGGAAGCTATGTTTGATGAAGATGATATTTTTTGTCCCCCAAGCTTTGATGAGCAAATTTACTATGATGAAAGCATGCCTCCTATCTATGATGATTATTGTGATGACACATATGCTTTAAAGAATAATGATAACCATGAAACTTGTCATCATGATTTTAGCTTTCAATTGGATTATGCCTCACATGATAACTATTTTGTTGAGTTTGCTCCCACTACTATTCATGAGAAGAATTTTGCTTATGTGGAGAGCAGTAAATTTTCTATGCTAGTAGATCATGAAAAGAATGCTTTAGGTGCTGGTTATATTATTGAATTAATTCATGATGCTACTGAAAATTATTATGAGGGAGGAATATATGCTCGTAGGAATTGCAATAATATCAAGTTTCCACTCTATGTGCTTAAATTTTTGAAGTTATGCTTGTTTAGCCTTCCTATGCTTGTTGATTATTGTTCCCATAAGTTGTTTGCTCACAAAATCCCTATGCATAGGAAGTGGGTTAGACTTAAATGTGCTAGTCATATGCTTCATGATGCTCCCGTTATGTTTCAATTCTTATCTTTTATGTGAGCATCATTGTCATCATCATGCCTAGCTAGAAAGGCATTAAAGAAAAGCGCTTGTTGGGTGACAACCCAATATTTATCCTTACTGTTTTTGTGTGTCCACATGATTAAGCTACTATAGTAATCATGTTTTATAGGTTTTGTTTCAATAAAGTGCCAAGTAAGACCTTTAGGATAGCTTACGGTGATAGTTGTGTTGATCCTGCTGAAAATCAGAAACTTTTGCACCCAGTAATTGAGTTTTGTTAATTCACAGGAACGAGCTTCTGATATGATTCTTTTTTCTCTGGATTGTTACACAAATTGCTCAGTCATCCTAATTTGGTAGAAGTTTTGGAGTTCCATAAGTATACGTTTGATACATATTACTACAGACTGTTCTGTTTTTGACAGATTCTATTTTCTATGTGTTGTTTGCTTATTTTGATGAATCTATGAGTAGTATCGGAGGGTATGAACCATAGATAAGTTTTAGTACAGTTGATATTACACCAATATGAATTTATAATGAGTTCATTATAGTACCTAAGTGGTGGTTTTATTTTCTTATACTAACGGAGCTTACAAGTTTTCTGTTAAGTTTTGTGTTGTGAAGTTTTCAAGTTTTGGGTAAAGATTCGATGGACTATGGAATAAGGAGTGGTAGGAGCCTAATCTTGGGGATGCCCAAGGCACCCCAAGGTAATATTCAAGGACAACCAAGAGCCTAATCTTGGGGATGCCCCGAAAGGCATCCCCTCTTTCGTCTTCGTTCATCGGTAACTTTACTTGGAGCTATATTTTTATTCACCACATGATATATGTTTTGCTTGGAGCGTCATTTTCTCTTGTTAGTATTTTCTTGCTGTTATTTACAAGTTGCATCTTTAGTTTCAATAAAGAAGTCAAGGATAGCCTTTGCCATGCTTATTTTGCTAGTATACATGTTGCTGGTTGAAAACAGAAAGTTTACCGCTGTTGCAAAAATTCCCTAGAAAATTCAGAGAGTAGTATAGTGTTGAATCTTTTTGAATATTGAGCTCTGATAAATTTATTACAGTGGTAATTTTAGTTCATAATTTTTGGAGTTAGGGAAGTATTTATACTCTTGCATTCTTTACAGACTGTACTGTTTTGACAGATTGCTGTTATGTTTGCATTGTTTGCATATGTTTGCTTGTTTAATGATTCTATTTGAGGATAGGAGTATAAAATATGCAGAGGCATTTAGTATGAAATGTTGAATAATAATTTTAGTGATTTTTTACAATAGAAGATGATAAGGTTTCGCATTGGTTTATACTAACCTATCTCACGAGTTCTTGTTGAGTTTGTTGTGAATGAAGCTTTTTGAGAAATAGAGAAGCCATGATATGAGAGGAATTAAGGAGATACAAAAGTTAAAGCTTGGGGATGCCCAAGGCACCGCAAGATAATATTTCAAGAATTCTCAAGCATCTAAGCTTGGGGATGCCCCGGTAGGCATCCCACCTTTCTTCTTCAACAACTATCGGTTAGTATCGGTTGAGCCTAAGTTTTTGCTTCTTCACATGAGTTGTGCTATCCTTGCAATGTAGTTTTCTTTAGCTTTCCTTGTTGTTTGAATAAAGTATGAAGATTTGAAATTCTTTAATGTTAGAGAGTCTTCACATAGTTGCACAATTATTCGACTACTCATTGATCTTCACTTATATCTTTCGGAGTAGTTTGTCATTTGCTCTAGTACTTCACTTATATCTTTTAGAGCACGGTGCTGGTTTTATTTTGAAGAAATAGATGAACTCTCATGCTTCACTTAGATTATTTTGAGAGCCATTAATAGCATGGTAATTTTCTTAATGTTAATATACTTGGTATTCAAGATATGTGAAACTTTCTTTTGAGTGCGTTGAATACTAAGAAAAGTTTGATGCTTGATAATTGTTTTGAGATATGAAGATGGTGATACTAGAGTCATGCTAGTTGAGTAGTTGTGAATTTAAAGAATACTTGTGTTGAAGTTTGTGATTCCCGTAGCATGCACGTATGGTGAACCGTTATGTGATGAACTCGGAGCATGTTTTATTTATTGATTGTCTTCCTTATGAGTGGCGGTCGGGGACGAGTGATGGTCTTTTCCTACCAATCTATACCCCTGGGAGCATGCGCCTAATACTTTGCTTTGATAAATTCTAGATTTTTGCAACAAGTATATGAGTTCTTTATGACTAATGTTGAGTCCATGGATTATACACACTTTTTCCCATCCTTCCACCATTGCTAGCCTCTCTAATACCGCGCACCTTTCGCCAGTATCATACACCCACCATATATCTTCCTCAAAACAGCCACCATACCTACCTATCATGGCATTTCCATAGCCATTCCGAGATATATTGCCATGCAACTTTCCATCGTTCCGTTTATTATGACACGCTCCATCATTGTCATATTGCTAGCATGATCATGTAGTTGACATCGTATTTGTGGCAAAGCCACCGTCCATAATTCTTTCATACATGTCACTCTTGATTCATTGCATATCCCGGTACACCGCCGGAGGCATTCATATAGGGTCATACTTTGTTCTAAGTATCGAGTTGTAATTGTTGAGTTGTAAGAAAAATAAAAGTGTGATGATCATCATTATTAGAGCATTGTCCCAAGTGAGGAAAGGATGATGGAGACTATGATTCCCCCACAAGTCGGGATGAGACTCTGGACGAAAAAAAGAGGCCATAAAAAGAAAGAGAAAGGTCCAAATAAAAAATGATGAGAGAAAAAGAGAGAAGGGACAATGTTACTATCCTTTTACCACACTTGTGCTTCAAAGTAGCACCAAGATCTTCATGATAGAGAGTCTCTCATTTTGTCACTTTCATATACTAGTGGGAATTTTTCATTGTAGAACTTGGCTTGTATATTCCAATGATGGGCTTCCTCAAAATGCCCTAGGTCTTCGTGAGCAAGCAAGTTGGATGCACACCCACTTAGTTTCTTTTGTTGAGTTTTCATATACTTATAGCTCTAGTGCATACGTTGCATGGCAATCGCTACTCACTCACATTGATATCTATTGATGGGCATCTCCATAGCCCGTTGATACGCCTAGTTGATGTGAGACTATCTTCCCTCTTTTTGTCTTCTTCACAACCACCATTCTATTCCACATATAGTGCTATATCCATGGCTCACGCTCATGTATTGCGTGAAGATTGAAAAAGTTTTGAAAATGTTAAAGTATGAAACAATTTCTTGGCTTGTCATCGGGGTTGTGCATGATTTAAATATTTTGTGTGGGGAAGATGGAGCATAGCCAGACTATATGATTTTGTAGGGATAACTTTCTTTCGCCATGTTATTTTGAGAAGACATAATTGCTTAGTTAGTATGCTTGAAGTATTATTATTTTTTATGTCAATATGAACTTTTGTCTTGAATCTTTCGGATCTGAATATTCATACCACAATTAAGAAGATTTACATTGAAATTATGCCAAAGTATCACTCTGCATCAAAAATTCTTTTTTATCATTTACCTACTCGAGGACGAGCAGGAATTAAGCTTGGGGATGCTTGATACGTCACCAACGTATCTATAATTTTTGATTGCTCCATGCTACTTTATCTACTGTTTTAGGCAATATTGGGCGTTATTATCCACTTTTATATTATTTTTGGGACTAACCTATTAACCGGAGGCCCAACCCAGATTTGCTGTTTTATGCCTATTTCAGTGTTTCGAGGAAAAGGAATATCAGACGGAGTCAAAACGAAACGAAATCAACTGGATAAGTTATTTTTGGAAGGAAAGCCACCCGATGGACTTGGAGTGCACGTCAGGAAAGAAGGGAGGTGCTCACGAGGGTGGGGGTGCACCCACCCCCCCGGGGCGCGCCCCCTGCCTCGTGGCCCCCCCTTCTGTCCATCGACGTACTTCTTTCACCCATATATACCTATGTACCCTAAAACTTCCAGAACAGAAGAAAGATCGGGAGTTCCTCTGCCGCAAGCCTCTGTAGCCACCAAAAACCTCTTGGGAGCCCTTCCCGGCACCCTGCCGGAGGCGGGATCCTTCATCTGTGGCCAACTTCATCATCCCGACGCTATCCATGATGAGGAGGGAGTAGTTCACCCTCGGGGCTAAGGGTATGTACCAGTAGCTATGTGTTTGATCTCTCTCTCTCGTGTTCTCTCTCGTGTTCCCTCTATGGCACGATCTTGATGTATCCCGAGCTTTGCTATTGTAGTTGGATCTTATGATGTTTCTCCCCCTCTACTCTCCTGTGATGAATTGAGTTTCCCCTTTGAAGTTATCTTATCAGATTGAGTCTTTTATGAGAACACTTGATGTATGTCTTGCCGTGATTATTTGTGGTGATAATGGGATATCATGTGCCACTTGATGTATGTTTTGGTGATCAACTTTTGGGTTTCTTGACATTGGGAACCTATGCATAGGGGTTGGCACACGTTCTTGACTCTCCGATAGAAACTTTGGGGCACTCTTTGAAGTACTTTGTGTTGGTTAGATGAATTTGAGATTGTGTGATGCATATCGTATAATCATGCCCACGGATACTTGAGGTGACAATGGAGTATCTAGGTGACATTAGGGTTTTGGTTGATTTGTATGTTAAGGTGTTATTCTAGTATGAACTCTTTTATAGATTGATCCGAAAGAATAACTTTGAGGTGGTTTTGTACCCTACCATAATCTCTACGTTTGTTCTCCGCTATTAGTGGCTTCGGAGTGACTCTTTGTTGCATGTTGAGGGCTTGTTATATGATCTATCTATGTTATTATTGTTGAGAGAACTTGCACTAGTGAAAGTATGAACCCTAGGCCTTATTTCCTATCATTGCAATACCGTTTGCGCTCACTTTTATCATTAGTTACCTTGCTGTTTCTATTATTTCAGATTACAAAAACCTTTATCTACTATCTATTTTGCACTTGTATCACCATCTCTTCGCCGAACTAGTGCACCTTTACAATTTACCATTGTATTGGGTGTGTTGGGGAAACAAGAGACTCTTTGTTATTTGGTTGCAGGGTTGCTTGAGAGAGACCATCTTCATCCTACGCCTCCTACGGATTGATAAACCTTAGGTCATCTGCTTGAGGGAAATTTGCTACTGTCCTACAAACCTGTGCACTTGCAGGCCCAACAACGTCTACAAGAAGAAGGTTGTGTAGTAGACATCAGAGCGATGCCCATTTGTCCCGGTTCGTGTCTGGACTAGGACGAAAGGGTCCAGACGAACCGGGACCAATGCCCCACGAGGCCCGGACGGCCCCCTGGGCGCATGAACCGGGAGTAATGCCCCCATTGGTCCCGGTTCATGCTGAACCATGACTAATGGGCTGGCCAGGCCTGAACCAAAGCCCTGTTTTCTACTAGTGGGGCTACAGACATAGCAGTGGACCTATCACAGACTGGTAACAACAAAGACTTAGATCAGTCAAACATGTGCAGAGTTGGCAGCCACCTAAAGATCCTTTCATAAAGACTAATGTTGATGCCTGAGGGAGTCCTGGATTAGGGGGTCCTCGGGTGTCCGATCTATATGTCGTGGGCCGGACTGGTGGGTCGTGAAGATATAAGAGAGAAGGCTTTCCCCCCATGTCCGGATGGGACTCTCCTGTGCATGGATGGCAAGCTTGGCGTTCGGATATGAAGATTCCTTTCTCTGTAGACCAACTCTGTACAACCCTAGGCCCCTCCGGTGTCTATATAAATCGGAGGGTTTAGTCCATAGAGGCAATCATAATCATACAGTCTAGACATCTAGGGCTTAGCCATTACGATCTCGAGGTAGATCAACTCTTGTAAACCCTATATTCATCAAGATCAATGAAGCAGGAAGTAGGATATTACCTCCATTAAGAGGGCCCGAACCTAGGTAAACATTGTGTCCCCTGCCTCCTGTTACCTTCGATCCTCAAACGCATAGTTCAGGACCCCCTACCCGAGATCTGCCGTTTTTGACACCGACATTGGTGCTTTCTTTGAGAGTTCCACTGTGTCGTCACTAGAAGGCTCGATGGCACCATCGATCATCTACAACAATGCCGCCTTGAGGGAAACTTTTCTCCCCGGCCAAGTTTTCGTATTCGGCAGCTTTGCACTGCGCGCCAACTCGATAGGCCATCTGGAGCATATCGACAGCTACACCCCTGGTCATCAGATCAGTTTTGGGAATCTGAACTATGTCGCTAATATCCGAGGAGACTTGATCTTACAAGGGTTTGCGGCTCCAACCACCACTCTGGCCTTAGATCCGGAGCACATCACCAGGTCAGAAGACAAGAGTTTAGGGCCCGCCGGACTCTGTGCAGCTATAGAGCTCCACACCGGAGAACCGGAGGGGATCGCATCACCGGCAGGCCCGGAGTTACGCCAGGCTCCCTCTATCATCATAAAGCCGGACTCGTCTCCGGACACAAGCTCCGAGCTCTTGAGGTCCGTATTATGTGAGCTTGGCCAGGAAACTTCTGTCCCACCCAGCTCCATGGACTCTCACTTCCCCGTCCAAACCTCGCTCTTAAACGAGGCCCTGGACTTAATGCGATCTCTTGCCATCGCAAAAGAATCACTTCCGAACTACGCCCAGCCCATACTAGTGACCATCCAGCAGCCTGGAGAGTCGGCCAGAAAATTCTGGACCAGGTTCCTAGTTAAAAATAACCAAATTGTCGACTGTCCGGACGCTGAAGCCTTAGCGGCCTTTAAACACAGCATCCGCGACAAATGGCTTGCCTGACACCTTGGCCAAGAGAAGCCAAAATCCATGGCAGCCCCTACAACACTCATGACCCGCTTTTGCATGGAGGAAGATAGCTGGCTGGCCCGTAGCAGCAACAGTACCAGCAACGCCGACACTTCTGAAGCCAGAAACGGCAACGACAGGCCCCGACGCAACAAAAACAAGCGTCGAAGAAACAATGACAATGCCGAAGACACGACGGTCAACGCCGGATTCAGTGGCTCCAAATCTGGTCAGCGGAAGAAGCCATTCAAAAAGAACAAACACGGTTCATCTAGATTGGACCGAATACTCGATTGACCTTGCCAGATTCACGGCACCCCCGACAAGCCTGCCAACCATACCAACCGAAGTTGTTGGGTCATTAAATAGGCCGGTAAGTTAAATACCAAACACAAGGGGAAAGGGTCGCCCAGCGAGGACAACGACGAAGAGCCTTGCCCACTGAACATAGAGGGACAGAAGAAATTTTCCCCCGAGGTCAAAATGGTGAATATGATATATGTTACTCACATCCCCAAGCGGGAGCGCAAGCACGCGCTAAGGGACGTATATGCGATAGAGCCAGTCGCCCCAAAATTGAACCCATGGTCAGCTTGTCCGATCACTTTCGATCGCAGAGACTATCCAACTAGTATCCGTCACGGAGGTTCGGACGCGTTGGTCCTCGACCCAATTATCGATGGATTTCACCTCACGATGGTCCTCATGGACGGCGGTAGTAGTCTTAACCTGTTCTATTAGGACATAGTCCGCAAAATGGGTATTGATTCGTCAAGAATCAAGCCTACCAAAACTACCTTCAAAGGAGAAATACCTGGTGTAGAGGCCCGTTGCACGGGCTCAATCATATTGGAAGTCGTCTTCGGTTCGCCAGACAACTTCCAAAGCGAAGACTTGATCTTCGACATTGTCCCTTTCCGCGGTGGCTATCATGCACCGCTCGGATGAACCGCGTTTTCTCGCTTCAATGCGGTCCCGCACTATGCCTATTTAAAACTCAAGATGCCAGGACCACGCGGTGTTGTAATAGTCAATGGAAACATGGAGCGCTCCCTCCGTACTGAGGAGCACACCACGGCCCTTGCAGCGGAAATACAGGGTGGCCTTATCAAGCCAAATACTACATCAACAGTCAAGCCCCCGGACACTGTCAAACGAGTCCGGACTACCCTACAGAATGATAGTCCAGCTCGTCAGGAACTCGATTAGCAATTCGGCCTCCATCTCAGCCCCAACTAAATTGCAGCATATGTACCACGCGTACATAACTACGCACTAAAGATACCATGGACAAAGATGGAGGAATATTAAAGATAAAGTCCACAATACGGCTCGACCCTATCTGGACCCTCATATCCTTTTTTTTCTTACTTTTAATTTTCAGGCTCCTGACAACCCACATCACCTTTTGATGGTAACAAGGGCCCTTTTTCGAGGCCCCTTATGAAAACCCGATCGTTGATCCTCTCAAAGGATCATACACCAAGGCGAAAAGCAGTGCAGATGTACGGCGGAGTATCTAAAAGGATCTTCAAAGACCACCTCTTCCTTTTTCAGGACCTGTACACAGCCTTCCCTTGGATTCGGCATGTAAAATAGCCTCGATGCTTATCTCATTATCTGTACAAATACGTTTGACGTATCAAACAGACTATAATGGAAACAGTTTTTCGCCCAACCTATTCGGTACTGGCTTATTTCCTACTCTGTATTCCCTTTGTTTGTCGCGTACCCCTCGATACGACTTAAATTGCCAGGGGCTTCATTCAGCCATGTACATTTCTTAAAAATAAGATAAGCTTGAACACTTTTATAGTACAATTTGGCATCTCGAATATAGCATTATATGCATCGGCTTTGAATCATGTCTTTGGTCAATAGTTGGGTTGCCCGGCTCCTATGGTTACTGCATTACGTTCCGCTTGTTCGGCTAAGGTAGTAAAGGGAGAACTATTGCGATTGTGTTTCTGGTTCATCCGGATAAACACCTCAGTAGAGAAAGCCGAAAACTGACTGTCATGATGCGGCGAGAGCTGGTCAGCTATTCGGTGACTAAGTATAAATCTCTTGCAATTTTTTCTGTATTACACGAGGGACCGGTCTTCACCCGGTCACGCGTCTACAACACCCAAGTCCGGATAGTCGAACAATACTAGGGGCTGCGCCTACAATCCCATTGTCAAACTCCTATGGCTAAGTGAGAGCAATAAAGCCACATAGTGTGATTGCCTGGTTCGCCGCACGGACACCTCCTTCTAGGACCAAGCCGTTGGGTCAAGTGTGTTCATATGCTATTCCGAACACCCCCGTACTACCTACGTGGGGGCTGAAGCCGACGACTGGACAACTCCCAAATACTGTAAATGGCCACACAGGAGGAAAGGAATTTGAGATAGACAAGCAACATATTATACATAAGCCTTGTTTTTATAATACAAAGTTCCGGTAGTATGGATATATTCATTCAAAAATAATGTCCTTTGAACACTGGCCCTCTACAATGCGGGATCCTTCCAGGACGTCGTCAAATTACCGTTCCAGCATGCGATGCTCCTTGCCTGCGGGGCGGTCCCTCGGTTGCAAGCTTGGTGGCATTCATCTTCGCCCACTGCACCTTGACGCAGGCGAAGGCCATCCGAGCACCTTCGATACAGACCGACCGCTTTATAGCATCAAGCGAGGGGCAGGCATTGACTAGCCGCTTTACGAGCCCGAAGTAGCTGCTGGGTATGGGTTCGGCTGGCCAAAGACGAATTATAATATCCTTCATGTCCAATTCGGTCACCCTATGCAGTTCGGTCAGCAGCTTCAGCTGATCATTGAAGGGCACGAGATGCTCTGGCGCAAGGTACTGTGACCAGAACAACTTCTCTGTTGAGCTCCCCTCTTTGGCTCGGAAGAACTCCGCGGCATCAACAATACTCTGGGGAAGATCCGAAAATGCTCCTGAAGAACTCCAAACGCGGGTCAGTAAGATGTACCTTCTCCTTACAAATTTGCTCTGCATATTAAAGGCCTTACCCGCCGTGATCTTCTTTGCCTATCGAATCTCCTGGCAGGCGCCTTGGGCTTCAACCCGGGCCTCCTTCACACTTTGTAGTGCCTTAGCAAGTTCAGAGTCTCGATCCGAATCCTTGCGCTCTAAGGACTCACATCTGCTTATAGCATCCGTGAGCTCTTGTTAAACTTCATCCAACCTTGCTTCATATTTTAGGCGGGCGGCTCGTTCCTGCTCCGCCTCTTTCTCAGCTTCGGCCAGCGCATTCTTGACGGTCTTGACCTCAGACGCGTCACCTATGAGCATAAATCAAAAAACTCATTCAGTTAACAAATCAGAATTCATATTTGTTTCGGATATGTTTCGGTATTGCATACCTTGCTTCTCCTCCAATTTCCGCTTTAGTTCGGACACTTCGGCGGCCTGAGAAGTTGCTGCTAACATCAAAGCTTGTTTATCCAAATAGACATGTATGTTATCTCCTGCGAAGAAAAATTTGATCCTCTGTTCGGCCTTGTTTTGCAAACGCCGAACAAAGTATCAGGGGCTACTATCTATACATAGGCATTCCTTTTACATACCTCAAAGCCTGTTAGAAGGCTGGTATAGGCTTCGTTCAATTCGCTTTTAGCGGACCGAACCTTTTCAACCACCGTACCCATAAGGGTACGATGTTCTTCCACAATGGAAGCACTCTGAAGCGCTTCCACCAAAGTATCCGGCGCCTCCGGATTGACAGAGGTCACCGGTGGAGTTGGGTGCCCCCTTCTTTCGAAGAAGGCTGCTCGCCTGATTCCAGAGCCGTATGGGTCTCTGGAATAATATTCGATCGAGGGCCGAATTGGGCATGGCCCCCGTTGCCGGTCTCCATGGGGGTGGGTTCCCGCCTCTTTTCGGCAACAGATGTATTACCCTCCGCCACCACCTTCACGACCTCCCGCGCCTCCCCGTGACTGGGAGAGGTTCTTCGGGATAACACCTCGGTGTTGTCCGTAGCAGTGGGCGTGGAGGCCTGAGGAGGTGACTCCCTCTCCATCATGTTCGGCCCTAGCGAATTCCCAGAAGACGATGATCATTGGGGGGATCATGAGCCAGACTACAGCACACGATTCAATGTGTTAGAACTGCAAGGTGTAAAACCGGATATATGTACAGTGTCCTTGAATACTTACGATCCGGCCAGGGGCTTCGGCCTGGGGCACCACTCGGGGACGTCGTCGGCCTCCGGTTCAGAATAGTCCGAAAGGGAGATTCTCCCCTTCTTGGATGCCTCCGCCTCTAGGTCCACGGGAGCCGCCCTTTTATTCTTCCCCCCTTAAGGGGAGAATTTCTCTCTTCGTCCTCCTCTTCGTCTTTGTCATGAGGGGAGAGAGCTTCGGCGTCTTCGGACACTGATGTCTACTACACAACCTTCTTCTTGTAGACGTTGTTGGGCCTGCAAGTGCACAGGTTTGTACGACAGTAGCAAATTTCCCTCAAGTGGATGACCTAAGGTTTATCAATCCGTGGGAGGCGTAGGATGAAGATGCTCTCTCTCAAACAACCCTGCAACAAAATAACAAAGAGTCTCTTGTGTCCCCAACACACCCAATACAATGGTAAATTGTATAGGTGCACTAGTTCGGCGAAGAGATGGTGATACAAGTGCGAAATAGATAGTAGATATAGGTTTTTGTAATCTAAAATAATAAAAACAGCAAGGTAACTAATGTTAAAAGTGAGCGTAAACGGTATTCCAATGATAGGAAACAAGGCCTAGGGTTCATACTTTCACTAGTGCAAGTTCTCTCAACAATAATAACATAGATAGATAATATGACAAGCCCTCAACATGCAACAAAGAGTCACTCCAAAGCCACTAATAGCAGAGAAAAAATGTAGAGATTATGGTAGGGTACGAAAGCACCTCAAAGTTATTCTTTCGGATCAATCTATAAAAGAGTTTGTACTAGAATAACACCTTAAGACACAAATCAACCAAAACCTTAATGTCACCTAGATACTCCATTGTCACCTCAAGTATCCGTGGGCATGATTATACGATATGCATCACACAATCTCAGATTCATCCAACCAACATAAAACAACTTCAAAGAGTGCCCCAAAGTTTCTATCGGAGAGTCAAGAACGTGTGCCAACCCCTATGCATAGGTTCCCAATGTCACGAAACCCGCAAGTTGATCACCAAAACATACATCAAATACATACATCAAGTGTTCTCATAAAGACTCAATCCAATAAGATAACTTCAAAGGGGAAACTCAGTTCATTACAAGAGAGTAGAGGGGGAGAAGAAACATAAGATCCAACTACAATAGCAAAGCTCAGGATACATCAAGATCGTGCCATAGAGGGAACACGAGAGAGAACACGAGAGAGAGAGAGAGATCAAACACATAGCTACTGGTACATACCCTCAGCCCCGAGGGTGAACTACTCCCTCCTCTTCATGGATAGCGCCGGGATGATGAAGATGGACACCGGTGATGGGATCCCCCTTCGGCAGGGTGCCGGAATGGGCTCCCGAGAGGTTTTTGGTGGCTACAGAGGCTTGCGGTGGTGGAACTCCCGATCTATCTTCTCTTCTGGAAGTTTTAGGGTACAAGAGTATATATGGGTGCAGGGGGTACGTCAGAGGAGCTACGGGGGCCCCACGAGGCAGGGGGCGCGCCCGGGGGGGCACCCTCGTGGGCAGCCCGTATCTTCCCTAACGTGCACTCCAAGTTCCTTGGGTTGCTTTCCTTCCAAAATTAACTTCTCCAGTTGATTTCGTTCCGTTTTGACTCCGTCTGATATTCCTTTTCCTCGAAACACTGAAATAGGCATAAAACAGCAAATCTGGGTTGGGCCTCCGGTTAATAGGTTAGTCCCAAAAATAATATAAAAGTGGATAATAAAGCCCAATATTGCCTAAAACAGTAGCATGGAGCAATCAAAAATTATAGATACGTTGGAGACGTATCAGACATGATGTCCGAAGTACCTTTACAGCAGAGGCCACTTCTGGTCTCCTTGCCCTTCTTCTTGCCCTTCTTCTCCAGCGCCTGATATGGTGCCGGAACTAGCATCCTTGTTAGCAAAGGAATGGCTGGGTCTTCAGGTAGCGGAGCTAGACAGTAGATCCGCTCCGCCCTCTTTGTCCAGCCCTGTGGAAAGAAAATAAGGCTCAGTATACTACTTGGATTTACAAGTTAAGGTTATCAGAAAATGTACATGAGTGGCCGAATAAGTGCAGTCGAGGACGAGGTCTTCGGTCGTTTCCAGACACGACTTTTGGGCCTTGAAAAGCAGCTTCCATATGTCTTCGTGCGTCGTGCCGAAGAACCGCTGCACGGTCCGAGGACTGGCTGGATCGAACTCCCACAGGTAAAGAGTCCAGCGTTGGCAGGGGAGAATCCGGTGAAAGAGCATCACCTAGATCACGTCGCTGAGACTGGTGTTCTTCTCCACCATGCTTTTGACGCGCTTCTGCAGCGTCAACACCTCGTCGGACGACGCCCAATCTAGGCCCTTGTTAATCTAAGACGTGAGACGCATTCGGGGCCCGGATTTGAACTCAGGAGGGGCGGACCATGTGTTGTCACGGGGTTCCGTGACATAGAACCAATCTTGTTGCCATCCCTTCACGGTCTCCATGAAGGTCCCCTTGGGCCAGGTGACGTTGGGAAGCTTGCTCACCATGGCTCCGCCGCACTCCGCGTGTTGACCATCAACCACTTCCGGCTTCACATTGAAGACCTTGAGCCATAGGCCAAAGTGGGGGCGAATGCGGAGGAATGCCTCACACACGACGATAAACGCCAAAATGTTGAGGAAGGAATTCGGGACTAGATCATGGAAATCTAACCCGTAGTAGAACATGAGACCGTGGACGAAAGGATGGAGGGGAAACCCTAGTACGTGAAGGAAATGGGGGATAAAAACTACCCTCTCTTTAGGCTCTGGGGTGGGGATGATCTGCTTTTTGGCAGGGAGCCAGTGGGCTATATCCGCGGCCAGGTACCCCGCTTCCCGGAGCTCCTTGATGTTCCCCTCTGTGATGGAGGAAGCCATCCACTTGCCCTGCGCTCCAGATCCAAACATGGCTGGAGTGTTTGGTGGCAATGGGAAAGATCGAAACTTGGGCGCTAGAGCTCAGGGACGGAAGGGCAGAGGAGGAAGAAGGCGTGGGGTAAAAAGATGGGTCCTTTTCCCCTTATAAAGGCAGTGAATATCAAGCGCCCCCTCACAAGCCTTAAAACTCGCCTATTCCCAAGGGGTCGTGCGGGTGGCACGGTTGGTTTACCCAAACCCACATTGATGAGAATCCCGCAATAAGGGGACACGATCTCTGCTTTGACAAGACGTGTCACCGGAGGTTACGTCTCGAAACACGAAGCGGGAGGCCAAAAAACGGTTTGAAATAATAAAGTGGCCAGACATGATGTTTCGCCAGTAAAGCTGTCAGTAAGACATGACTTGTTTTTGAATAAGTATTATGCCCTTGCGGTTGAGGGTTGTAACTGTTAAACAGAGCCGGATACAGCTCTCGTGTTCGGAATACTACTTTGGAGTATTCGGAGGAGGAACCCGCCTTGCAATGCCGAAGACAATCTGCGCGCCGGACACATCGTCATTGAAGCCTGGTTCAGGGGCTACTAAGTGAGTCCTGGATTAGGGGGTCCTCGGTTGTCCGAACTATATGGTATGGGCCGGACTGGTGGGCCGTGAAGATACAAGATAGAAGGCTTTCCCCCGTGTCCGGATGGGACTCTCCTTTGCGTGGATGGCAAGCTTGGCGTTTGGATATGAAGATTTCTTTCTCTGTAAACCGACTCTGTACAACCCTAGGCCCCTCCAGTGTCTATATAAATCAGAGGGTTTAGTCCATAGAGGCAATCATAATCATACAGGCTAGACATCTAGGGTTTAGCCATTGCGATCTCGAGGTAGATCAACTCTTGTAAACCCTATATTCATCAAGATCAATGAAGCGGGAAGTAGAGTATTACCTCCATTAAGAGGGCCCGAACCTGGGTAAACATCGCGTCCCCTGCCTCCTGTTACCTTTGATCCTCAGACGCATGGTTCGGGACCCCCTACGCGAGATCTGCCGGTTTTGACACCGACAATGCCTCTTTTCTGGAGGAGACTCATGAAGGATGTACTGGGCTAGGAGTACGAAACCATGAGGGTACTTTGATTCGCGCTCAGGCTCTATGGTATGAGTCTGGATTATCACCAATGGTGATGGAGGCTTATGCAGTGAGAGATGGGGTCCAACTAGCTTATGAGTTGGGTTATAGAAAAGTTATTATTGAAACTGATGCTAAACTAGTGGTCGATCAGTGGAAGACTCCAAGGGTTGATCGCTCAGAGATATCTACTACAATAAATGAAATTCAAGAGCTTTGTGGGAATTTTGAGGAATTCCATTTGATTTATACGGCTAGAGAAGCGAATGAGCTAGCGCATCTTTGCGCTAAACACTATAGTGCTTCTAGGAGGCGATGCTTATGGATTAATTATATTCCTACCTTCCTCGCGGCTTGTGTGCGGTAGGAGTGTAATCCTGTCGATTGATTAATATGGCTCATGATTCTCAAAACAAAAAAGGAGGACCCTGGCCTGGCGTGTGTGTCCGGGCTCCGGCCACGGCCACCGCGGGCCACCTCTCCTCACTCCCAGCCTCCTGGGCACCTTCCCCCGTGTCGCAACCACTCCCACCCATTCCCGTCGTCCCTGAACCATGGTCCCACTCCCAGTGCGCAGGAGAGGAGAAGCTGGGTGCCTCCTCCGTCGGTCGCCTCCAGCCGACGAGCGACGCAGTTCACGACCCGGACTTGGGGGCGCTTCTTCAGCCCTCAATCAAGGTATACATACCTATCTGCAACCCTCAAGGATCTCAAAAAAGAAAAAATCTACAACCCTCAATCACGTTGATTCCGACCGCAAGGCGGCAAGAGGCAGGGGAATTTCCCGCAGTGGGATTCCGAATAACAGTAATTTAGTTCCGCACTTTCATCTGATGACAAAGTAGTGGTGCCCGGAATGGTCTTTGAATTGTTTTTTAATTGTTCAGAATAACAGTATTTTTTTCTAATTTTGTGACCAACAATTTCATTTGTAACTTTCACTGTTTGGGCTTGGACCGGACATAAGGACTTGGTATACACGACACACACACTCTCAGAAAAAGATGTGAATATTTCTCAAAAGAAAGATGAGAATAATAAGATTTAATAAGGACTTGAGATGATGAGTGGAAGAAGGTTGAGCCACAGGGAAAGCCGCTTACTCAGGTATGGTTACGATTTTCCAGGGCCCCCTCGAAGCCGATGCAGGATGCTCGAGTCGTGGCTAGCTTGGGTATCATGCTTGGGAAAACTGAGAGAGTGGATATGGCCTTTACCCGAGCTGACGGTGTGGCCCGACTACTGGTGAGTGTTCTGGACATTGAGTTCGTCCCTGATGTGGTTAAGTGGACATATAGGGGGAAGATTTTCAACCTCGAGATTGAGTTTGAGGATGCCGATCTCTTCGCTGAGGCTATCAATGGGACTGATGTAGATATGCACGAGGGTGATGACAGCTCGGGTGCCAAGGAGGCACAGGTTGATGACGCTGGACGAGAGTTGTCCAACGGATCGGGCCCCGTTACTCAGACGCTCGGGGACGGGACGACACCATCCTCTTCGGTGCCTATGAGTTCTCTGAGGTTTGGGTCGTTTGAGCCAGCTTCTGCTCCTCCCAGACTCTAGAGTGACCAGGTGGAGTCCTATGACGTGTTTGAGCGCACGCTACCTACCTTGGAGGTTGATGCTACTGATAGCCTCGTGCTCGGAGGCTTGGAGGGGAGTATCTCGGTGACAACTTCGGTCGGGGGAGGGGAGGCGGAGTTTGGGCAGGTGGCTCCTCTTTCTCCCACTCTCCCCGCGGTCTCACTTCGGGAGACGGAGTCAACTTTGGAGGTTGTCCACAGGGGAGGGAGTTCGGGGCAGGTGGCCTCGGCTCTTTCTCCTCCCCTCGCGGCGCCGGAGCTGCAGATGGCGGCTGTGCTTAAGGAAGGCAGTCCGGGGCAGGTGGCCTCGACCCCCTCGTCCCCTCTGGCAGCTAGGGAGGCTGCATCCCCTATGGTGCCAGTGACCCCCTCTAGCCAGAGGGCTGGGGCGGGAGGAGTGTACGGGTAGGCGGCCCTCGAGCTTCCTTCTCCCGGCGCGCCGGTGTCCCAGGGCTTCGGTTCGAGGTAGATGTCAGTGGGGCTGGCGAGATCCCCGCCGCTCCCCCCGGCAGCTCCTGCCGAATCTTCGACGGGTGCAGCTTTGCGGTGTGTTGGGGTGAGGCCGGTGGCTTTACTCCGAGTGGGGTCACTCGGGAGGAGGTCATCGCTTTTGGAGGGATTCCAGATCCGGTCTCTGCGGGGTGACGGATGAGCTTCCGTCTCCAGGATCATCCGGAGGTTGATGACATGTAGCAGTGGTGTGCCATGAGGGTGGCCAAGCTTCTTGACATTGAGGTCACTACTGGTATGTCGGTCAACACTTCTAATTCCATTCTGCATTTTTCTGATAATGAGATTATTAATAATGCATATCAATTAGGAGTTTCACTAGGTAGTAATGATAGTGAAATTTCCAACTCTGTTAATGATCTCCTAGATTTGGAAGCGGAACGCGCTTTAGAAATGATTCGAAACTTAGCAGCGGTAAAACCCATGAATGATGCAGATATCGATGCGTTGGGGGTCAGGGTGCTCGATAATTTTTGTGCGGATCTTGCACCATCCATTCCTGAGTCAGAAGAAGAGGATGACACTTTTGAGGCTGCAGTAGTTCGATCCACTGAGCCCGGTTATGAGGACCGGGTGGAGGATCAAAACAAACCTAAATGCAAGTGGAAGCGAAAGATCTACCTTCTTCAGCGGTGCGTAGGAGTGCTAGGATCCGTACTACTAAAAAATTTCATGATGAAATATGAAAGGAATCTTTTGGAATAGCAGAGGTCTGATAGACATGGCTAAAAGAAGGTTTCTTGCAGATGCGTCTATCGAGCATAGGTTGGATTTTATTGCTCTCTTGGAAACTGGTAGAGATAATTTTTTGCCCCAGTTTCTTAGTACTTTATCGGGAGGTGTCGATTTTGATTGGCACTGCCTGCCTCCGAGAGGAATATCGGGTGGGATCTTACTTGGAGTGAGATGTGATTCGCTGGAAGTCCAAAGTGTAGTGATGGGAGATTTCGCAGTTAAGTTTCGGGTTAGGTCAAAGGCTGATGGGTTTAATTGGGCTCTGGTGGTGGTTTATGGTGCCGCGCAGCCCGAGCTCAAACCAGAGTTCTTGGCGGTTCTTGTTCGAATTTGCGGCTCTGAGCAGCTCCCAATTCTGGTTGGGGTGATTTCAATATCATTACGAGGAGAGAGGAAAAGAACAATGATAACTTCGACGGTAAGTGGTCGTTTATGTTTAATACCATTATTGAAAGCTTGGATCTAAGAGAGATAGAGTTTTCGGGTAGAAAATTTACCTGGGCTAATGCTTTGCCAAATCCGGCGTTTGAGAAGCTGGATCGAGTCCTAACGAGCGTTGAATGGGAACATAAATTTCCTTTGGTAATGGTCCAGGCACTTTCGCGTGGAATTTCTGATCACACGCCTTTATTTGTGGACTCGGGTGAGCCAACCCACATGGGGAACAAGAACTCCTTTTCATTCGAGCTGGCATGGTTTGAATGAGAAGGCTTCTTGGATCTGATAGCCAGGGAATGGGCTAAGGATGCAGGAGGTAGGACCTCGGTTGAGCCCTGGCAGAATAAGATAAGGCATTTGAGAAGTTTCTTGCATGGGTGGGCTAAGCATCTTAGTGGGATTTATAAGGTCTAAAAGGAAAGGCTCTGTACACTTATTCAGTCCCTAGATTTAAAAGCCGAGTACACAATTTTGCAAGCCACGGAGCTTCATGCTAAACTGGAGGTGGAGATGAGGTTGAAAGAGCTTCACCGTGAAGAGGAATTAAAGTGGGCGCTGCGGGCTAAGGTTTGCAAAGTTATCCTAGGGGGATGCGAACACTCAATTCTTTCACATGATCGCTAATGGCAAGCACAGAAAGAAGAGAATCTTTCAGCTTGAACAAGATGAAGGAACGATTTTAGGACAGGAAAACCTAAAATTATACATAACCGAATACTACAAGCAGTTGTTTGGGCCTCCGGAGGATAATTGTGTATCCCTGGATGAGTCCAGGATTGAGGATGTGCCTCAACTTACTGCTGATGAGAAAGATATTTTGATTGCCCCGTTTTCGGAGAAAGAGGTGTTTGAAGCCATTACACAGATGAAAAACAATAAGGCCCCAGGGCCGCATGGATTTCCGGCGGAATTCTATAAAAAGTGTTGGCATATTATTAAGGGGGATTTGCTACCAATGTTCCATGATTTATTCTCTGGACAGTTACAGTTATTTCACTTGAATTTTGGAACAATTACATTGCTTCCTAAGAAAACAGAGGCTGTGAGAATTGAGCAGTTCAGGCCGATCTGTCTTCTCAATGTTAGTTTCAAAATTTTCACCAAGGTTGGGACTAATAGGCTCACGCAGATTGCGCATTGATAACCCACAAGTGTAGGGGATCGCAACAGCTTTCGAGGGTAGAGTATTCAACCCAAATTTATTGATTCGACACAAGGGGAGCCAAAGAATATTCTTAAGTATTAACAGTTGAGTTTTCAATTCAACCACACCTGGATAACTTAGTATCTGCAGCAAAGTATTTAGTGTCAAAGTAGTATGATAGTAATGGTAACAGTGGCAAAGGTAAAGATAGAAGTTTTGTAGTAACTGTAACAATAGCAACGGAAAAGTAATAAGTGAAGCACAATATGTGAAAAGCTCGTAGGCATTGGATCAGTGATGGATAATTATGTCGGATGCGATTCCTCATGTAATAGTTATAACATAGGGTGACACAGAACTAGCTCCAATTCATCAATGTAATGTAGGCATGTATTCCGAATATAGTCATACGTGCTTATGGAAAGGAACTTGCATGACATCTTTTGTCCTACCCTCCCGTGGCAGCGGGGTCCTAGTGGAAACTAAGGGATATTAAGGCCTCATTTTAATAGAGAACTGGACCAAAGCATTAACACATAGTGAATACATGAACTCCTCAAACTACGGTCATCACCGAGAAGTATCCCGATTATTGTCACTTCGGGGTTGTCGGATCATAACACATAATAGGTGACTATAGGCTTGCAAGATAGGATCAAGAACTCACATATATTCATGAAAACATAATAGGTTCAGATCTGACATCATGGCACTCAGGCCCTAGTGACAAGCATTAAGCATAACAAAGTCATAGCAACATCAATCTCAGAACATAGTGGATACAAGGGATCAAACCCTAACAAAACTAACTTGATTACATGGTAAATCTCATCCAACCCATCACCGTCCAGCAAGCCTACGATGGAATTACTCACGCACGGCGGTGAGCATCATGAAATTGGCGATGGAGGATGGTTGATGATGACGACTGCGACGAATCCCCCTCTCCGGAGCCCCGATCGGACTCCAGATCAGCCCTGCCGAGAGAGATTAGGGCTTGGCGGCGGCTCCGTATCGTAAAACGTGATGAAACTTTCTCTCCGATTTTTTTCTCCGTGAAACGGAATATATAGAGTTGGAGTTGAGGTCCGTGGAGTAGCAGGGGGCCCACGAGACACGGGGGCGCGCCCAGGGGGAGGGGGCGCGCCCCCACCCTCGTGGACAGGGTGTGGGCCCCCTGGCCTTGATTCTTTTGCGAGTATTTTTTATATTTCCCAAAAGTTAACTCCGTGGATTTTCAGGTCATTCTGAGAACTTTTATTTTCTGCACAAAAAAGAACACCATGGCAGTTCTATTGAAAACATCATCAGACCGGGTTAGTTCCATTCAAATCATGCAAGTTAGAGTCCAAAACAAGGGCAAAAGTGTTTGGAAAAGTAGATACGTTGGAGACGTATCAACTCCCCAAGCTTAAACCTTTGCTTGTCCTCAAGCAATTGAGTTGATAAACTAAAAGTGATAAAGAAAAACTTTTACAAACTCTGTTGCTCTTGTTGTTGTAAATATGTAAAGCCAGCATTAAAGTCTTCAGCAAAGATTATGAACTAACCATATTCACAATAATACTTAGGTCTCATGTTTACACATGTCAATAGCATAATCAGCCAGCGAGCGATAATAATAAAACTCAGATGACAACACTTTCTCAAAACAATCATAATATGATATAACAAAATGGTATCTCGCTAGCCCTTTCTGAGACCGCAAAACATAAATGCAGAGCACCATTAAAGATCAAGGACTGACTAAACATTGTAATTCATGGTCAAAGAGATCCAGTCAAGTCATACCCAATATAAACTAATAGTAATGCATGCAAATGACAATGTGCTCTCTAGCGGGGGCTTTTTAATAAGAGGGATGATGACTCAACATACAAGTAAATAGATAGGCCCTTCGCAGAGGGAAGCAGGGATTTGTAGATGTGCCAGAGCTCGATTTTAAAATAGAGATGAATAACATTTTGAGCGGCATACTTTCACTGTCAACGCAACAACTATGAGATGGCGATATCTTCCATGCTACATACATTATAGGTGGTTCCCAAATAGAATGGTAAAAGTTTATACTCCCCCACCACCAAGCATCAATCCATGGCTTGCTCGAAACAACGGGTGCCTTCAACTAGCAACAACCCTGGGGGTGTTTTGTTTAACTATTTTGATTTGCTTTGATCTTTTTGATCATGGGACTGGGCATCCCGGTTATCAGCCATTTTCTCGTGAATGAGGAGTGGAGTCCACTCCTCTTGATAATAACCCACCTAGCATGGAAGATACAGACAACCCTAGTTGAAACATGAGTTGTTCGAGCATACAAAAGAAATTTTCATTTGAAGGTTTGGAGTTTGGCATATACAAATTTACTTGGAATGATAGGTAGATACCGCATATAGGATGGTATGGTGGACTCATATGGAATAACTTTGGGGTTTATGGAATTTGGATGCACAAGCAGTATTCCCACTTAGTACATGTGAAGGCTAGCAAAAGACTAGGAAGCGACAAAATGAGAGAGCGACAACAGTCATGAACATGCATTAAAATTAATTTACACCAAGTGCAAGCATGAGTAGGATATAATCCACCATGAACATAAATATCGTGAAGGCTATGTTGATTTATTTCAACTACATGCGTGAACATGTGCCAAGTCGAGTCACTCAATTCATTCAAATGAGGATACCATCCCATCATACAAGAGAGAAGACAAGGTAATATGGGCTCTAAGTTAAATCAAAAATCACGCATATGAGAGCCACTAAACATTTTCAATATGGTCTTCTACTCTCGACCCCCAAAGGTAAGAAAGAAGATAAAACTATTTACACGGGAAAGCTCCCAACAAGTAAAAGAAGAACGAGAAATCTTTTTGGGTTTTCTTTTTAATTACTTCTACAAGCATGGAAATTAAACTAACTAATTTTTTTTGTTTTTCTTAAGGTTTATCAAACACACAAGAAGAAAGCTAGAAAAAGAAATTAAACTAGCATGGATAATACAATGAAAGAGTATGAGCACCGACAACTAGAATAGTGTGTGAACATGAATGTAAAGTTGGTGAGAAATACGTACTCCCCCAAGCTTAGGCTTTTGGCCTAAGTTGGTATAATGCCAAGGACTGCGGCTACTCTCCCTGATGTACCGAGGAGTGTCGTCAGGATACCACTGGCTAGCAATCGCCTCCGGATCCCACTGATAAGATGATGGACAATAAGGGTCCAGTGGAGGTTCCGGCTCAGGCTCTCGAGCAGATGCCTAGCCTCGATGAGCGTACACCGCTTACGGCAAGACAAGGTAATTATCTGCAGTTAAATCAAACAACAAAGGCGCGGGCAGGATAATAATCTCATTGTGTTTCTTATTAAATCTCAGGTAATACAGGAGCATTTTATCATCCTTGTGAACAATAAACTCATCCGCTACCATGCTCCTGTAATCTAAAAGGGAAAAAGGCAGCCTTGTCTCCTCTTTCTCATAATGTCTAATAGGTATCTCAAAATGTTTAGCAAGGCGTGCATCATAGATACCTCCAAAGATGGGGCCCTTTGTATGGTTCAGGCTTAGCCGTTTTGCAATAACGGCACCCATACTAAAACTATTATCACCAAACAAAGCATGGAACAGAATAATAATATCAGGAACACTGAAGTTTCCACTATTTCCACGACCAATTAAGCATCGACTAGCAAATATGGCAAAGTAGCGTAAAACAAGAAAATGTATGCTAGTGATTCTCGCATCGGAACCCTTCTTTGGATCCCCTACAGTAATAGTGTTAACAAAACCATCCACATCTTTACGATGTGGTTCATCTAAACTGCCCTCAAAGGGTATTCTACATACCGCTAGGGATGAAAACGGCGCGGAAACGAACGGAACCGGGTGCTATCATATTTGTTTTCATATTTTTTTGCAGAAGCGGAAACGAATACAGAATCCCCGGAAACGAATACGGAAACAGATAGTACCGAAAACAGACACGAAGCGAATACAAAGCGGACACGGAAACAAAACTGTGTGTTGACCGGAACTTAAAACCCCCCTTGAATCATAAAGAAATACAGACAAAAAGCAAACAAATTTATGGAATTTTTCACATGGCTACAAAATAATATATTTGTGTTAGCAACAGGCTAGTATTGTAGTAACACATGACAATTCCGTATAGGGTCTAGTTGAGTGTGTGGTAGTAAAAGTTGGTCCTCAAATGATCTATTCTTCTCATTCTACTCACTGTGTCATTGTGTGTTGTTTGGTCAATGGGCCACAAAGTAGCCATGGGCCTATAGTAGAAATGGAAATTCCATATTCACGGAAACGGAAAGTTCCATTTCCATGTCTGTTCCACCGGAAAACACCATTCCGTTTTTGTGTTTCCGTTTCCGCATAAAAAATTTCATTTCCATTTCCGTTTTGCAAATTTCCGTTTCCGTTTCCATATTTCCTCTTCGTTTCCGTTTTGCCTCCGGGAAAACGGAAACTTTCCACTCCATTTTCATCCCTACATACCGCGCAAAAATTATGTAAAAGACATTTCCTTGAATTCATCATATAAATGAAATGATACCGATGGAGGTGAATTCTTGGGATGATAATAAAAGTTTTGCACGAAAGTATTGGTGAGTAAGAGATACTGATCGATCCGGTCATGGAGGAAGTCGGTGAGGCCCGCATTTTCAATCAAAGAATAAAAGTCTTCATAAATCCCGGCTTCTCTCAAGAAATTATCACAAGGCCATTCACACGGTCGTACTTCCGCTACGCGAGGAAGATTATACTTGGCCTTTTCCTTCTCTTTAGCTTGTTTATCCTTGGAGCCTTGGCTAGAAGAGCCCCTCAATAATATTCTCATCATTTTCTGAAAATTTCTGAAATTTTTAGTAACTTCAAATAAAAGTGAATCAAACTAAACAAGATTGGTAGAAACTACTCCCACAAGTGCCTAGAGCCTATATCATGCATTAGAATTACTTGGGACCTCATAAATTTGACATGCAAGCTCAAGAACAGGGTCACCTATGCAGCAAAAATTTGCAATGAATAAAGCACTAGAACAAAAACTAATTGGACCAATGGAGGAGTCACATACCAAGCAACAATCTCCCAAAGTAGTTTTGTGAATGGAGCTTTGAGCAAGGAGATCGAAAATCACAGCAAAATGAGCTAGAACTCGTGCTTGAGCTGGATGGGGAATTTTTTGGGAAGAAGATGGAGTGTGTGGGTGTAGGAATAAGTGGAGGTGGGCCACTGTGGGCCCACAAGATAGGGGGGCGTGCCCAGGGTGTGTGGGCGCGCCCTCCACCCTCGTGGCTAGGTGCTTGCCCCCCCCTGCAGTGTTCTCACTGCCTAAAATCCTCAAATATTCCATAAAAATCATACTAAATTTGCAGGGCAATTGGAGCACTTTTATTTTCGGGATATTTTTTATTGCACGGAAAATTTAGAAAATAGACAGATAATACTATTTTTGCTTTACTTATTCTAAATAACAGAAAGTAAAAAGAGGGTACAGAAGGTTGTGCCTTCTAGTTTCATCCATCTCATGATCATCAAAATGAATCCACTAACAAGGTTGATCAAGTCGTGTTAACAAACTTATTCCGAATAACACGGAACCAGAGAAATTTCGAATAACACTAGGTTACCTCAACGGGGATATGCACATCCCCAACAATAAGAATATCATATTTTTTCTTGATAGTAGGAAGAGGAAATTCGAAACTTCCAATAATGATAGTTGGAACTTTTCCAATTGAATTGATGCTATGAACTTGAGGTTGTTTCCTCTGAAAGTGTACCGTATGCTCATTACCATTAACATGAAAAGTGACATTGCCTTTGTTGAAATCAATAACAGCCCCTGCAGTATTCAAAAAGGGTCTACCAAGGATAATCGACATACTATCGTCCTCGGGAATATCAAGAATAACAAAGTCCGTTAAGATAGTGACATTTGCAACCACAACATGCACATCCTCACAAATACTGACAGGAATAGCGGTTGATTTATCAGCCATTTGCAAAGATATTTCAGTAGGTGTTAACTTATTCAACTCAAGTCTACGATACAAAGAGAGAGGCATAACACTAACACCGACTCCAAGATCACATAAACCAGTTTTAACATAGTTTCTTTTAATGGAGCATGGTATAGTTGGTACCCCTGGATCTCCAAGTTTCTTTGGTATTCCACCTTTAAAAGTGTAATTAGCATGCATGGTGGAAATTTCAGCTTCCAGTATTGTTGGGGATATAACTACTGAGTGTAAACCGCCTAGGAGGGGCCGGTTCATGCTCATCCATATTGAAGCCCATGAAGATAATAGAAGATGGTGCTCTACTAGTAAAGCTTAGAGGCCTAGAGCCCAAAGGCGGATTAGGGCCCATAGTTGTAAACCGCCACAGTTGTATAACTTGTATTGTAAGTTAGGGAAAGGAAGAGGCCGAGCTGGACACTTGTATGAGCCAGCCTTGGAACTCTGTAAACCGGCCGGGTGTCAACCTGTGTATATAAAGGGACGACCAAGCGGCGGTTCAGGGACAAGAAACAACCACTCGAGACTCAGGCAAAGCATATTCGCTCCCTGGTCATCGAAACCCCAATAATCCCATCACAACTAGACGTAGGCTTTTACCTTCATTGTAAGGGGCCGAACTAGTATAAAACTCTCGTGTCCCTTGTTCCGGTTTAACCCCTTTAAGCTAATCTCGTTGCGATGGCTCCATGACTAAGTCCTTCTGCTAGGACATCTGACGTGTTAATTCCACGACAGTTGGCACCCACCATGGGGCCATCGCACGATGGTTTCGAGTTCTTAAAGGGCAACTTTGAAGGACTCAAAGGGTACGCGGTTGGCCGGATGACCAAGAGTCATCGCGGCAAGGTCTACATCAACGACGAGGGCTGGGGCCCCGAGGCCGGCTCAATCGAGTACGGGTACCGGGTCCCCTTTGGCGGAAGTCACGTTTTCATCGGCAAGATCGACGAACCGGGCCCTGAGCCGGACATCTCCACCTACCTCATCGAAATGGCTCAGCGTGCAAGTCCTGCCCGAGTTCGGCCTGCCATGAAGCGTGCATTCGTAGGGTTCATCCATGGTGTGGAATCTGAACCAGTGTCCGACGGTGAGACGGCCATCTACTCAGATGGCGAATCATCCACTGGCGAAACCGAGTCATTATACCAATTGCAAGATGGTCGGGTTGGGGGATATTCCGATGGCGACAGTATTCCGGGCCCCTTTGAACCACCAAACTGGGTTGCAATCTTCATGGCCGGTACGCAACCCACCGTGCAATCTTCATCTACAACAGCAATGATCTCCGGATTGGCAGCCGCGGTAGGAGGCCCGGCGCGCCGTCCGGCTCAAGTTCTTGCCGGTTTGCTGGACGCCTTGACGGCATTGTTGACCACAGCAGTCACCCCGGAGACCCAATTACAGCATAATGCAGATGTCACAAAGTGTCACGCCCAAGATGCGACCCTATCCTAAAGGAACTCGAAGGTCCCACCAAGGATAGCAGCGCATCTTGAAGACGCTTTTGCAAGGTGGATATCATTACATCAACATTACATAATAGATAGGGATACATACATAAGGCATACAATGCCACACGAATACAACATCATCTTACATAAGAGCACCATCCATCTACAGATGAAACACAAACAGAAACTCAAACGACATCCACCCTGCTAGCCCAGTCTGCCGACCTGGAACCTATCCCCTGATCGCAGAAGAAGCAGAAGAAGAACTCCAAAACAAGTAAACATCGCTCTCGCGTCAAGATCATCGCATAACCTGTACCTACAACTGTTGTTGTAGTAATCTATGAGCCACAAGGACTCAGCAATCCCATTACCATGGGTATCAAGACTAGCAAAGCTTAAAGGGAAAGGAAGGGGTAAAGTGGTGAGGTTGCAGCAGCGACTAAGCAATGTATGGTGGCTAACATACGCAAATAAGAGCGAGAAAAGAGACCAACACGGCTACACTCGCGGTTGATGCGTTTTAATTAAGTCAAGTGTCAAGTTCTCTACAACCGGATATTAACAAATTCCCATCTGCCACATAACCGCGGGCACGGCTCTCGAAAGTTTATAACCCTGCAGGGGTGTCCCAACTTAGCCCATGATAAGCTCTCGGGATCAACGAAGGATATTCCTTCTCCCAGGAAGACCCGATCAGTCTCGGAATCTCGGTTTATAAGACATTTCGACAATGGTAAAACAAGTCCAGCAAGACTGCCCAATGCGCCGACATCCCGATAGGAGCTGCACATATCTCGTTCTCAGGGCAACACCGGATGAACACTACCTACAACTAAAACTAGACCTCAAGTTTCCCCGGGGTGGCACTGCAAGTGGCTCTACTTCAGACCAACACTTAGAGAAGCATTGGCCCAGGGGGGGCTGAATAAAGATGACCCTCGAGAGAGCGACTCCCAAGGGAAAAGTAGGTGGTGGTGAGGCAAATGGTAAAACCAAGGTTGGGCCTTGCTAGAGGAGTTTTATTCAAAGCAAACTGTCAAGGGGGTCCCATAAATCATCCAACCGCTTAATGAACGCAAAATCCGGGAACATAATACCGATATGACGGAAACTAGGGCGGCAAGAGTGGAACAAAACACCAGGCATAAGGCCGAGTCTTCCACCCTTTACCAAGTATATAGATGCATTAATTAAATAAGAGATATTGTGATATCCCAACCAAAATCCTGTCCATCATGGAGCAATCTTCAACTTCACCTGCAACTAACAACACTATAAGAGGGGCTGAGCAAAGCGGTAACATAGCCAAGCAACGGTTTGCTAGGAAGGGTGAAAAGGTTAGAGGCTGACATGGCAATTTGGGAGGCTTGAAGAGCAAAAGATAGGTAGTGCAGCAAAGCGATAGAACGACACAACTAGCATAGCAATGATAGTAGTGAGATCCAAGGTGACGGTCATCTTGCCTGAAATCCCGCAAGGAAGGAGAACGAGTCCATGAAGAAGACGAACGGACGTAGTCGAACGAATCCTCACAACTTCGGAATGAAACCGAAGCTAACGAGAGAAGCAAACCGGAAAGGAGGAAACAACATGGTAAACACACAAGCATAATCATGGCATGATGCACAATCAAGTATGACGCATGTCCGGTTTAATGAGGCATGGCATGGCAAAGTGCAACAAACAACACTACAATTTAAGTGGAGCTCAATATGCAACGAGTTGCATATTGACAAAACACCACATGCAATTATTTAGTTTGATCTCGTTATAAGCTACTCAACAATATTAAATGTTGTTAAACATGGCAAGAGGTGAAGCATAATTAAACTACCTATCTAGGCAGGTTTAAATGAGGCCGGAACAACAAACAACAATTTCCGGAAAATCCTCATATGCAATTTATGAATTTTCTACTGTTCTGCCCTAAACCATATTTTAATGTTTTTAAACAATAAAACAAAGTGCACCATGTTAATCTAGGCATTTTTTCACCCCATTTACATATAAAGTTGATTAAAAGTGGAGCTACGGTTATTTAGTTATGAAATAAATCATTTTAGCATATTATTTAAGCAAAATTAAACAAACAGCATTTTAAGCATTTTAAATATGGATGAAAGTGGCATATTATTAATCTACACAAAATTCTAAGCATTTTACATGTTTAAATCATTTTAATCCGATGCACGGTACATGAGTTATTATATGCATGATGCTTAGGGGTTTTTTCTGTAAAACTGCAGTTCTCTGGAAAATAGACAAAATCGCAGACGGTAAAAAAAACATAACAGGGCCGAATCTGGCTGGGTCAATAGAGAGGAGGGGCTGGGGGGTTTCTCACCATGGGCCAAGGCCCAGTTGAGGAAGAGGAGGCCGGGCAGGCCAGCACTGGGCCTTGGAGGCAACAGGCCGGCTGGGAACGCCTGGCGGGGCCTTGCTGCTGATGGGCTAGGAGATCGGGACGAGGCCGGCTTGGATCGAGGCTGCGGTCAACGCGATCGATGCAGGGAAGCAGGGCACGGTCCTCTACTCGACAGGGAGCAGAAGTAGAGCAGCGGTGCAGCTCAATCCGACGAGGACGGGAGAAGGGGCGCTGGATCCGGGCGACGGCAGGAGGGATTTGGCGACGGCGAGGCAAGCGAAGGCGGCGGCTGAAAGTGCTAGTATCGACTAGGGGGGGGGGGTGAATAGGCGATTTTTATGAAAGTCTTCAAAACTTGAAAGTTTCGAAGACAAACAACAGAAATGACCTAGTTGATATGCAGCGGAAGATAAACTACCATAAGCAAGCCATAGTCAAGTATGCAATGATGTGAAAGTATAGGACTAATAGCAGCTAAGTAGTAAGGATCAGGATGGAAGATAGTATGAAGCCAATCAACAGTAGCAGTCAAACAATGAAGTCAAACAGATACACATATGGGTAGTGACTTCACGAAGACAAACTTAAGTAAAGGATGGAAAGGGATAGAACCAGTCACTTGTTGAAGACACAGGATTTGTTGGACCAGTTCCAGTTGCTGTGACAACTGTACGTCTGGTTAGGGAGGCTGAGATTTAACTCAGAAGACCGTGTCTTCACCTTATTCCCCTTGAGCTAAGGACACCTAGTCCTCACCCAATCACTCTGGTAAGTCTTCAAGGTAGACTTCCAAACCTTCACAGACTTTGTTCACCCGGCGATCCACAATGACTCTTGGATGCTCAGAACATGACGCTTAACCGGCTGGAGGATACACAGTCCTCAAGTGTAATAAGTCTTCAGGTCACACAGACAGAAAGACTTCAGTGATGCCTAACACTCTTTGGCTCTGTGTGTTTGGGCTTTGTCCTCGCAAGGATTTCTCTCTCTCAAATGCTTCGAGGTGGGTTGCTCTCAACACGACAAAAGCCGTAAACTAACTCTGAGCAGCCACCAATTTATGGTGTAGGGGGTGGGCTATTTATAGCCACAAGGCAACCCGACCTGATTTGTCCGAAATGACCCTGGGTCACTAAGGAACTGACACGTGTTCCAATGGTCAGATTTCAAACACATGCGGCAACTTTACTTGGGCTACAAGCAAAGCTGACTCATCCAGCTCTGGATAAGATTTGCTCTCATTGTCTTCACTCGAAGACATAGGATTTGGGTTGAGCATCACTTCAGTCACTCTGACTTAGATCACTTGGACCCCACTTAACAGTACGGTGGTTCCTATGACTCAACAAAGAAGAAAAGGAAACAACGAAACCACACAGTCTTCGGGCTCCATAGTCTTCACACAATGTCTTCTCATGTCATAGTCTTCAATATGAATATCTTATCATACCACCATTGTCTTCAGTGTCTTCATACATTTTTAGGGGTCATCTCCGATAGGTAAACCGAATCAATGAGGGACACTACCTGCGTTATCCTGCAATTCTCACAAACGCATTAGTCCCTCAACCAACTTTGTCGTCAATACTCCAAAACCAACTAGGGGTGGCACTAGGTGCACTTACAATCTCCCCCTTTTTGGTGATTGATGACAAACTGGTTGAAGTTTTCAACGGGGATAAAGTATGTGAAATTGTAAAGGATAGGGAATTGTCTTCATAAGTAGCAAGGGCTCCCCCTGAAGATGTGCATATAAGTAATTTGCTTTTGGAATGCAAATACACATGGCAGGTTGTACTTGTGGAGATCCGCTTCAACTTATGAAGATAATTCATCATGCATGAATTGATATAGCAAGTAGAATGACATGCATAATGAAAAATGGACGTCTGCAGAATGATCTAAGTGCGGAAGTTATCATCGCACATGTGGAATTTATCATCGCATCACAGTAAAGCAAATAAGTAGCAGATGACCATCAAGTTTAGGTGTTACAACTCAAAGAACCAACTATTTTAAAAGGCAAGAGTTGTAAGCACGAGGCAAAATATAATGCAACCACCCATATGAACCCGCTTGAAGACTATCAACTCATATGCTTCTCCCCCTTTTGTTAGTAAGGACCAAAAAGGTTTGAAGACATAGAGCATCTACTCGTTCGCATGACCAGGTGAAGTAGCAGGGTTATCGTTGTTGGTTGGCGGTGCAGACGAGCTTGGTGTAGTGTCGATGCGTGCAGTAGTAGGAGGTGGTGAAGTAGCATCATCTTCATCATCGATCACTCTTGCATTCACAGTTGCCGTGAAGGAAGAATAGTCAGAGTCTTCAAGAGATGGAGTTTGACGTAGGATAGCAGTCCGTGGAGGAGTGGTGTCAAACTGGAATCTTTCATTGAAGCCATCGTCTTGAAATCTGCTTCAGCACTAAGCAGAGTCAAACTCTTCCATGATCACCGGCAAGTTTCATGAGCAACAAAGGCATTCTTGGTGGCAACGTTACGAATGCGATTGACATCCACCAAGAGGCTTTGCATCTGTCTCTTGAGCCAAAAGTGATGTTTATCCTGTTTCTGATGAAGGGCCACAAGAAGTTCTCGGTCATTGAGAACGCGAGAACGCTTCTGACGCCTTTGGGAAATGGTGCTTTCAGTGGCTTCAGTAGGTGCTCGATGAGGCAGACGAGTATTTCCAGCCAATGGATAGATTCGTGTTGCTGCTTGAACACCTTCAATGGGTTGAGTGAAGCTTTGGTGCTCGACATTCTGAAGACAAAGAGGCTTCTTGGCAGGGTCAGAGTATATGGCTTCAACTGACATATCAACCTCTGGTAAAAAGATCAGATGATTGCGAGCAGATGGCTGATAGTTGACAGATGAGTGTCGCTTGATGAGGCACATGACCCATGGAGCATAAAACTTCAGACCAAACAGATCAGATCCAGAAGCAGCAAGTTGCCTGATGAAGAATTCTTGAGTATTGAAGCTAATGCCATTGAGAATGTAGAAGACCAAAGTCTTCATAGCTCCTTCAAGTTTGGCCGCTGATGAATGTCCTTTGATAGGCCATAGAGTCCGCCTGATAATATGATATATTGTGCGTGGCAGATACTCAAGGTCTTCAACAAAGAACTCTGTTGGATATTCAACGTCAGATGGCAAGGGCTTCATCATGCTCAACATCTGGCTCATGTTGGGTTCTGGCTTATGGAAGATGCTCTCCAATGCATTGCGGTGTAGCTGACAATCAGGTTCATATAGCTCTCCAGGAGTGGCTAGCCCTGTAAGCTCAATGATGTCAAGAGCTTTGGCTTCATGATGAACGTTTCCGGTCATCCACTCGAGGACCCATGTTTTGATATCCCTGTTGTAGCCGCGAATGTGTAGAGTAGCATAGAATTGAAGCAATAGCTCTTCATTCCAATGTTCCTTGTCAGTCACAAAGTTGAGCATACCAGCATCACGAAAGCAATCAAGTGCTTCTTCTGAGCACGGCAGTCCAGCAATGGCTTCAGTGTCGAGGCGCATATGAGGGAAAATGCGGCCTTGATCATATAGAACGCAGGAGTAATAGCTTCGATGTTGATAGCTCCAGAACCAATCTGATGATATCCTTGGTTTGGAGTAGGGGTTCTTGGTGCTGTCAAAGAAGGTATTGTGGCTTTTGAAGCCATTAGCATTGAAGGACCCTGGTGAGTTTGCAGTACCTGGAAACCTTGGCAGTCTTGGCTTGGGCTTCTGGACCTGAGGCCTCTTCTCAACATGATAATCAAATTGAGGTCCAGAAGCAGTAGGCGGAGGTACCAGAATGGGCCATCGAACAGTGGTTAGCTGACCATGACTGTATGCTTGCTCAATTGTATGAGGCCTTGGTGGCGGAACAGGAGCAGTGGCAACAGCTGAGGCTTCAGGCTGCACAACAGGTGCTTCAGGAGCAGTTGCCTCATTAGCTTCTGGTGCAGTGGCCTCATTGGCTTCAGGCACACTCGTTGGTTCAAGCTCCACGTTAGTGTCAGCCATGACAACGTCATTGGCTTCATTGACATTGGTGGTGGCAGCTTCAACATTTTCAACCTCCTCTTGATGAACAGGAGGGTCGGGCACTGGCATGTTCACTTCAGGAACAGCTTCTTCAATAACTGGGGGAGTAGGGACACATACGTCTTCTTGATTCTCTTTGGCTGATGCAGCCGGAATGTCTTTAGCAGCTTGGGCTTCAGACATGGAGACATTCACAGTTGGAGTGGGTTCATAAAATACTTGACGTGCAACAAGTTGGCGTTGCACTTCTCCTTCTGGAACGCTCGTCAGAGGGACTTCAGGCCTTTGTCCTTTGCGAAGACTGTGAAGTGCTGGCAACGCTTTTGGAGATGGAGATGGCTGGGCCTCAAAGTCTTCATCTTCTTCTTGCATGGGTGGTGTAGCTTGTTGTTGTTGTTGGGGAGTACTTGGGGAGTCTTGTTGTTGTGGGTGATTAGCCCACGATGCATCCTGAGCAATTGGCGTCAGAGGACGACCAATGCTGATGAGTTCGTTATTCATAAGAACATGCGATGATACCATGTTGTGTTCGATCTGAGGAAGAACTTCATCATCTTCAACATTTTCATGGTGACCAATGTCTTCAGCAGTGGTGGGTTCAGCTGCTGGAATGTCTTCAGCTTCATGAGCCTCTGAGGGAGCAGGCTCATGAACTATCATCTGTCTTTCTTGATGTTCAGACGCAGGGCGAACAACTGAGATGGGTTCAACAACCAGGGGCTTTGTAGGAGCAGCCCGATTTTTCTTGGTCTTGCGCTTCTTCTTGGAGGGAGCAGCATCAGAGGCTTCAGTATTCTTCCTCTTTCTGGCTTCAGCCTCGGCAGCCCTCGTCTTCTTTTGTTCTGAAGTGGTTGTGGTGACCTTTGGCTTCGAGCCAGTCATGCTACTTGGGAAGATAATGCGAGGGGCTTCTTGGCTTGAAGGTGCAGGCTGGTCGGCAGGAAGCTTCTTCTTTTTCTTTGCAGCCATCCTGGGGTCAATGCCAGGACGACCAAGTGACTTGCGCTTCTCAGCCTCATTGTAGGCAAGCACACACTTATCAGCCAAACTCTTCATACGCTCGCGAGAGCCTTGAGATTCTTGGGGCTTCTTGAGAAAGGCTTCTTTGAGCTCATGCAGCATGACCTTGAAGTTTCCGACGTCTTGAACACTTAGCTTGGCAACATGCTTCTTGAACTAAGCCTTTTCATAATCAATTTTGTTCTTTAGCTCAACAATGCGCTGAGCAAGAGCTAGCTCAGAAGCAATGTCGCCATTGAAGGCGACGCTGAGGCCAATGGGAAGTTGTAGATCGTCAAAGCTGAGGTTTGGTGTATCAAACCACTCATCAATGAAGTTATGAATGATTGCCACATCAAAGAGAGCAAGTTGTTGAAGATTTCTGCTTCTTCCTTGCTCTTGATCAATTGCTCAAGGGCATCATCAGCAAGATCTTCATCACTAGATAGATCAATGGGATCTTCATGCAGAATAGTAGCAGGAGTTAAGGCTTTATCAGTATGCTGGACAAGTTGCTTTTTCTTCTCCGTCTTCTTGGAGATCCGGGATTGATCTTCAGACTCCACACTGGCTTCAGGAGGTGCAGTGGCCAGAGGCTTCGCATGTAAAGCTTTTGGAGGTGCTAATTTAGAAGCCTTTAGCTTCTTATGCTTCTGTGGCTTCGGAGGAGGAGCTGGGGCTTCATCAGTGTCAGCATCATTATCAGAATGATCAACCTTTGCACCTTGGACCAAGATGTAAGTGATGAGGCCATCAAGGTTGGAGAAGCCAATAACATTTGGTTCCGCATCACATGAGCCGTCAGCACGAGGAGCAGAGGGACCAGGGTTGAAGTCTAGTCCCAATGACTTCTTGTTTTCCTTGGCTGAAGCCTTTGCATGCTGGAAGTTGTGCTTCAAGAGAGCATCATCACGACACCAGAGTAATGATGTGGGATCGGCATTCTCAGGCTGACGTCCATGGACCATGCAAGGATAGAAATCTTGTGCAATGGCTTCAGCTCTGTTCTTGGGTTGAAGGCCTCAATAGAGAATACCGCCCCAAGGACTCTTGATAGCATTCTTCTCTGCATATTCCTTGGTCACGAATTTGTACTTGAACCATTCTTCAGCCCAATAGCGTCGAATCCATTGGATTCGTGTCTTGCGCTGATGATAAGTCTCTTCAGGATCTGTCTTGTAGAGCTCTGCTAGGTCATTAGGCAGATCTTTGGATGTTCCTTCTCTGCGCTGTCTGCCACCCTTCCTTGCTGATTTTTCTGCAGCCATGAACTTCAAACTGAATGGCTTCAGTATGTTCAAAGGCTTCAAAGACTTTCGCTTGCTGGTCAAACAGGATCTGGCTTCAGGAGAATTGATATGATGTTGTAAGTATTCTGCAAACGAATGCAGACTATGAGAACCAAGGGATTCTCCCACGGACATGTACTTGTGACAACATTAGAGATGCGAGGGAAGGGGAAGAGGTCATATGCATTCTCAGAAGATTTTGAAGATAAATCAGTTTGAAGACATTGACCTCATGATGCGAAGACATTCACTTATATAGGTGAGTTGGTTCCAGATTTGTACCAATCCGTGAATAAGTACAAGTGAGGAATCAAACTAGACAGGAAATCTAAGTGAATTGACTAGGCACTATGAGATGCAGACAGAATAGATCTAACATTGAATAAGCTAAAACCACTTTCGGTAAACAGGATGAATCTTGAAGATCAAAAAGGTGGTTAAAATAGAGTTATAATTACCGCACGAAGAACTGCTAGATGGGATGAATAGGAGACCGAGCAGTTCAGCCCACCGTTCCCTAACTTGGCGACGGAGGGCACCTACAGCGACGGTGGAGAGGATGATGTCCGCGGTCGGTGTGAGGACGGTGTCGGAGAAGTCGCGGCAGCTAAGCGCTTCGTCGCCGGCGTCGTCAAGAGCTAGCGGTGGCGCTAGGGTTTTGACGAGGTGGAGAGGTGGAAAAAGGATTTCTTTACCTCAGGGGAAAAGTATTTATAAGTAGGTGAGTAGCACAGCGCAATTACGCTGGTGCCCATGGCGGTTCACCTCTGAGGGGCACGTGGCAAGCATGCAACATACTTAGAGTTGTCCCACGTTCCCACGCCCGCCAGGCATGTCGGAGAGTTGTTACAGCCTCTCCGGATTTCAACAATAAAGATAAGTCATTTAAAAACAAATTTAATGTTTGTCTCTTTGCCTTCTGCTGACTAGGACGCAGAGAAGACATTTGACAGTTTTAATAGAATGCATATGATTTGGACAGATAGAGTTTGATATAGAAAGCATAGAGAGGTTAGGGTCCGATCACATTCACTTAGTTCAAAAGATTCAACTTGAAGACATAGCTATAAGTGAATGCTGTAGAGGATAGAACACTAGTATATATATGTATGCAATCAAATCATCATAGCACAGAAAATCATGAAGATAAATTGAAACTGAAGACAAACCAAATGTGAAGCCTTTGCAAAAGTAGCGCCATGAGAGAAACACTTCAAACAGAGAAATTTGGTGGTGGCGTTACCCACCGTATCGGAAGTATTAGACCCAGACACAACGCACAATTATCATGGCGCTCCGAAGTCAAATTCCATGTTAATATATTCACACTCAGAGTGTAAATCTTCATTGATTGAAGATATACATTACTTTGTGTGTTGCACATCTAAGTCATCAACATGCATAAGTGTTAGGATGTGTGCCTGATCACAGGACATTAGAGGATTCCAAGATATTTAGCTCACACCATAACTTGCAAAACCTTTTCTCGTCCAAGGGCTTTGTGAAGATATCTGCCAGTTGCTCTTCAGTGTTGACGTGAATGATATCGATATCTTTCTTCATGACATAATCTCTGAGAAAGTGATGACGAATTTCAATGTGCTTTGTCTTTGAGTGTTGGACTGGATTGTTGGCTATTTTGATGGCACTCTCGTTGTCGCAGAAGAGAGGTACTTGTTTCCGGTTGATGCCATAGTCCTTGAGAGTTTGCTTCATCCATAGAAGCTGAGCACAACAAGATCCAGCAGCGATGTATTCAGATTCAGCAGTTGAGTGTGATACACAATTCTGCTTCTTTGAAGGCCAACAGACAAGTGATCGACCAAGAAAATGACATGTGCCTGATGTAGACTTGCGATCCACTTTGTCACCGGCATAATCAGCATCCGAGAATCCAACCAAATCAAATTTTGATCCCTTGGGATACCATAATCCGAGTGTTGGGGTGTAAGCCAAATATCGAAGAATTCGCTTCAAAGCTAAGTGATGCGATTCCTTTGGTGCCGCTTGGAATCGAGCACACATGCAAACAGTAAGCATAATATCTGGCCTAGATGCACATAGATAAAGTAAAGAACCAATCATGGAGCGGTATACCTTTTGATCAAACTCTTTACCATTGTCGTCGGGACCAAGGTGGTGTTTGGCTAGCATTGGCGTCGTGTAGCTGCAGTCTTCCATTCCAAACTTCTTCAGACAATCTTTGAGGTATTTTTCTTGAGATATGAAGATGCCATTGCTTTGCTGACGAATTTGAAGACCAAGGAAGAACTTCAGCTCACCCATCATGGACATCTGATATTTCTCTTGCATCATGTATCCAAACTCATCACTATACTTCTGGTTGGTGCAGCCGAAGATAATGTCATCCACATATATTTGGCACACAAACAGTTCGCCATCATATGTCTTCGTGAAGAGTGTGGGATCGAGGGATCCTGGTTTGAAGCCTTTGCTCTTAAGGAAGTCTTTGATCGTATCATACCATGCACGAGGAGCTTGTTTGAGGCCATACAGTGCTTTGTTTAGCTTGTACACCATATCAGGATGTTTTGGATCTTCAAAGCCAGGTGGTTGAGCGACATATACTTCTTCTTCAATCTTGCCATTGAGAAATGCACTCTTCACATCCATTTGATATAGCAAGATGTTGTGATGATTTGCATAGGCTAGTAGTATGCGAATAGCTTCAAGCCTAGCAACAGGAGCAAATGTTTCATCGAAGTCAATTCCTTCAACTTGAGTATATCCTTGAGCCACAAGACGTGCTTTGTTTCTGACGACTTGACCATGCTCATCTTGCTTGTTTTGATATATCCATTTTGTTCCAATAATGTTATGCTTGCGAGGGTCAGATCGCTTGACAAGTTCCCAAACATTATTCAGCTTGAACTATTGAAGTTCTTCTTGCATGGCTTGAATCCATTCAGGTTCCATAAAAGCTTCAGCAACTTTCTTGGTTTCTGATATTGACACAAATGAAAAGTGCCCACAGAAGTTTGCTAACTGTGTTGCTCTTGAGCGAGTAAGCGGACCAGGCGCATTGATGCTGTCAATTATCTTCTCGATCTGTACTTCATTTGCAACACGAGGATGAGCAGGACGAAGACTTTGCTCTTGCTGATCATTGTCATTATTGGGAGGATTGTCTTCGGTCTGAGCAGTGTCTTCAGGTTGATTTGGTGCTGAGATGATAAGTTCCTCTTTAGGCTGTGCTTCAAAAGGCATGATTTCACCAGTTCCCATCAGCTTGATAGATTCGCTTGGAGGAGCTTCATCTAGGGTACTTGGCAGGATTTCTCTTTGTGAACCATTGGTTTCATCGAATTTCACATCCATAGTTTCAATGATCTTATAGAGAAAGAGGTTGAAGACTCTGTAGGAGTGTGAGTCCTTTCCATAGCCAAGCATGAAGCCTTCGTGAGCCTTAGGTGCAAATTTTGACTTGTGATGCGGATCCTTGATCCAGCATCTAGCTCCAAATACTCTGAAGTAACTGACATTTTGGCTTCTTGCCAGTAAGGAGCTCATAGGATGTTTTGTTCAGAAGCTTATGGATGTAGACACGGTTGATGATGTGACAGGCTGTATCAATAGCTTCAGGCCAGAACTTTCTTGGTGTCTTGTATTCATCTAGCATTGTTCGAGCCATCTCAATGAGGGTTCTGTTTTTGCGCTCAACGATGCCATTTTGCTGAGGTGTGTACGGAGCAGAGAATTCATGAGTGATTCCCATTGTATCCAGATACAGATCAAGTCCCGTGTTCTTGAATTCAGTACCATTGTCACTTCTAATGTGCTTGATCTTCACGCCATAATTGTTCATTGCTCGATTTGCGAAGCGCCTGAAGACATCTTGCACTTTAGTCTTGTAAAGAATTATATGAACCCATGTGTATCTTGAGTAGTCATCAACAATGACGAAGCCATAGAGACAAGCAGTTGTTGTGAGGGTTGAGTAGTGAGTAGGTCCAAATAAGTCCATGTGTAACAGCTCGAAGGGTTGAGATGTTGTCATGATTGTCTTCGAGGGGTGCTTTGCCCTTGTCATCTTTCCAGCTTCACAGGCACCACACAAATGATCCTTCTTGACCTTGACATCTTCGATGCCAATGACATGCTTCTTCTTGACAAGTGAGTGTAAGTTCCTCATGCCAGCATGTCCTAGCCTTCAATGCCAGAGCCAGCATTCTGAAGCTTTTGTGAGAAGACATACGGCAAGCTGTGGACCTGCTGAGAAATCTACCACGTATAGATCATCTTTTCGATACCCTTCAAAGACTAGAGACTTGTCAGATTCCATTAGTACAAGGCAACGATATTTTCCAAATAGCACAATCATGTTTAAGTGACAAAGCATTGAGACAGACATTAAGTTGAACCTAAGGGAATAGATGGTGATACAAGTGCAAAATAGATAGTAGATATAGGTTTTTGTAATCTGAAATAATAAAAAAAGCAAGGTAACTAATGGTAAAAGTGAGTGTAAACGGTATTGCAATGATAGGAAACAAGGCCTAGGGTTCATACTTTCACTAGTGCAAGTTCTCTCAACAATGATAACATAGATAGATAATATGACAAGCCCTCAACATGCAGCAACAAATAACTATCATATGATTGAAAATTAAAATAAAGATGAAAAGTTTCATGGTTATCATTATTCTTTAAAGCATACGTGTCATCACAATAATCATCATAGATAGGAGGCATGCTTTCATCATAGTAAATTTGCTCATCAAAGCTTGGGGGACAAAAAATATCATCTTCATCAAACATAGCTTCCCCAAGCTTGTGGCTTTGCACATCATTAGCATCATGGATACTCAAAGAATTCATACTAACAACATTGCAATCATGCTCATTATTCAAAGATTTAGTGCCAAACATGCTACAGATTTCTTCTTCTAGCACTTGAGCACAATTTTCCTTTCCATCATACTCACGAAAGATATTAAAAAGACGAAGCGTATGAGACAAACTCAATTCCTTTTTTTTGTAGTTTTCTTTTATAAACTAAACTAGTGATAAAACAAGAAACAAAAAGATTCAATTGCAAGATCTAAAGATATACCTTCAAGCACTCACCTCCCCAGCAACGGCGCCAGAAAAGAGCTTGATGTCTACTACACAACCTTCTTCTTGTAGACGTTGTTGGGCCTGCAAGTGCACAGGTTTGTAGGACAGTAGCAAATTTCTCTCAAGTGGATGACCTAAGGTTTATCAATCCGTGGGAGGTGTAGGATGAAGATGGTCTCTCTCAAACAACCCTGCAACCAAATAACAAAGAGTCTCTTGTGTCCCCAACACACCCAATACAATGGTAAATTGTATAGGTGCACTAGTTCTGCGAATAGATGGTGATACAAGTGCAAAATAGATAGTAGATATAGGTTTTTGTAATCTGAAATAATAAAAACAGCAAGGTAACTAATGGTAAAAGTGAGTGTAAACGGTATTGCAATGATAGGAAACAAGGCCTAGGGTTCATACTTTCACTAGTGCAAGTTCTCTCAACAATGATAACATAGATAGATAATATGACAAGCCCTCAACATGCAACAAAGAGTCACTCCGAAGCCACTAATAGCGGAGAACAAACATAGAGATTATGGTAGGGTACGAAACCACCTCAAAGTTATTCTGTCGGATCAATCTATAAAAGAGTTCGTACTAGAATAACACCTTAAGACACAAATCAACCAAAACCCTAATGTCACCTAGATACTCCATTGTCACCTCAAGTATCCGTGGGCATGATTATACGATATGCATCACACAATCTCAGATTAATCCAACCAACATAAAAGAACTTCAAAGAGTACCCCAAAGTTTCCATCGAAGAGTCAAGAATGTGTGCCAACCCCTATGCATAGGTTCCCAATGTCACGAAACCCGCAAGTTGATCACCAAAACATACATCAAGTGTTCTCATAAAGACTCAATCCAATAAGATCACTTCAAAGGGGAAACTCAATTCATTACAAGAGAGTAGAGGGGGAGAAGAAACATAAGATCCAACTACAACAGAAAAGCTCGGGATACATCAAGATCGTGCCATAGAGGGAACACGAGAGAGAGAGAGATCAAACACATAGCTACTGGTACATACCCTCAACCCCGAGGGTGAACTACTCCCTCCTCATCATGGATAGCGTCGGGATGATGAAGATGACCACCGGTGATGGGATCCCCCTCCGGCAGGGTGCCGGAACAGGCTCCCGAGAGGTTTTTGGTCGCTACAGAGGCTTGCGGCGGTGGAACTCCCGATCTATCTTCTGTTGTGGAAGTTTTAGGGTACAAGAGTATATATGGGTGAAGGGGGTACGTCGTAGGATCTACGGGGGCCCCACGAGGCAGGGGGCATGCCCGGGGGGGTGGGCGCGCCCCCCACCCTGGTGGGCAGCCCGTATCTCCCCTGACGTGCACTCCAAGTTCCCTTGGTTGCTTTCCTTCCAAAAATAACTTCTCCAGTTGATTTCGTTCCGTTTTGACTCCGTCTGATATTCCTTTTCCTCGAAACACTAAAATAGGCATAAAACAGCAAATCTGGGCTGGGCCTCCGGTTAATAGGTTAGTCCCAAAAATAATATAAAAGTGGATAATAAAGCCCAATATTTCCTAAAACAGTAGATAAAGTAGCATGGAGCAATCAAAAATTATAGATACGTTGGAGACGTATCAGACACGATGTCCGAAGTACCTTTACAGCAGAGGCCACTTCTGGTCTCCTTGCCCTTCTTCTTGCCCTTCTTCTCCAGCGCCTGATATGGTGCCGGAACTAGCATCCTCGTTAGCAAAGGAATGGCTGGGTCTTCAGGTAGTGGAGCTAGACAGTAGATCCGCTCCGCCTTCTTTGTCCAGCCCTGTGGAAAGAAAATAAGGCTCAGTATACTACTTGGATTTACATGTTAAGGTTATCAGAAAACGTACATGAGTGGCCGAATAAGTGCAGTCGAGGCCGAGGTCTTCGGCCGTTTCCGAACATGACTTTTGGGCCTTGAAAAGCAGCTTCCATATGTCTTCATGCGTCGTGCCGAAGAACTGCTGCACGGTCTGAGGACTGGCTGGATCGAACTCCCACAAGTAAAGAGTGCAGCGTTGGCAGGGGAGAATCCGGCGAAAGAGCATCACCTGGATCACTTCGGTGAGACTGGTGTTCTTCTCCACCATGCTTTTGACGCGCTTCTGCAGCGTCAACACCTCGTCGGACGATGCCCAATCTAGGCCCTTGTTAATCTAAGACGTGAGCCGCATTCGGGGCCCGGATTTGAACTCAGGAGGGGCGGACCATGTGGCGTCACGGGGTTCCGTGACATAGAACCACTCTTGTTGCCATCCCTTCACGGTCTCCATGAAGGTCCCCTTGGGCCAGGTGACGTTGGGAAGCTTGCTCACCATGGCTCTGCCGCACTCCGCGTGTTGACCGTTAACCACTTTCGGCTTCACATTGAAGACCTTGAGCCATAGGCCAAAGTGGGGGCGAATGTGGAGGAATGCCTCACACACAACGATAAACGCCAAAATGTTGAGGAAGGAATTCAGGACTAGATCATGGAAATCTAACCCGTAGTACAACATGAGACCGTGGACGAAAGGATGGAGGGGAAACCCTAGTCCGTGAAGGAAATGGGGGATAAAAACTACCCTCTCTTTAGGCTCTGGGGTGGGGATGATCTGCTTTTTGGCAGGGAGCCGGTGGGCTATATCCGCGGCCAGGTACCCCGCTTCCCGGAGCTCCTTGATGTTCCCCTCTGTGATGGAGGAAGCCATCCACTTGCCCTGTGCTCCAGATCCAAACATGGCTGGAGTGTTTGGTGGCAATGGGGAAGATCGAAACTTGGGCGCTAGAGCTCAGGGACGAAAGGGCAGAGGAGGAAGAAGGCGTGGGGTAAAAAGATGGGTCCTTTTCCCCTTATAAAGGCAGTGAATATCAAGCGCCCCCTCACAAGCCTTAAAACTCGCCTATTCCCAAGGGGTCGTGCGGGTGGCACGGTTGGTTTACCCAAACCCACATTGATGAGAATCCGGCAATAAGGGGACACGATCTCTGCTTTGACAAGACGTGTCACCGGAGGTTACGTCTCGAAACACGAAGCGGGAGGCCAAAAAACGGTTTGAAATAATAAAGTGGCCAGACATGACGTTTCGCCAGTAAAGCTGTCAGTAAGACATGACTTGTTTTTGAATAAGTATTATGCCCTTGCTGTTGAGGGTTGTAACTGTTAAACAGAGCCGGAGACAGCTCTCGTGTTCGGAATACTACTTTGGAGTATTCGGAGGAGGAACCCGCCTTGCAATGCCGAAGACAATCTACGCGCCGGACACATCGTCATTGAAGCCTGGTTCAGGGGCTACTAAGTGAGTCCTGGATTAGGGGCTCCTCGGTTGTCCGAACTATATGGCGTGGGCCGGACTGGTGGGCCGTGAAGATACAAGATAGAAGGCTTTCCCCCGTGTCCGGATGGGACTCTCCTTTGCGTGGATGGCAAGCTTGGCGTTTGGATATGAAGATTCTTTTCTCTGTAATCCGACTCTGTACAACCCTAGGCCCCTCCGGTGTCTATATAAATCGGAGGGTTTAGTCCATAGAGGCAATCATAATCATACAGGCTAGACATCTAGGGTTTAGCCATTGCGATCTCGAGGTAGATCAACTCTTGTGAACCCTATATTCATCAAGATCAATGAAGCGGGAAGTAGAGTATTACCTCCATTAAGAGGGCCCGAACCTGGGTAAACATCGCGTCCCCTGCCTCCTGTTACCTTTGATCCTCAGACGCATGGTTCGGGACCCCCTACGCGAGATCTGCCGGTTTTGACACCGACAATGCCTCTTTTCTGGAGGAGACTCATGAAGGATGTACTGGGCTAGGAGTACGGAACCATGAGGGTACTTTGATTCGCGCTGAAGCTCTATGGTATGAGTCTGGATTATCACTAATGGTGATGGAGGCTTATGCAGTGAGAGATGGGGTCCAACTAGCTTATGAGTTGGGTTATAGAAAAGTTATCATTGAAACTGATGCTAAACTAGTGGTCGATCAGTGGAAGACTCCAAGGGTTGATCGCTCGGAGATATCTACTACGATAAATGAAATTCAAGAGCTTTGTGGGAATTTTGAGGAATTCCATTTGATTTATACGGCTAGAGAAGCGAATGAGCTAGCGCATCTTAGCGCTAAACACTATAGTGCTTCTAGGAGGCGATGCTTATGGATTAATTATATTCCGACCTTCCTCGCGGCTTGTGTGCGGTAGGAGTGTAATCATGTCGATTGATTAATGTAGCTCATGATTCTCAAAACAAAAAAGGAGGACCCTGGCCCGGCGTGTGTGTCCGGGCTCCGGCCACGGACACCGCGGGCCACCTCTCCTCACTCCCAGCCTCCTGGGCACCTTCCCCCGTGTCGCAACCACTCCCACCCATTCCCGTCGTCCCTGAACCATGGTCCCACTCCCAGTGCGCAGGAGAGGAGAAGCTGGGTACCTCCTCCGTCGGTCGCCTCCAGCCAACAAGCGGCGCGGTTCACGACCCGGACTTGGGGGCGCTTCTTTAGCCCTCAATCAAGGTATACATACCTATCTGCAACCCTCAAGGATCTCAAAAAAGAAAAAATCTGCAACCCTCAATCACATTGACTCCGACTGCAAGGTGGCAAGGGGCAGGGGAATTTCCCGCAGTGGGATTCCGAATAACAGTAATTTAGTTCCGCACTTTCATCCGATGACAAAGTAGTGGTGCCCGGAATGGTCTTTCAATTGTTTTTTAATTGTTCAGAATAACAATATTTTTTTTCTAATTTTGTGACCAACAATTTCATTTGTAACTTTCACTGTTTGGGCTTGGACCGGACATAAGGACTTGGTATACACGACACACACACTCTCAGAAAAAGATGTGAATATTTCTCAAAAGAAAGATGAGAATAATAAGATTTAATAACGACTTGAGATGATGAGTGGAAGAAGGTTGAGCCACAGGGAAAGCCGCTTACTCAGGTATGGTTACGATTTTCCAGGGCCCCCTCGAAGCCGATGCAGGATGCTCGAGTCGTGGCTAGCTTGGGTATCATGCTTGGGAAAACTGAGAGAGTGGATATGGCCTTTACCCGAGCTCATGGTGTGGCCCGACTACTGGTGAGTGTTCTGGACATTGAGTTCGTCCCTGATGTGGTTAAGTGGACATATAGGGGGCAGATTTTCAACCTCGACATTGAGTTTGAGGATGCCGATCTCTTCGCTGAGGCTATCAATGGGACTGATGTAGATATGCACGAGGGTGATGACAGCTCGGGTGCCAAGGAGGCACAGGTTGATGACGCTGGACGAGAGTTGTCCAACGGATCAGGCCCCATTACTCAGACGCTCGGGGACGGGATGACACCATCCTCTTCGGTGCCTATGAGTTCTCTGACGTTTGGGTCGTTTGAGCCAGCTTCTGCTCCTCCCAGACTCTAGAGTGACCAGGTGGAGTCCTATGGCGTGTTTGAGCGCAAGCTACATACCTTGGAGGTTGATGCTACTGATAGCCCCGTGCTCGGAGGCTTGGAGGGGAGTATCTCGATGACAACTTCGGTCGGGGGAGGGGAGGCGGAGTTTGGGCAGGTGGCTCCTCTTTCTCCCACTCTCCCCGCGGTCTCACTTCGGGAGACGGAGTCAACTTTGGAGGTTGTCCATAGGGGAGGGAGTTCAGGGCAGGTGGCCTCGGCTCTTTCTCCTCCCCTCGCGGCGCCGGAGCTGCAGATGGCGGCTGTGCTTAAGGAAGGCAGTCCGGGGCAGGTGGCCTCGACCCCCTCGTCCCCTCTGGCAGCTAGGGAGGCCGCATCCCCTATGGCGCCGGTGACCCCCTCTAGCCAGAGGGCTGGGGCGGGAGGAGTGTACGGGTAGGCGTCCCTCGAGCTTCCTTCTCCCGGCGCGCCGGCGTCCCAGGGCTTCGGTTCGAGGTAGATGTCAGTGGGGCCGACGAGATCCCCGCCGCTCCCCCCGGCAGCTCCTGCCGAATCTTCGAGGGGTGCAGCTTTGCGGTGTGTTAGGGTGAGGCCGGTGGCTTTACTCCGAGTGGGGTCACTCCGGAGGAGGTCATCGCTTTTGGAGGGATTCCGGATCTGGTCTCTGCGGGGCGACGGATGAGCTTCTGTCTCCAGGATCATCCGGATGTTGATGACATGCAGCAGCGGTGCGCCATGAGGGCGGCCAAGCTTCTTGACATTGAGGTCACTACTGGTATGTCGGTCAACACTTCTAATTCCATTCTGCATTTTTCTGATAATGAGATTATTAATAATGCATATCAATTAGGAGTTTCACTAGGTAGTAATGATAGTGAAATCTCCAACTCTGTTAATGATCTCCTAGATTTGGAAGCGGAACGCGCTTTAGAAATGATTCAAAACTTAGCAGCGGTAAAACCCATGAATGATGCAGATATCGATGCGTTGGGGGTCAGGGTGCTCGATAATTTTTGTGCGGATCTTGCACCATCCATTCCTGAGTCAGAGGAAGAGGATGACACTTTTGAGGCTGCAGTAGTTCGATCCACTGAGCCCGGTTATGAGGACCGGGTGGAGGATCAAAACAAATGCAAGTGGAAGCGGAAGATCTACCTTCTTCAGCGGTGCGTAGGAGTGCTAGGATCCGTACTACTAAAAAATTTCATGATGAAATATGAAAGGAATCTTTTGGAATAGAAGAGGTCTGGAAGACATGGCTAAAAGAAGGTTTATTGCAGATGTGTCTATCGAGCATAGGTTGGATTTTATTGCTCTCTTGGAAACTGGTAGAGATAATTTTTTGCCCCAGTTTCTTAGTACTTTATCGGGAGGTGTCGATTTTGATTGGCACTGCCTGCCTCCGAGAGGAATATCGGGTGGGATCTTACTTGGAGTGAGATGTGATTCGCTGGAAGTCCAAAGTGTAGTGATGGGAGATTTCGCAGTTAAGTTTCGGGTTAGGTCAAAGACTGATGGGTTTAATTGGGCTCTGGTGGTGGTTTATGGTGCCGCGCAGCCCGAGCTCAAACCAGAGTTCTTGGCGGTTCTTGTTTGAATTTGCGGCTCTGAGCAGCTCCCAATTCTGGTTGGGGTGATTTCAATATCATTACGAGGAGAGAGGAAAAGAACAATGATAACTTCGACGGTAAGTGGTCGTTTATGTTTAATACCATTATTGAAAGCTTGGATCTGAGAGAGATAGAGCTTTCGGGTAGAAAATTTACCTGGGTTAATGCTTTGCCAAATCCGGCGTTTGAGAAGCTGGATCGAGTCCTAACGAGCGTTGAATGGGAACATAAATTTCCTTTGGTAATGGTCCAGGCACTTTCGCGTTGAATTTCTGATCACACGCCTTTATTTGTGGACTCGGGTGAGCCAACCCACATGGGGAACAAGAACTCCTTTTCATTCAAGCTAGCATGGTTTGAACGAGAAGGCTTCTTGGATCTGATAGCCAGGGAATGGGCTAAGGATGCAGGAGGTAGGACCTCGGTTGAGCCCTGGCAGAATAAGATAAGGCATTTGAGAAGTTTCTTGCATGGGTGGGCTAAGCATCTTAGTGGGATTTATAAGGTCTAAAAGGAAAGGCTCTGTACACTTATTCAGTCCCTAGATTTAAAAGCCGAGTACACAATTTTGCAAGCCACGGAGCTTCATGCTAAACTGGAGGCGGAGATGAGGTTGAAAGAGCTTCACCGTGAAGAGGAATTAAAGTGGGCGCTGCGGGCTAAGGTTTGCAAAGTTATCCTAGGGGGACGCGAACACTCAATTCTTTCACATGATCGCTAATGGCAAGCACAGAAAGAAGAGAATCTTTCAGCTTGAACAAGATGAAGGAACAATTTTAGGACAGGAAAACCTAAAATTATACATAAACGAATACTACAAGCAGTTGTTTGGGCCTCCGGAGGATAATTGTGTATCCCTGGATGAGTCCAGGATTGAGGATGTGCCTCAACTTACTGCTGATGAGAAAGATATTTTGATTGCCCCGTTTTCGGAGAAAGAGGTGTTTGAAGCCATTACACAGATGAAAAACAATAAGGCTCCAGGGCCGCATGGATTTCCGGCGGAATTCTATAAAAAGTGTTGGCATATTATTAAGGGGGATTTGCTACCAATGTTCCATGATTAATTCTCTGGACAGTTACAGTTATTTCACTTGAATTTTGGAACAATTACATTGCTTCCTAAGAAAACAGAGGCTGTGAGAATTGAGCAGTTCAGGCCGATCTGTCTTCTCAATGTTAGTTTCAAAATTTTCACCAAGGTTGGGACTAATAGGCTCACGCAGATTGCGCATTGATAACCCACAAGTGTAGGGGATCGCAACAGCTTTCGAAGGTAGAGTATTCAACCCAAATTTATTGATTCGACACAAGGGGAGCCAAAGAATATTCTTAAGTATTAACAGTGGAGTTGTCAATTCAACCACACCTGGATAACTTAGTATCTGCAGCAAAGTATTTAGTAGCAAAGTAGTATGATAGTAATGGTAACAGTGGCAAAGGTAAAGATAGCAGTTTTGTAGTAATTTAACAATAGCAACGGAAAAGTAAATAAGTGAAGCACAATATGTGAAAAGCTCGTAGGCATTGGATCAGTGATGGATAATTATGTCGGATGCGATTCCTCATGTAATAGTTATAACATAGGGTGACACAGAACTAGCTCCAATTCATCAATGTAATGTAGGCATGTATGCCGAATATAGTCATACGTGCTTATGGAAAAGAACTTGCATGACATCTTTTGTCCTACCCTCCCGTGGCAGCGGGGTCCTAGTGGAAACTAAGGGATATTAAGGCCTCATTTTAATAGAGAACTGGACCAAAGCATTAACACATAGTGAATACATGAACTCCTCAAACTACGGTCATCACCGAGAAGTATCCCGATTATTGTCACTTCGGGGTTGTCGGATTATAACACATAATAGGTGACTATAGGCTTGCAAGATAGGATCAAGAACTCACATATATTCATGAAAACATAATAGGTTAAGATCTGACATCATGGCACTCAGGCCCTAGTGACAAGCATTAAGCATAACAAAGTCATAGCAACATCAATCTCAGAACATAGTGGATACAAGGGATCAAACCCTAACAAAACTAACTTGATTACATGGTAAATCTCATCCAACCCATCACCGTCCAGCAAGCCTACGATGGAATTACTCACGCACGGCGGTGAGCATCATGAAATTGGTGATGGAGGATGGTTGATGATGACGACGGCGACGAATCCCCCTCTCCGGAGCCCCGATCGGACTCCAGATCAGCCCTGCCGAGAGATATTAGGGCTTGGCGGCGGCTCCGTATCGTAAAACATGATGAAACTTTCTCTCCGATTTTTTTTCTCTGTGAAACGGAATATATAGAGTTGGAGTTAAGGTCGGCGGAGCAGCAGGGGGCCCACGAGACACAGGGGCGCGCCCCCTCCCCCTGGGCGCGCCCCCACCCTCATGGACAGGGTGTGGGCCCCTGGCCTTGATTCGTTCGCGAGTATTTTTTATATTTTCCAAAAGTTAACTCCGTGGATTTTCAGGTCATTCCGAGAACTTTTGTTTTCTGCACAATAAACAACACCATGGTAGTTCTGTTGACAACATCATCGGACCGGGTTAGTTTCATTCAAATCATGCAAGTTAGAGTCCAAAACAAGGGCAAAAGTGTTTGGAAAAGTAGATACGTTGGAGACGTATCAACTCCCCAAGCTTAAACCTTTGCTTGTCCTCAAGCAATTGAGTTGATAAAGAAAAACTTTTACAAACTCTGTTGCTCTTGTTGTTGTAAATATGTAAAGCCAGCATTAAAGTCTTTAACAAAGATTATGAACTAACCATATTCACAATAACACTTAGGTCTCATGTTTACACATGTCAATAGCATAATCAGCTAGCGAGCAATAATAATAAAACTCGGATGACAACACTTTCTCAAAACAATCATAATATGATATAACAAAATGGTATCTCGCTAGCCCTTTCTGAGACCGCAAAACATAAATGCAGAGCACCATTAAAGATCAAGGACTGACTAAACATTGTAATTCATGGTCAAAGAGATCCAGTCAAGTCATACCCAATATAAACTAATAGTAATGCATGCAAATGACAGTGTGCTCTCTAGCGGGGGCTTTTTAATAAGAGGGATGATGACTCAACATACAAGTAAATAGATAGGCCCTTCGCAGAGGGAAGCAGGGATTTGTAGAGGTGCCAGAGCTCGATTTTAAAATAGAGATGAATAACATTTTGAGCGGCATACTTTCACTGTCAACGCAACAACTATGAGATGGCGATATCTTCCATGCTACATACATTATAGGCGGTTCCCAAATAGAATGGTAAAAGTTTATACTCCCCCACCACCAAGCATCAATCCATGGCTTGCTCGAAACAACGGGTGCCTTCAACTAGCAACAGCCCTGGGGGAGTTTTGTTTAACTATTTTGATTTGCTTTGATCTTTTTGATCATGGGACTGGGCATCCCGGTTATCAGCCATTTTCTCGTGAATGAGGAGCGGAGTCCACTCCTCTTGAGAATAACCCACCTAGCATGGAAGATACAGACAACCCTAGTTGAAACATGAGCTGTTCGAGCATACAAAAGAGAATTTCATTTGAAGGTTTGGAGTTTGGCATATACACATTTACTTGGAACGATAGGTAGATACCGCATATAGGATGGTATGGTGGACTCATGTGGAATAACTTTGGGGTTTATGGAATTTGGATGCACAAGCAGTATTCCCGCTTAGTACATGTGAAGGCTAGCAAAAGACTGGGAAGCGACAAAATGAGAGAGCGACAACAGTCATGAACATGCATTAAAATTAATTTACACCAAGTGCAAGCATGAGTAGGATATAATCCACCATGAACATAAATATCGTGAAGGCTATGTTGATTTATTTCAACTACATGTGTGAACATGTGCCAAGTCGAGTCACTCGATTCATTTAAATGAGGATACCATCCCATCATACCACATCACAATCATTTTAACAGCAAGTTTGCACGCAAGGTAAACCATTATAACTCATAGCTAATTATGCATGGCATAAGCAACTATAATCTCTAAATGTTATTGCAAATATGTTCACTTCATAATAGGATGAATCAGAAACAATGAACTCATCATATTTACAAAAACAAGAGAGGTCAAGTCCATGCTAGCTTTTCTCATCTCAATCAGTCCATCATATATCGTCATTATTCCCTTTCACTTGCATGACCGAACAGTGTGTACAGTAATAATAGTGCATGTGCATTGGACTAAGCTAGAATCTGCAAGCATTCAATTCAAGAGAGAAGACAAGGTAATATGGGCTCTAAGTTAAATCAAAAATCACGCATATGAGAGCCACTAAACATTTTCAATATGGTCTTCTACTCTCGACCCCCAAAGGTAAGAAAGAAGATAAAACTATTTACACGGGAAAGCTCCCAACAAGTAAAAGAAGAACGAGAAATCTTTTTGGGTTTTCTTTTTAATTACTTCTACAAGCATGGAAATTAAACTAACTAATTTTTTTTGTTTTTCTTAAGGTTTATCAAACACACAAGAAGAAAGCTAGAAAAAGAAATTAAACTAGCATGGGTAATACAATGAAAGAGTATGAGCACCGACAACTAGAATAGTGTGTGAACATGAATGTAAAGTTGGTGAGAAATACGTACTCCCCCAAGCTTAGGCTTTTGGCCTAAGTTGGTATAATGCCAAGGACCGCGGCTACTCTCCCCGATGTACTGAGGAGTGTCGTCAGGATACCACTGGCTAGGAATCGCCTCCGGATCACACTGATAAGATGATGGACAATAAGGGTCCAGTGGAGGTTCCGGCTCAGGCTCTCGAGCACATGCCTAGCCTCGATGAGCGTACACCGCTTCCGGCAAGACAAGGTAATTATCTGCAGTTAAATCAAACAACAAAGGCGCAGGCAGGATAATAATCTCATTGTGTTTCTTATTAAATCTCAGGTAATACAGGAGCATTTTATCATCCTTGTGAACAATAAACTCATCCGCTACCATGCTCCTGTAATCTAAAAGGGAAAAAGGCAGCCTTGTCTCCTCTTTCTCATAATGTCTAATAGGTATCTCAAAATGTTTAGCAAGGTGTGCAGCATAGATACCTCCAAAGATGGGGCCCTTTGTATGGTTCAGGCTTAGCCGTTTAGCAATAACGGCACCCATACTAAAACTATTATCACCAAACAAAGCATGGAACAGAATAATAATATCAGGAACACTGAAGTTTCCACTATTTCCACGACCAATTAAGCATCGACTAGCAAATATGGCAAAGTAGCGTAAAACAAGAAAATGTATGCTAGTGATTCTCGCATTGGAACCCTTCTTTGGATCCCCTACAGTAATAGTGTTAACAAAACCATCCACATCTTTACGATGTGGTTCATCTAAACTGCCCTCAAAGGGTATTCTACATACCGCTAGGGATGAAAACGGTGCGGAAACGGACGGAACCGGGTGCTATCATATTTGTTTTCATATTTTTTTGCAGAAGCGGAAACGAATACAGAATCCCCAGAAACGAATACGGAAACAGATAGTACCGGAAACAGACACGAAGCGAATACAAAGCGGACACGGAAACAAAACTGTGTGTTGACCGGAACTTAAAACCCCCCTTGAATCGTAAAGAAATACAGACAAAAAGCAAACAAATTTATGGAATTTTTCACATGGCTACAAAATAATATAGTTGTGTTAGCAACAGGGTAGTATTGTAGTAACACATGACAATTCCGTATAGGGTCTAGTTGAGTGTGTGGTAGTAAAAGTTGGTCCTCAAATGATCTATTCCTCTCATTCTACTCACTGTGTCATTGTGTGTTGTTTGGTCAATGGGCCACAAAGTAACCATGGGCCTATAGTAGAAATGGAAATTCCATATTCATGGAAACGGAAAGTTCCGTTTCCATGTCTGTTCCACCGGAAAACACCATTCTGTTTTTGTGTTTCCGTTTCCGCATAAAAAATTTCATTTCCATTTCCGTTTTGCAAATTTCCGTTTCCGTTTTCATATTTCCTCTCTGTTTCCGTTTTGCCTTCGGGAAAACGGAAACTTTCCACTCCATTTTCATCCCTACATACTGCGCAAAAATTACGTAAAAGACATTTCCTTGAATTCATCATATAAATGAAATGATACCGATGGAGGTGAATTCTTGGGATGATAATAAAAGTTTTGCACGAAAGTATTGGTGAGTAAGAGATACTGATCGATCCGGTCATGGAGGAAGTCGGTGAGGCCCGCATCTTCAATCAAAGAATAAAAGTCTTCATAAATCCCGGCTTCTCTCAAGAAATTATCACAAGGCCATTCACACGGTCGTACTTCCGCTACACGAGGAAGATTATACTTGGCCTTTTCCTTCTCTTTAGCTTGTTTATCCTTGGAACCTTGGCTAGAAGAGCCCCTCATTAATATTCTCATCATTTTCTGAAAATTTCTGAAATTTTTAGTAACTTCAAAATAAAAGTGAATCAAACTAAACAAGATTGGTAGCAACTACTCCCACAAGTGCCTAGAGCCTATATCATGCATTAGAATTACTTGGGACCTCATAAATTTGACATGCAAGCTCAAGAACAGGGTCACCTATGCAGCAAAAATTTGCAATGAATAAAGCACTAGAACAAAAACTAATTGGACCAATGGAGGAGTCACATACCAAGCAACAATCTCCCAAAGTAGTTTTGTGAATGGAGCTTTGAGCAAGGAGATCGAAAATCGCAGCAAAATGAGCTAGAACTTGTGCTTGAGCTGGATGGGGATTTTTTTGGGAAGAAGATGGAGTGTGTGGGTGTAGGAATAAGTGGAGGTGGGCCACTGTGGGCCCACAAGACAGGGGGGCGTGCCCAGGGTGTGTGGGCGCGCCCTCCACCCTCATGGCCAGGTTCTTGCCCCCCCCCCTGTAGTGTTCTCACTGCCTAAAATCCTCAAATATTCCATAAAAATCATACTAAATTTGCAGGGCAATTGGAGCACTTTTATTTTCGGGATATTTTTTATTGCACGGAAAATTTAGAAAATAGACAGATAATACTATTTTTGCTTTACTTATTCTAAATAACAGAATGTAAAAAGAGGGTACAGAAGGTTGTGCCTTCTAGTTTCATCCATCTCATGATCATCAAAATGAATCCACTAACAAGGTTGATCAAGTCTTGTTAACAAACTTATTCCGAATAACACGGAACCAGAGAAATTTTGAATAACACTAGGTTACCTCAACGGGGATATGCACATCCCCAACAATAAGAATATCATATTTTTTCTTGATAGTAGGAAGAGGAAATTCGAAACTTCCAATAATGATAGTTGGAACTTTTCCAATTGAATTGATGCTATGAACTTGAGGTTGTTTCCTCTGAAAGTGTACTGTATGCTCATTACCATTAACATGAAAAGTGACATTGCCTTTGTTGAAATCAATAACAGCCCCTGCAGTATTCAAAAAGGGTCTACCAAGGATAATCGACATACTATCATCCTCGGGAATATCAAGAATAACAAAGTCCGTTAAGATAGTGACATTTGCAACCACAACAGGCACATCCTCACAAATACCTACAGGAATAGCGGTTGATTTATCAACCATTTGCAAAGATATTTCAGTAGGTGTTAACTTATTCAACTCAAGTCTACGATACAAAGAGAGAGGCATAACACTAACACCGGCTCCAAGATCACATAAACCAGTTTTAACATAGTTTCTTTTAATGGAGCATGGTATAGGTGGTACCCCTGGATCTCCAAGTTTCTTTGGTATTCCACCTTTAAAAGTGTAATTAGCATGCATGGTGGAAATTTCAGCTTCCAGTATTGTTGGGGATATAACTACTGAGTGTAAACCGCCTAGGAGGGGCCAGTTCACGCTCATCCATATTGAAGCCCATAAAGATAATAGAAGATGGCGCTCTACTAGTAAAGCATAGAGGCCTAGAGCCCAAAGGCGGATTAGGGCCCATAGTTGTAAACCGCCACAGTTGTATAACTTGTATTGTAAGTTAGGGAAAGGAAGAGGACGAGCTGGACACTTGTATGAGCCAGCCTTGGAACTCTGTAAACCGGTGGGGTGTCAACCTGTGTATATAAAGGGACGACCAGGCGGCGGTTCAGGGACAAGAAACAACCACTCGAGACTCAGGCAAAGCATATTCGCTCCCTGGTCATCGAAACCCCAATAATCCCATCACAACTAGACGTAGGCTTTTACCTTCATTGTAAGGGGCCGAACTAGTATAAAACTCTCGTGTCCCTTGTTCCGGTTTAACCCCTTTAAGCTAATCTCATTGCGATGGCTCCATGAGTAAGTCCTTCTGCTAGGACATCTGACGTGTTAATTCCACGACAGTTGGCGCCCACCATGGGGCCATCGCACAATGGTTTCGAGTTCTTAAAGGGCAACTTTGAAGGACTCAAAGGGTACGCGGTTGGCCGGATGACCAAGAGTCGTCGCGGCAAGGTCTACATCGACGACGCGGGCTGGGGCCCCGAGGTCGGCTCAATCAAGTACGGGTACCGGGTCCCCTTTGGCGGAAGTCACGTTTTCATCGGCAAGATCGACGAACCGGGCCCTGAGCCGGACATCTCCACCTACCTCATCGAAATGGCTCAGCGTGCAAGTCCTGCCCGAGTTCGGCCTGCCATGAGGCGTGCATTCGTAGGGTTCATCCATGGTGTGGAATCTGAACCGGTGTCCGACGGTGAGACGGCCATCTACTCAGATGGCGAATCATCCACTGGCAAAACCGAGTCATTATACCAATTGCAAGATGGTCGGGTTGGGGGATATTCCGATGGCGACAGTATTCCGGGCCCCTTTGAACCACCAAACTGGGTTGCAATCTTCATGGCCGGTACGCAACCCACCGTGCAATCTTCATCTACAGCAGCAATGATCTCCGGATTGGCAGCCGCGGTAGGAGGCCCGGAGCGCCGTCCGGCTCAAGTTCTTGCCGGTTTGCTGGATGCCTTGATGGCATTGTTGACCACAGCAGTCACCCCGGAGACCCAATTACAGCATAATGCAGATGTCACAAAGTGTCACGCCCAAGATGTGACCCTATCCTAAAGGAACTCGAAGGTCCCACCAAGGATAGAAGCGCATCTTGAAGACGCTTTTGCAAGGTGGATATCATTACATCAACATTACATAATAGATAGGGATACATACATAAGGCATACAATGCCACACGAATACAACATCATCTTACATAAGAGCACCATCCATCTACGGATGAAACACAAACAGAAACTCAAACGACATCCACCCTGCTAGCCCAGTCTGCCGACCTGGAACCTATCCCCTGATCGCAGAAGAAGCAGAAGAAGAACTCCAAAACAAGTAAACATCGCTCTCGCGTCAAGATCATCGCATAACCTGTACCTGCAACTGTTGTTGTAGTAATCTGTGAGCCACGAGGACTCAGCAATCCCATTACCATGGGTATCAAGACTAGCAAAGCTTAAAGGGAAAGGAAGGGGTAAAGTGGTGAGGTTGCAGCAGCGACTAAGCAATGTATGGTGGCTAACATACGCAAATAAGAGCGAGAAGAGAGCAAATGGAATGGTTGTGAAGCTAGCAATGATCAAGAGGTGATCCTGAACTCCTACTTACGTCAAACATAACCCAAAACCGTGTTCACTTCCCGGACTCCGCCGAAAAGAGATCAACACGGCTACACACGCGGTTGATACGTTTTAATTAAGTCAAGTGTCAAGTTCTCTACAACCGGATATTAACAAATTCCCATCTGCCACATAACCGCGGGCACGGCTCTCGAAAGTTTATAACCCTGCAGGGGTGTCCCAACTTAGCCCATGATAAGCTCTCGCGATCAACGAAGGATATTCCTTCTCCCAGGAAGACCCGATCAGTCTCGGAATCCCGGTTTACAAGACATTTCGACAATGGTAAAACAAGTCCAACAAGACTGCCCGATGCGCCGACATCCCGATAGGAGCTGCACATATCTCGCTCTCAGGGCAACACCGGATGAACACTACCTACAACTAAAACCAGACCTCAAGTTTCCCCGGGGTGGCACTGCAAGTGGCTCTACTTCAGACTAACACTTAGAGAAGCATTGGCCCAGGGGGGCTGAATAAAGATGACCCTCGAGAGAGCGACTCCCAAGGGAAAAGTAGGTGGTGGTGAGGCAAATGGTAAAACCAAGGTTGGGCCTTGCTAGAGGAGTTTTATTCAAAGCAAACTGTCAAGGGGGTCCCATAAATCACCCAACCACTTAATGAACGCAAAATCCGGGAACATAATATCGATATGACGGAAACTAGGGCGGCAAGAGTGGAACAAAACACCAGGCATAAGGCCGAGTCTTCCACCCTTTACCAAGTATATAGATGCATTAATTAAATAAGAGATATTGTGATATCCCAACCAAAATCCTGTCCATCATGGAGCAATCTTCAACTTCACCTGCAACTAACAACACTATAAGAGGGGCTGAGCAAAGCGGTAACATAGCCAAGCAACGGTTTGCTAGATGGGTGAAAAGGTTAGAGGCTGACATGGCAATTTGGGAGGCTTGAAGAGCAAAAGATAGGTAGTGCAGCAAAGCGATAGAACGACGCAACTAGCATAGCAATGATATTAGTGAGATCCAAGGTGACGGTCATCTTGCCTGAAATCCCGCAAGGAAGGAGAACGAGTCCATGAAGAAGACGAACGGACGTAGTCGAACGAATCCTCACAACTTCGGAACGAAACCGAAGCTAATGAGAGAAGCAAACCGGAAAGGAGGAAACAACATGGTAAACACACAAGCATAATGCACAATCAAGTATGATGCATGTCCGGTTTAATGAGGCATGGCATGGCAAAGTGCAACAAACAACACTACAATTTAAGTGGAGCTCAATATGCAACGAGTTGCATATTGACAAAACACCACATGCAATTATTTAGTTTGATCTCGTTATAAGCTACTCAACAATATTAAATGTTGTTAAACATGGCAAGAGGTGAAGCATAATTAAACTACCTATCTAGGCAGGTTTAAATGAGCCCGGAACAACAAACAACAATTTCCGGAAAATCCTCATATGCAATTTATGAATTTGCTACTGTTCTGCCCTAAACCATATTTTAATGTTGTTAAACAATAAAACAAAGTGCACCACTAGGCATTTTTTTCACCACATTTACATATAAAGTTGATTAAAATTGGAGCTACGGTTATTTAGTTATGAAATAAATCATTTTAGCATATTATTTAAGAAAAATTAAACAAACAACATTTTAAGCATTTTAAATATGGATGAAAGTGGCATATTATTAATCTACACAAAATTCTAAGCATTTTACATGTTTAAATCATTTTAATCCGATGCACGGTACATGAGTTATTATATGCATGATGCATAGGGGTTTTTTCTGTAAAACTGCAGTTCTTTGGAAAATAGACAAAATCGCAGACGGTAAAAAAAACATAACAGGGCCGAATCTGGCTGGGCCAATAGAGAGGAGGGGCTGGGGGGTTTCTCACCATGGGCCAAGGCCCAGTTGAGGAAGAGGAGGCCGGGCAGGCCAGCGCCGGGCCTTGGAGGCAACAGGCCGGCTGGGAACGCCTGGCGGGGCCTTGCTGCTGATGGGCTAGGAGATCGGGACGAGGCCGGCTTGGATCGAAGCTGCGGTCAACGCGATCGATGTAGGGAAGCAGGGCGCGGTCCTCTACTCGACAGGGAGCAGAAGTAGAGCAGCGGTGCAGCTCAATCCGACGAGGACGGGAGAAGGGGCGCTGGATCCGGGCGACGGCAGGAGGGACTTGGCGACGGCGAGGCAAGTGAAGGCGGCGACTGAAAGTGCTAGTATCGACTAGGGGGGGTGAATAGGAGATTTTTATGAAAGTCTTCAAAACTTGAAAGTTTCGAAGACAAACAACAGAAATGACCTAGTTGATATGCAGCGGAAGATAAACTACCATAAGCAAGCCATAGTCAAGTATGCAATGATGTGAAAGTACAGGACTAATAGCAGCTAAGTAGTAAGGATCAGGATGGAAGATAGTATGAAGCCAATCAACAGTAGCAGTCAAACAATGAAGTCAAACAGATACACATATGGGTAGTGACTTCACGAAGACAAACTTAAGTAAAGGATGGAAAGGGATAGAACCAGTCACTTGTTGAAGACACATGATTTGTTGGACCAGTTCCAGTTGCTGTGAAAACTGTACGTCTGGTTAGGGAGGCTGAGATTTAACTCAGAAGACCGTGTCTTCACCTTATTCCCCTTGAGCTAAGGACAACCAGTCCTCACCCAATCACTCTGGTAAGTCTTCAAGGTAGACTTCCAAACCTTCACAGACTTTGTTCACCCGGCGATCCACAATGACTCTTGGATGCTCAGAACATGACGCCTAACCGGCTGGAGGATACACAGTCCTCAAGTGTAATAAGTCTTCAGGTCACACAGACAGGAAGACTTCAGTGATGCCTAACACTCTTTGGCTCTGGGTGTTTGGGCTTTGTCCTCGCAAGGATTTCTTTCTCTCAAATGCTTCGAGGTGGGTTGCTCTCAAAACGACAAAAGCCGTAAACTAACTCTGAGCAGCCACCAATTTATGGTGTAGGGGGTGGGCTATTTATAGCCACAAGGCAACCCGACCTGATTTGTCCGAAATGACCCTGGGTCACTAAGGAACTGACACGTGTTCCAACGGTCAGATTTCAAACACACGCGGCAACTTTACTTGGGCTACAAGCAAAGCTGACTCATCCAGCTCTGGATAAGATTTGCTCTCATTGTCTTCGCTCGAAGACATAGGATTTGGGTTGAGCATCACTTCAGTCACTCTGACTTAGTTCACTTGGACCCCACTTAATAGTACGGTGGTTCCTATGACTCAACAAAGAAGAAAAGGAAACAACGAAACCACACAGTCTTAGCGCTCCATAGTCTTCACACAATGTCTTCTCATGTCATAGTCTTCAATATGAATATCTTATCATACCACCATTGTCTTCAATGTCTTCATACATTTTTAGGGGTCATCTCCGGTAGGTAAACCGAATCAATGAGGGACACTACCTGCGTTATCCTGCAATCCTCACAAACGCATTAGTCCCTCAACCAACTTTGTCGTCAATACTCCAAAACCAACTAGGGGTGGCACTAGATGCACTTACAATCTCCCCCTTTTTGGTGATTGATGACAAACTGGTTGAAGTTTTCAACGGGGATAAAGTATGTGAAATTGTAAAGGATAGGGAATTGTCTTCATAAGTAGCAAGGGCTCCCCATGAAGATGTGCATATAAGTAATTTGCTTTTCGAATGCAAATGCACATGGCAGGTTGTACTTGTGGAGATCCGCTTCAACTTATGAAGATAATTCATCATGCATGAATTGATATAGCAAGTAGAATGACATGCATAATGAAAAATGGACGTCTACAGAATGATCTAAGTGCGGAAGTTATCATCACACATGTGGAATTTATCATCGCATCACATTAAAGCAAATAAGTAGCAGACGACCATCAAGTTTAGGTGTTACAACTCAAAGAACCAACTGTTTTAAAAGGCAAGAGTTGTAAGCACGAGGAAAAATATAATGCAACTGCCCATATGAACCCGCTTGAAGACTATCAACTCATATGCTTCTCCCCCTTTTGTCAGTAAGGACCAAAAAGGTTTGAAGACATAGAGCATCTACTCGTTCGCATGAGCAGGTGAAGTAGCAGGGTTAACGTTGTTGGTTGGCGGTGCAGACGAGCTTGGTGTAGTGTCGATGCGTGCAGTAGTAGGAGGTGGTGAAGTAGCATCATCTTCATCATCGATCACTCTTGCATTCACAGTTCGACGTAGGACAGCAGTCCGTGGAGGAGTGGTGTCAAACTGGAATCTTTCATTGAAGCCATCGTCTTGAAGATCTGCTTCAGCACTAAGCAGAGTCAAACTCTTCCATGATCGCCGGCAAGTTTCATGAGCAACAAAGGCATTCTTGGTGGCAACATTACGAATGCGATTGACATCCACCAAGAGGCTTTGCATCTGTCTCTTGAGCCAAAAGTGATGTTTATCCTGTTTCTGATGAAGGGCCAGAAGAAGTTCTCGGTCATTGAGAACGCGAGAACGCTTCTGACGCCTTTGGGAAATGGTGCTTTCAGTGGCTTCAGTAGGTGCTCGATGAGGCAGACGAGTATTTCCAGCCAATGGATAGATTCGTGTTGCTGCTTGAACACCTTCAATGGGTTGAGTGAAGCTTTGGTGCTCGACATTCTGAAGACAAAGAGGCTTCTTGGCAGGGTCAGAGTATATGGCTTCAACCGACATATCAACCTCTGGTAAAAAGATCAAATGATTGCGAGCAGATGGCTGATAGTTGACAGTTGAGTGTCGCTTGATGAGGCACATGACCCATGGAGCATAAAACTTCAGACCAAACAGATCAGATCCGGAAGCAGCAAGTTGCCTGATGAAGAATTCTTGAGTATTGAAGCTAATGACATTGAGAATGTAGAAGACCAAAGTCTTCATGGCTCCAAGTTTGGCCGCTGATGAATGTCCTTTGATAGGCCATAGAGTCCGCCTGATAATATGATATATTATGCGTGGCAGATACTCAAGGTCTTCAACAAAGAACTTTGTTGGATATTCAGCGTCAGATGGCAAGGGCTTCATCATGCTCAACATCTGGCTCATGTTGGGTTCTGGCTTATGGAAGATGCTCTCCAATGCATTGCGGTGTAGCTGACAATCAGGTTCATATAGCTCTCCAGGAGTGGCTAGCCCTGTAAGCTCAATGATGTCAAGAGCTTTGGCTTCATGATGAACGTTTCCGGTCATCCACTCGAGGACCCATGTTTTGATATCCCTGTTGTAGCCGCGAATGTGTAGAGTAGCATAGAATTGAAGCAATAGCTCTTCATTCCAATGTTCCTTGTCAGTCACAAAGTTGAGCATACCAGCATCACGAAAGCAATCAAGTGCTTCTTCTAAGCACGGCATTCCAGCAATGGCTTCAGTGTCGAGGCGCATATGAGGGAAAATGCGGCCTTGATCATATAGAACGCAGGAGTAATAGCTTCGCTGTTGATAGCTCCAGAACCAATCTGATGATATCCTTGGTTTGGAGTAGGGGTTCTTTGTGATGTCAAAGAAGGTATTGTGGCTTTTGAAGCCATTAGCATTGAAGGACCCTCGTGAGTTTGCAGTACCTGGAAACCTTGGCAGTCTTGGCTTGGGCTTCTGGACCTGAGGCCTCTGCTCAACATGATAATCAAATTGAGGTCCAGAGGCAGTAGGCGGAGGTACCAGAATGGGCCATCGAACAGTGGTTAGCTGACCATGACTGTATGCTTGCTCAATTGTATGAGGCCTTGGTGGCGGAACAGGAGCAGTGGCAACAGCTGAGGCTTCAGGCTGCACAACAGGTGCTTCGGGAGCAGTTGCCTCATTAGCTTCTGGTGCAGTGGCCTCATTGGCTTCAGGCACACTGGTTGGTTCAAGCTCCACGTTAGTGTCAGCCATGACAACGTCATTGGCTTCATTGGCATTGGAGGTGGCAGCTTCAACATTTTCAACCTCCTCTTGATGAACAGGAGGGTCGGGCACTGGCATGTTCACTTCAGGAACAGCTTCTTCAATAACTGGGGGAGTAGGGACACGTATGTCTTCTTGATTCTCTTTGGCTGATGCAGCCGGAATGTCTTTAGCAGCTTGGGCTTCAGACATGGAGACATTCAAAGTTGGAGTGGGTTCAGAAAATACTTGACGTGCAACAAGTTGGCGTTGCACTTCTCCTTCTGGAACGCTCGTCAGAGGGACTTGAGGCCTTTGTCCTTCGCGAAGCCTGTGAAGTGCTGGCAACGCTTTTGGAGATGGAGATGGCTGGGCCTCAAAGTCTTCATCTTCTTCTTGCACGGGTGGTGTTGCTTGTTGTTGTTGTTGTTGGGGAGTACTTGGGGAGTCTTGTTGCTGTGGGTGATTAGCCCATGATGCATCATGAGCAATTGGCGTCAGAGGACGACCAATGCTGATGAGTTCATTGTTCGTAAGAACAGGCGATGATACCATGTTGTGTTCGATCTGAGGAAGAACTTCATCATCTTCAACATTGTCATGGTGACCAATGTCTTCAGCAGCGGTGGGTTCAGCTGCTGGAATGTCTTCAGCTTCATGAGCCTCTGAGGGAGCAGGCTCATGAACTATCATCTGTCTTTCTTGATGTTCAGACGCAGGGCGAATAACTGAGATGGGTTCAACAACCAGGGGCTCTGTAGGAGCAGCCCGATTTTTCTTGGTCTTGCGCTTCTTCTTGGAGGGAGCAGCATCAGAGGCTTCAGTATTCTTCCTCTTTCTGGCTTCAGCCTCGGCAGCCCTCGTCTTCTTTTGTTCTGAAGCGGTTGTGGTGACCTTTGGCTTCGAGCCAGTCATGCTACTTGGGAAGATAATGCGAGGGGCTTCTTGGCTTGAAGGTGCTGGCTGGTCAGCAGGAAGCTTCTTCTTTTTCTTTGCAGCCATCCTGGGGTCAATGCCAGGACGACCAAGTGACTTGCGCTTCTCGGCCTCATTGTAGGCAAGCACACACTTATCAGCCAAACTCTTCATACGCTCGCGAGAGCCTTGAGCTTCTTGGCGCTTCTTGAGAAAGGCTTCTTTGAGCTCATGCAGCATGACCTTGAAGTTTCCGACGTCTTGAACACTTAGCTTGGCAACGTGCTTCTTGAACTAAGCCTTTTCATAATCAATTTTGTTCTTTAGCTCAACAATGCGCTGAGCAAGAGCTAGCTCAGAAGCAATGTCGCCATTGAAGGCGACGCTGAGGCCAATGGGAAGTTGCAGATCATCAAAGCTGAGGTTTTGTGTATCAAACCACTCATCAATGAAGTTATGAATGATTGCCACATCAAAGAGAGGCAAGTTGTTGAAGATTTCTGCTTCTTCCTTGCTCTTGATCAATTGCTCAAGGGCATCATCAGCAAGATCTTCATCACTAGATAGATCAATGGGATCTTCACGCAGAATAGTAGCAGGAGTCAAGGCTTGATCAGTATGCTGGACAAGTTGCTTTTTCTTCTCTGTCTTCTTGGAGATCCGGGATTGATCTTCATACTGCACACTGGCTTCAGGAGGTGCAGTGGCTAGAGGCTTCGCATGTAAAGCTTTTGGAGGTGCTGATTTAGAAGCCTTTAGCTTCTTATGCTTCTGTGGCTTCGAAGGAGGAGCTGGGGCTTCATCAGCGTCAGCATCATTATCAGAATGATCAACCTTGGCACCTTGGACCAAGATGTAAGTGATGAGGCCATCAAGGTTGGAGAAGCCAATAACATTTGGTTCCGCATCACGTGAGCCGTCAGCACGAGGAGCAGAGGGACCAGGGTTGAAGTCTAGTCCCAATGACTTCTTGTTTTCCTTGGCCGAAGCCTTTGCAAGCTGGAAGTTGCGCTTCAAGAGAGCATCATCACGACACCAGAGTAATGATGTGGGATCGGCATTCTCAGGCTGACGTCCATGGACCATGCAAGGATAGAAATCTTGTGCAATGGCTTCAGCTCTGTTCTTGGGTTGAAGGCCTCAATAGAGAATACCGCCCCAAGGACTCTTGATAGCATTCTTCTCTGCATATTCCTTGGTCACGAATTTGTACTTGAACCATTCTTCAGCCCAATAGCGTCGAATCCATTGGATTCATGTCTTGCGCTGATGATAAGTCTCTTCAGGATCTGTCTTGTAGAGCTCTGCTAGGTCATTAGGCAGATCTTTGGATGTTCCTTCTCTGCACTGTCTGCCACCCTTCCTTGCTGATTTTTCTGCAGCCATGAACTTCAAACTGAATGGCTTCAGTACGTTCAAAGTCTTCAGAGACTTTCGCTTGCTGGTCAAACAGGATCTGGCTTCAGGAGAATTGATATGATGTTGTAAGTATTCTGCAAACGAATGCAGAATATGAGAACCAAGGGATTCTCCCACGGACATGTACCTGTGACAGCATTAGAGATGCGAGGGAAGGGGAAGAGGTCATATGCATTCTCAGAAGATTTTGAAGATAAATCAGTTTGAAGACATTGACCTCATGATGCAAAGACATTCACTTATATAGGTGAGTTGGTTCCAGATTTGTAACAATCCGTGAATAAGTACAAGTGAGGAATCAAACTAGACAGGAAATCTTAGTGAATTGACTAGGCAGTATGAGATGCGGACATAATAGATCTAACATTGAATAAGCTAAAACCACTTTCGGTAAACAGGATGAATCTTGAAGATCAAAAAGGCGGTAAAAATAGAGTTATAATTACCGCACGAAGAACTGCTAGATGGGATGAATAGGAGACCGAGCAGTTCAGCCCACCGTGCCCTAACTTGGCGACGGAGGACACCTACAGCGACGGTGGAGAGGACGATGTCCGCGGTCGGTATGAAGACGGCGTCGGAGAAGTCGCGGTAGCTAAGCGCTTCGTCACCGGCATCGTCAAGAGCTAGCGGTGGCGCTAGGGTTTTGACGAGGTGGAGAGGTGGAAAAAGGATTTCTTTACCTCAGGGGAAAAGTATTTATAAGTAGGTGAGTAGCACAGCGCAATTACGCTGGTGCCCATGGCGGTTCACCTCTGAGGGGCACGTGGCAAGCATGCAACATACTCAGAGTTGTCCCACGTTCCCACGCCCGCCAGGCATGTTGGAGAGTTGTTACGGCCTCTCCGGATTTCAATAATAAAGATAAGTCATTTAAAACAAATTTAACGTTTGTCTCTTTGCCTTCTGCTGACTAGGACGCAGAGAAGACATTTGACAGTTTTAATAGAATGCATATGATTTGGACAGATAGAGTTTGAGATAGAAAGCATAGAGAGGTTAGGGTCCGATCACATTCACTTAGTTCAAAAGATTCAACTTGAAGACATAGCTATAAGTGAATGTTGTAGAGGACAGAACACTAGTATATATATATCCAATCAAATCATCATAGCACAGAAAATCATGAAGATAAATTGAAACTGAAGACAAACCAAATGTGAAGCCTTTGCAAAAGTAGCGCCATGAGAGAAACACTTCAAGCAGAGAAATTTGGTGGTGGCGTTACCCACCGTATCGGAAGTATTAGACCCAGACACAGCGCACAATTATCGTGGCGCTCCAAAGTCAAATTCCATGTTAATATATTCACACTCAGAGTGTAAATCTTCATTGATTGAAGATATACATTACTTTGTGTGTTGCACATCTAAGTCATCAACATGCATAAGTGTTAGGATGTGTGCCTGATCACAGGACATTAGAGGATTCCAAGATATTTAGCTCACACCGTAACTTGCAAAACCTTTTCTCGTCCAAGGGCTTTGTGAAGATATCTGCCAGTTGCTCTTCAGTGTTGACGTGAATGATATCGATATCTTTCTTCATGACATGATCTCTGAGAAAGTGATGATGAATTTCAATGTGCTTTGTCTTTGAGTGTTGGACTGGATTGTTGGCTATTTTGATGGCACTCTTGTTGTCGCAGAAGAGAGGTACTTGTTTCAGGTTGATGCCATAGTCCTTGAGAGTTTGCTTCATCCATAGAAGCTGAGCACAACAGGATCCAGCAGCAATGTATTCAGATTCAGCAGTTGAGAGTGATACACAATTCTGCTTCTTTGAAGACCAACAGACAAGTGATCGACCAAGAAAATGACATGTGCCTGATGTAGACTTGCGATCCACTTTGTCACCGGCATAATCAGCATCCGAGAATCCAACCAAATCAAATTTTGAGCCCTTGGGATACCATAATCCGAGTGTTGGGGTGTAAGCCAAATATCAAAGAATTCGCTTCACAGCTAAGTGATGCGATTCCTTTGGTGCCGCTTGGAATCGAGCACACATGCAAACAGTAAGCATAATATCTGGCCTATATGCACATAGATAAAGTAAAGAACCAATCATGGAGCGGTATACCTTTTGATCGAACTCTTTACCATTATCGTCGGGACCAAGGTGGTGTTTGGCTAGCATTGCGTCGTGTAGCCTTTGCAGTCTTCCATTCCAAACTTCTTCAGACAATCTTTGAGGTATTTTTCTTGAGATATGAAGATGCCATTGCTTTGCTGACGAATTTGAAGACCAAGGAAGAACTTCAGCTCACCCATCATGGACATCTGATATTGCTCTTGCATCATGTATCCAAACTCATCGCTATACTTCTGGTTGGTGCAGCCGAAGATAATGCCATCCACATATATTTGGCACACAAACAGTTCGCCATCATATGTCCTCGTGAAGAGTGTGGGATCGAGGGATCCTGGTTTGAAGCCTTTGCTCTTCAGGAAGTCTTTGATCATATCATACCATGCGCGAGGAGCTTGTTTGAGGCCATACAGTGCTTTGTTTAGCTTGTACACCATATCAGGATGTTTTGGATCTTCAAAGCCAGGTGGTTGAGCGACATATACTTCTTCTTCAATCTTGCCATTGAGAAATGCACTCTTCACATCCATTTGATATAGCAAGATGTTGTGATGATTTGCATAGGCTAGTAGTATGCGAATAGCTTCAAGCCTAGCAGCAGGAGCAAATGTTTCATCGAAGTCCATTCCTTCAACTTGAGTATATCCTTGAGCCACAAGACGTGCTTTGTTTCTGACGACTTGACCATGCTCATCTTGCTTGTTTTGATATATCCATTTTGTTCCAATAATGTTATGCTTGCGAGGGTCAGGTCGCTTGACAAGTTCCCAAACATTATTCAGCTTGAACTGTTGAAGTTCTTCTTGCATGGCTTGAATCCATTCAGGTTCCATAAAAGCTTCAGCAACTTTCTTGGTTTCTGATATTGAAACAAATGAAAAGTGCCCACAGAAGTTTGCTAACTGTGTTGCTCTTGAGCGAGTAAGCGGACCAGGCGCATTGATGCTGTCAATTATCTTCTCGATCTGTACTTCATTTGCAACACGAGGATGAGCAGGACGAAGACTTTGCTCTTGCTGATCATTGTCATTATTGGGAGGATTGTCTTCGGTCTGAGCAGTGTCTTCAGGTTGATTTGGTGCTGAGATGATAAGTTCCTGTTTAGACTGTGCTTCGGAAGGCATGATTTCACCAGTTCCCATCAGCTTGATAGATTCGCTTGGAGGAGCTTCATCTAGGGTACTTGGCAGGATTTCTCTTTGTGAACCATTGGTTTCATCAAATTTCACATCCACAGTTTCAACGATCTTATAGAGAAAGAGGTTGAAGACTCTGTAGGAGTGTGAGTCCTTTCCATAGCCAAGCATGAAGCCTTTGTGAGCCTTAGGTGCAAATTTTGACTTGTGATGCGGATCCTTGATCCAGCATCTAGCTCCAAATACTCTGAAGTAACTAACATTTGGCTTCTTGCCAGTAAGGAGCTCATAGGATGTTTTGTTCAGAAGCTTATGGATGTAGACACGGTTGATGATGTGACAGGCTGTATCAATAGCTTCATGCCAGAACTTTCTTGGTGTCTTGTATTCATCTAGCATTGTTCGAGCCATCTCAATGAGGGTTCTGTTTTTGCGCTCAACGATGCCATTTTGCTGAGGTGTGTACGGAGCAGAGAATTCATGAGTGATTCCCATTGTATCCAGATACAGATCAAGTCCTGTGTTCTTGAATTCAGTACCATTGTCACTTCTGATGTGCTTGATCTTCACGCCATAATTGTTCATTGCTCGATTTGCGAAGCGCCTGAAGACATCTTGCACTTTAGTCTTGTAAAGAATTATATGAACCCATGTGTATCTTGAGTAGTCATCAACAATGACGAAGCCATAGAGACAGGCAGTTGTTGTGAGGGTTGAGTAGTGAGTAGGTCCAAATAAGTCCATGTGTGACAGCTCGAAGGGTTGAGATGTTGTCATGATTGTCTTTGAGGGGTGCTTTGCCCTTGTCATCTTTCCAACTTCACAGGCACCACACAGATGATCCTTCTTGAACTTGACATCTTCGATGCCAATGACATGCTTCTTCTTGACAAGTGAGTGTAAGTTCCTCATGCCAGCATGTCCTAGCCTTCGATGCCAGAGCCAGCATTCTGAAGCTTTTGTGAGAAGACATACGGCAAGCTGTGGACCTGTTGAGAAATCTACCACATATAGATCATCTTTTCGATACCCTTCAAAGACTAGAGACTTGTCAGATTCCATTAGTACAAGGCAACGATATTTTCCAAATAGCACAATCATGTTTAAGTCACAAAGCATTGAGACAGACATTAAGTTGAACCCAAGGGATTCAACAAGCATCACTTTATCCATGTGTTGATCCCTAGAGATTGCAACTCTACCTAGACCCAATACCTTTCTTTTACCAGTGTCAGCAAATGTGATTTGACTCTTGTCGGATGGACGTAAGGTTGAGTCCATGAGAAGACTTCGATCACCAGTCATATGATTAGTGCAACCGCTGTCAATAATCCATTCTGAAGCTTTTGGTGACATGCCCTACAGTGCAGTTAGGAGGATAGGCTTCACAAGGTATGTTGTGAAGCATAAGCATTTTACGCACACTAGGATTATCACAGCTTAGATCAAGATTAGAACACACAGTATGACAGATAAGAGATTCATATGTGGAATATATAGTAAGTCATTTTATCCTGCGTCCCTTTATGTTTTAGGTCCCCAGCAATAATATTGGACGCCATTGATTGCTGGCTGGAGACCACATTCTGCAAAAGAGAGTTAATTCTTCTTCACCACCCACATTTTCAGGGGTGGCTTGGAAGCAATGAGTCTAAGTGCAGCATCTGAGAATTTCGGCTTTGAAGCCCTAGCAAATAGCCTTGCAGGAGATGAATGATACTCATGTGAATAAGCAGAAAAGTTCTTAGTTCTATGAACATAGCGGTTTGAAGACACATGCTCATATTCATGAGTCTGAGTATGATTTCCCTGCAAAACATTGGCGTTAGGGTGACTCAAGTGAGTCCTGTGTTCGTATGAAGCCGTTGGACCATACGATGCCTTTGGTCTGGGGTTTGTCTTCTTCCCTGGTGGTGTCATGATGACATTCACCGGAAGATTCTCAAGGCAGCTTTTGGGAACCCAGATCTTCTTCATAGGAGGTCCATTCCTGCAGTTAGTACCAATATACCTGGCAAACACTTCACCATTCTGATTTTTGAACAGTTTATAGTTTGCATCAAAGGATTCATCAATAATAATAGGATTAGCACAGGTAAATCCAGATAAGGTGGATGGATCCACTGAAGGTTCCTTTGCAGCAACCCATGTGGTTTTGGGATACTGCTCAGGCTTCCAGTAGGAGCCATCAGCATTCATTTTCCTCTCGAACCCAACACCCTCTTTCCTAGGGTTTTGGTTCAGAATCTGCTTTTTGAGGACATCGCAGAGTGTCTGATGTCCCTTCAAACTTTTGTACATCCCTGTTTCAAGCAATGTCTTCAACCTAGTATTTTCATCAGCAATACTAGTGGTATCCTCCGCAGAGGGGTTAGTAACCACATCAGTAGTTGAAGACAGTGAAACAGCAGCAGCAGTGGAACATTCAGCAACAGATGTAGCGTTATCACGCTCAATGCATTTTAGACATGGTGGTTCAAATACATCCTGTGTAACGCTGACGTGTTGAGCAAGTAATGAATCGCGCCCCTTCTGAAGATCTTCATAATTCACTCTTATCTTTTCATGGTCTAGCTTTCTTTGAAGACATTCAGAAGAAAGCTTCTCATGATCAGACAAGAGAGCATTATGTTGATTTTGAAGGGCGTCAAATTTGGACTGAAGTCTCTGAAGACTCTCAGCCAATGCTTTTGAGTGATCCATTTCTTCACCCAACATATCATCGCTCTTACTAAGCATGTTTTGAACCTTTTCCAAGGCTCTTTGTTGTTTAGTGGCAAGGGAAGCAAGTTTGACATAACTGGGGCCAAATTCATCACCTGATTCATCATCACTAGTTTCAGAGAGGCAGCATTCAGTTACCTTGTCACCCCCTGCCATGAGGCAAGGTGAAGATGAAGACGATTCAGGTGCAAAGGTCATCTCCTTAAGAGATTCCTTGTAGTCCTCAAACCAAGGATCATGACGAGTACGATGACCTTCATAGACCTTAGATAGCCGGCCCCAGATTAGCTTCGCGTGATTGAGGTGCATGACGTTCCTGAACTGATTTCGAGACAGATAGGAGCAGATGACATCCTTTGCCGTGAGGTTCAGTAAAGTGTACTTGCGAATGTCATCAGCATCCGCCATCTTGCATAGATTGGTAAGACCAATCTCAGTGACGGTCCACAGTTTGCTATCCATAGCCATGAGTCACTTCTTCATCATGGCCTTCCACCAAGGATATTCATGACCGTCAAAGGTGGGGCAAGATACATTCCTCAATCCTGCAGTCGACATAGCTGAAACTCCAGGTGGTTAAACCGAAACACACAAAACAAGGGAGTACCTTGCTCTGATACCAATTGAAAGTGCTAGTATCGACTAGGGGGGGTGAATAGGCGATTTTTATGAAAGTCTTAACAACTTGAAAGTTTCGAAGACAAACAACAAAAATTACCTAGTTGATATGCAGCGGAAGATAAACTACCATAAGCAAGCCATAGTCAAGTATGCAATGATGTGAAAGTACAGGACTAATAGCAGCTAAGTAGTAAGGATCAGGATGGAAGATAGTATGAAGCCAATCAACAGTAGCAGTCAAACAATGAAGTCAAACAGATACACATATGGGTAGTGACTTCACGAAGACAAACTTAAGTAAAGGATGGGAAGGGATAGAACCAGTCGCTTGTTGAAGACACAGGATTTGTTGGACCAGTTCCAGTTGCTGTGACAACTGTACGTCTGGTTAGGGAGGCTGAGATTTAACTCAGAAGACCGTGTCTTTGCCTTATTCCCCTTGAGCTAAGGACACCCAGTCCTCGCCCAATCACTCTGGTAAGTCTTCAAGGTAGACTTCCAAACCTTCACAGACTTTGTTCACCCGGCGATCCACAATGACTCTTGGATGCTCAGAACGCGACGCCTAACCAGCTGGAGGATACACAGTCCTCAAGTGTAATAAGTCTTCGGGTCACACAGACAGAAAGACTTCAGTGATGCCTAACACTCTTTGGCTCTGGGTGTTTGGGCTTTGTCCTCGCAAGGATTTCTCTCTCTCAAATGCTTCGAGGTGGGTTGCTCTCAAAACGACAAAAGCCGTAAACTAACTCTAAGCAGCCACCAATTTATGGTGTAGGGGGTGGGCTATTTATAGCCACAAGGCAACCCGACCTGATTTGTCCGAAATGACCCTGGGTCACTAAGGAACTGACACGTGTTCCAACGGTCATATTTCAAACACACGCGGCAACTTTACTTGGGCTACAAGCAAAGCTGACTCATCCAGCTCTGGATAAGATTTGCTCTCATTGTCTTCGCTCGAAGACATAGGATTTGGGTTGAGCATCACTTCAGTCACTCTGACTTAGTTCACATGGACCCCACTTAACAGTACGGTGGTTCCTGTGACTCAACAAATAAGAAAAGGAAACAATGAAACCACACAGTCTTCATGCTCCATAGTCTTCACACAATGTCTTCTCATGTCATAGTCTTCAATATGAATATCTTATCATACCACCATTGTCTTCAATGTCTTCATACAGTTTTAGGGGTCATCTCTGGTAGGTAAACCGAATCAATGAGGGACACTACCTGCGTTATCCTGCAATTCTCACAAACGCATTAGTCCCTCAACCAACTTTGTCGTCAATACTCCAAAACCAACTAGGGGTGGCACTAGATGCACTTACAGCGGCGCCAGGTAGGATCTGGGCAGAGGCGAGGTCTTCGCGCGGGCGAGCGAGGCAACAGCGGTGCTTGCCGCGAACGAAGACGACGGGTGGCGGGAGGTCATCCATGGCACCTTGGAGTTCCTGAATAGGGAGAAGGTAAGAGACAGAAACCAGATGAAGGGAGAGAGAGCACGAGAGGAAGAAGGAGATGGCAGGGCGCAAAGGTCGACCAGGAGGGGCGGCGCGCTCGTTGCTGGTTCGCTAGCCGACGGGGTCCATCGAGGTTCGGGAGGCAGCACGAGGAACTGCGGGGAACGAAGGCTGGGCGCGGATCCGTTCGGCCTCGGGCGTCGTCCTCCTAGACGCGGACGAGGAGCTTCTCCAGCGACGGCGCTGTTACAGAGAATAGAGAGAGAGAGAATCGGGTGAGACAAAGAGCAACGAGGGAGATGGAGGAAAGAAGAAAGTGATAAGGCAGGGGCACGAGGTCCTGCTGGCGGCGCTGCTTGCGGCCGGCTCGAGGGATTGGCTGGCGTTTGAAATCGAGGAGGGGATGGATTTGGGAGGATCCCGAGGGGAAGCAAAGAGAGTGGCGGCGGGGAGAAGGATGGGGCAGCTCTCCTTGATTTTAGGGTTGCCCCGCTTATATACGTTGGTAGATTAGGTTAGGGGGATATTTGGTCCCTCCGATATTAATCGGACGGTCCAAAATACTAGGTTGTGAAATCCAAATAAGAAAACGGAGATGTTTTAGGGATGTTGGGGATGATCCGGACCCATCGGTGATGACTGAGCGGGTCGGGTTTGGGGCAGTTTCAGACACACGCAAAAGGGGTTGGTGGCTGTGCAGAGAGGGTGGGCATGGAGTTGAATTCCACCTCATTTGAATTTAATTCAAATGAGTGTGAGAAAGAAGTGGGTATTCGGTATGTCCAAAAATGTTGAGAAATTTGGTGGAGCTCGGGAAAATGACGAAAGAATTTATGGGCAGAGTTGGAGACCAAGAATTGAGATAACAAAGGCATTGGGATTTATTTGCAAGTGTGTTATGATCAATTCCAAATAATGAAATATTTATTATAGCTCCCTAATAATAGTAGGAGACTTTGAATATGTTTTATAGAGAAATCACCATGTGAATATCCCTCGATTTAAATAGATCAACGATCTATGCAATTTATTTAGGTGAGTTTTAAAAAGGGTTGCATGACGACATGATGCAATGCAAATGTGCAATGATGAATGCATCAAACAAAACAAATCACACGACAAAAACTCGGAATAGCTGGAAGTCTTCTGGAGCGTCGGTCTCGGGGCATTACACAAAGCTAAAGGATCAGATAACTCAGGCCAAGGCGGACTTGGTGGCTGAGGAGGCCAGGATGGCTGAAGAGCGGGGCGCTTTAGATGCCCAATCACAACAGATCCAGGCGCAGAATTACCGGCTTATGTTGGATCAGAATGCGTCAAACGAAGTAATGAGAAGGAAGTACCAGTCTCGTCTGCCGCAGATTTACGAGGGTATGAATCTCTTCAATACGCCAGGAGCCGAGCCCAGTAATCCGGTAGTAGTAAACTGGACCGAGGCACCTGGGGTGGTGCCGGATCAGCCACAGATGATGGACCCGCCTCGACGGACGGACAACCCACCGCAATATGTAACAACGCCACCAGGTCACTTCTCTAGCCCTTTGGATAATATGATTGCTGCAGCATCGCATTTGGCAGCTATTCCGATGGAGGGTGATTCACTAGCGGCGGTTGAGACACGACGGACCAGGGATCTTCTTCAAACCGCTGTTGTGCAGCAGTAGGCTTATTCCTACAGCCGAGATACAATACATTCAACCCCTCGTCCGAGCAAGAGTTATAGCAGGCACATGGATGAACCAGCCGTGTCAAGCAGTGCACGGCGTCGTGATGCCCCTCACAGGCCTAATCCGGCGCACGACAGTTTGAATGCTCAGGATGTGGTGAACAACGGCAGATCATGGCGTGAAGCAGAGTTAGCAGCACAGTTGGCAGCACAGTACCAGAATCAACCCGCCCCGGTTTAGCCAGCGGCGTCAGTTGAACGTGGTTTGGCCTTTAGCTCTTGGGGAGTACCGTGCCTCACCCCGGCTCTGCGTAATGTGCGGCTGCCCAAGTATTTCAAGGGTCCGCGTAAAGTGCCTAATTATACCGCTGATCAGCCCCCTGAGGTGTGGGTTGAAAGTTATGAGATGGCAATGGAGATGCTAGATGTGGATGAAGCGGCATGTGCAAAATACTTCACCATGATGTTAGAAGGAACGGCTCGTACCTGGCTGAAGAGCCTGCCTGTTAACTCGATCCGTTCATGGGATGAGTTGAAGGCCAAGTTTATAGCAAACTTCAAGGATACGTGCAAGCAACTCATGTCCATTGTGGATCTGGCAGCTTGTGTCCAAGGAGAGAATGAGTCAACAACCCATTGGGTGCGCCGGGTTTCAGAAGTTTTGCATTCGTCAGGCCGCATCAATCCCGACACGGCAATTGTGACCTTGGAAGGTAATTGCCGATTTAAGTCACTGAAGATGAAGTTGGGATGGCTCAAGCGTCACTACAATGATATGGGAACGCTCATGGCGGCTCTGGTTAAGTATGCGGATTCTGATAATACCAAGGACCCCGATTCTGACGAAGAAAAGCAGGAGAAGGGAAAGAAGAATGCCGGTTTAAAAGGACAGCATAACCAGGCGAGCCATGGGAACAATGGTAAGCGAAAAGCGGACAATTCAGATTTTGTGGCTAACACTAGTATGCAAGGCAATATGCAGCGCCGTAAGGGTAAACCGCCCCAGCGCGATGGAGGCATGGATCTGGAATGCTTGTTCAACCAGCCCTGCCCAAAGCACGGGACAAAGGAGGTTCCGGCCACGCACCTCTGGAAGGATTGTCACATCATGAGGGAATTCAAAAACTCTGATCTCTTCCGGTATGACCAGGGTCCATCAGGTGGTTCCGGTCCAAGATTTCACGGGCCGGGTTATGGTGGTGGCGGTTCAAACTCAGGATTTCAGAATAATCAGGGCAATCAGAACAACCAAGGTGGTCACAATCAACAGAGTAATCAGGGGAATCAACGGCAGTCGGGTTATCAGAGCAACCCGAAACAGTCAAACGGTGGACAGTATCATGTCTTCACTACTAGTTTGTGCAAGCGCGATCAGAAGCTCCATAAAAGGGCAGTAAACTCTGTTGAACTAGCAGTGCCCCGTTATCTACGCTGGTCTGAGCAGCCTATTGTCTGGAGTCGGGAGGATCATCCGCCCCGGGTTGACAATCCGGGTCACCTAGCTTTGGTGGTTGCACCGCAGGTTGGAGGTTATAAGTTCACAAAGGTGCTCATGGACGGAGGGAGCAGTATCAATATCTTGTATTAAGAAACCTTCCGGCGTATGGGGTTGACAGATAAGAACCTTAGACCGCCAAACACCGTTTTTCATGGTGTGGTGCCTGGTAAATCGGCTTACCCAGTTGGTAACATAGCTCTGGAGGTGGTTTTTAGACATGATCATGATTCAAGATCAGAGACGGTGACCTTTGAAGTGGTCAAGATCAGAAGCCTGTACCATGCCTTGTTTGGGCGGCCAGTTTATGCAAAATTCATGGCAAGGTCGTGTTATGTTTATCTGCAGCTCAAGATGCCGGGTCATAAGGGGACCATCACGATTCACGGTAGCCGCAAGATTGTGTTGGGGTGCGAGGAAGGTGATGCGGCTTATGCTGAATCGGTTTGTGCAATGGAGGAGTTGAAGTTTTATAAGGACAATGTTGATCTGGCAGATATGACTTCTCTAAAGAAGCCAACTACAGAGCATGATCCGGCCTTGAAGTTTAAATCGGCTCATGAGACTAAATTGGTTGATTTTGTTCCTGGCGATTCATCCAAGCAGTTCAGCATCAGCGTCAACTTGGATCCGAAATAGGAAAGCGCGCTCATTGAGTTCATCCATGAGAACCGGGACATCTTTGCATGAAAACCTTCTGACATGCCAGGTGTACCGAGGGAACTCGCTGAGCACACTCTTAATATTGATCCGAAGTTCAAACCGGTCAAACAGTTTCTTCGCTGTTTTAATGAAGAGAGGCGCAAGGCCATTGGTGAAGAGGTAGCCCGGCTGTTGGCAGAAGGGTTTATTGTGGAGGTGTTTCACCCAGAGTGGTTGGCCAATCCGCTGCTGGTACATAAGAAAAACGGCACTTGGCGTATGTGTGTGGATTACACAGATTTAAACAAAGCTTGTCCAGTTGATCCCTTTGCCCTCCCTCGTATTGATCAAATCATTGATGCTCTGGCGGGTTGTGAGCATTTGAGTTTCTTGGATGCTTATTCTGGTTATCATCAGATCAAGATGGCAGTTAAGGACCAGGAGAAGACAGCCTTCATCACTCCCTTTGGAGCCTTCTGTTATGTATCTATGCCTTTTGAACTCAAGAGTGCCCAGGCAACTTATCAGCGATGTGTGCAGAACTGTCTTCATACTCAGATTGGGCGCAATGTTCATGCTTATGTGGATGATATTGTGGTAAAATCCAGGAAGAAGGAGACGCTGATAGATGACCTCAAGGAGACCTTTGATAACCTATGGGTTTATAAGATGATGCTCAATCCGGACAAGTGCGTCTTCGGTGTTCCAGCAGGCAAGCTCCTAGGGTTTCTGGTATCTAACAAGGGTATCGAGGCTAATCCGGAAAAGATTAAAGCTATTATGTCCCTCGCTAAACCGGCGTGTATCAATGATGTTCAACGTCTGGCAGGTCGCATTGCGGCTTTGAGCCAGTTTATCAGTAGATTGGGAGAAAAGGCGACCCCCCTGTATCAGATGTTGAAGAAGACAGACAATTTTGTCTGGAATGATGTTGCTGATGTGGCATTTGAAGACTTAAAGAAGTAGTTGGCTGAACCGCCAGTTCTTGCTGCTCCAGTTGATAAGGAGCCACTGTTGTTATATGTGGCTGCTAATGCCCGGGTGTCAGTGTAGCTATTGTGGTGGAGCGCAAGGAGGCTGGAAAGGAATACCCGGTTCAAAGGCCGGTTTATTATATCAGCGAAGTGCTCATTGAGTAAAAGCAAAGATATCTGCATTGGCAGAAGCTGGTATCACTACAAAAAAATACACTTCCGTGATGATGCGTGTTTGTCACAGTAGGTCGCGTTTTTTGTCATGCATGTACATCCATGAGGATTTTTTCAGAATCAAGATAGTCATACCTGTGCTGTCCTAGAAGTGTTCCATGACATTACCAAAATTATCATCACGGAAGTGTCCACTTCCATGACGATAAATCGCGCGTCACAGAAGTGCTTTCGTCAAGGGTGACCGACACGTGGCATCCACTGTAACGGAACGCCGTTAAGCTATCAGGTCGGGTTTTGGATCCGATAACCCATTAACAGCCCCGACCAATGGGGATTTTCCACGTGTAAAATCATCATTGGCTGGAGGAAACACGTGTCGGCTCACCATTGGGACAGATCTCATCCGCTCATTGGACCGAAGGTGCCTATGATACGGCGACACGTGGCACGACCCAACAGAGGCCCATTCCTATGAAAAGGCCGGCCCGTTTGACTTGGTCAAAAGGTGGCGGGCCGGCCCACGGAAAGCCTGTTAACGGCATGTTCGCATATAGCCCATTTACAGCCCGCTAACCCAGGGCCCGTTACGCCCTATCCGAATTAGGCCCAGTAGCGTCATCTGGGCCGTCCAATATAATTCCAGCCCGTTTTAACTTCTGGCCCATGTGTGGCCCATGACTTCTTTCAGCCCATATGAGGCCCTTTGTAACTCTTGGCCCATTAACAGCCTGTGGTGAAACTGGCCCGTAATGAACAGTGTACCACTTTATACCCATTAATGGCCCGTTATTCTATTGGGCCGTTTCCAGCCCAAGTTATCTTTCGGCCTTCTCAGGGCCCATTGATTCTTGGGCTCATTTGCAGCATTCGGTTACATACGGCCCGTTACTGTCATTTTCTGCTTGTGGGCCAAATTCAGCCCATCGTTATAGTCGGCCCGTTTGCAGACCGTTAATACGTTGGGCCGTTTTCATGTCAAAAGAACCCGTTGGGCTGTTTTCGTAGAGTTATCAAATACGGTCTATTTACGGCCCGTCATGGTCCACGAATTGTACGGCCCATGATTGGCGAAATGATGATACACCCCGTAGAAGGCCCATGGATCTACGGCCTGTATGAGGCCCATGGATATACGGTCTGTAGAAGGCCCGTGGGTCGTATGGCCCGTAGAAGGCCCATGGACCCTACGGCCCATAGAAGGCCCATGGACCCTAAGGCCCGTATAGAAGGCCAATGGATCCTACGGCCCTTATAGAAGGCCAATGGATCCTACGGCCGGAAGAAGGCCCATGGATCATACGGCCTGCAGGAGGCCCATGGTTACAACAGTCTGTGTGTTGCCATGATTATTTTGGACTAGTTACCAAAAATAGGCTATTGTGGCCACTAGAAAAACACAGAAAAAGAACTGCAGTGACTACAAGCAAACAACTAAACAAGACAATAAGGAAATAAATAAGCAAGCAATTAACGCTAGCCTATTACCACTATTACACATATTACATCCACTGGGCATCAAAGTTCGCCACCAGTGCAAATATAGGGAACAAAGCAGCATATTACATACACTGGATGTCAAAATTGGCCACCAGTGCAAATAAACGCGGCAGCAAAACAAGAGCATAACTGAAACAACTTCAGAAGAGCCCAAGAAACATTATCCTGGGTATCCACCATTCTGGCAATAAGCTTAGCAAGCTGATTAGCTTTGTCCTGTTTGGCGCTAAAATCCTCCAACGCTTGCTGTTGCACCAGAAAGTATGCATCTGAATGCTCCAGGGACTTCCGTAGTCCTTCCGCTTCTTGTCGCAGCACAGCTGATCGATGTCTTTCAGCTTGTAGTTGAGACTCAAGAAACCGAACTGATTCAGATAGTGACTTTGAATAGCTTGTGCAAGCAGTAGTGGTCGGTAACTCGAACACTAAACCAAGACAGGACTTTGGGGTTGTCTCGCTGTCTTCAAGATAGTCTTCCTTAGCTGTTTTATCAGCTTTGTTGGAGACCAACAAGGATGTGTCACTATCCTGAACCTTATCTGCATTACTTTCTTTACCATTGCTTAATAAGGCACTCTTCCCCAATATTCTGTCAGCATTCTAAAAGAAGAAACAAGCAGACACATAACAAGTTTAGCATGTACTAGTATATGAAACTCATTTCGATGAACCGGTTCATTAGTAAGCTGGACAGGATTAAACTACCAAGTCTTCTATTGCCAAGTACTAGTACATAATAAAAGCATCAAACAAACATATATCTATGTCCTATGGTCACTGCATTGTCTTGCCAAATCAAAATAGAGACACGGTTCAAATCATATCAGTTCAAGACAAAGTAGCAGTGAAAGAATACAAAGTGTGGGAAACTACACAGCACAACAAGATTTCAGATGGGTACCATGGGTCTACATGTACAACAACACTATTGGCTGTGTTGTGATGCTAGTAATGTGCATGATATGAAAGTCAACTGTATACACAATTGAAATCAAAAGAGCTATTGATAAGAGCAAACATGTTAAAGAAACATGTGTGAACATACCTGTTGTGCCATTGGAGTTTCGATTGGATCCTTCAATTTTAAAAAAAAGTTTGTATCAGTAAATACAGTGATACAAGAGCAAAGCAATCATAGTTAAAAAAGGTGCGCCTAAGCGAGCGCTTAAGCGCGCCTAGGCTCTAGGCATTGGCAAAACGCATTGCGCATAACTATGCTTAATCTGTGCATAACTGCGCATAAGCATGCGCTTTGGTCAGTAAAGCGCAAGGCGGTGGCAAAACGCACAATTAACGCCTAGCGCTTTTTTGAACTATGATAGCAATGGAATCTTAAATTAGAACAGTTGTTCTTCAGGTTTAGGCACTTGTTCTACATGAACAGAGTACAGTAAGATGCAAGAATATAATACTTAAAAATAGAAAATGAGCTCATAGACCTTACCACATTATTGGTTCGGGACCAGTACAGAACAAGGCGTTCCCAGTCATCGTCCAGTAAATGTGTCTCGGGAGAATGTAAGGGAATTTGATGAGTTTCTTTGCCGGTGAAGTATGTTTTCTTTAGGTAATTCCGATACTGCCACCAAGCATTCTTGAAGATATCAGAGGTATTAGCACAGGTTACCTCATCCCGAGTTTCCAAATCGGTCCTTCTCTATAGTGAAAAATGGGAAAATTTGCTGTATTATAACCATCATGGAGGTAGGATGTATGGGACGAAGCAAAGTAATTGCCATGAATAACATTACTTACACATAACTCCTGGACAAACACCTGCAACTGGCATTTTCCTTCATCTTCAGTATAATATTTCCAAGATGGGAAGATACGCACATACAATTTAACAACATCAAATGCGAGAGATGCTAAACTATGACTAGCTGGTTGTGCTTCCTCCACAGGAATAAGCGTACTAACTGGTGGAGTTGGGGTTCGCCGTGATAGTACTGGCCCTTTGGGCACTGGAGCTGCCTTACTAACTGCTCTTGTTTGGGAGCTCTGTGGTGGAGATGGTGTTGTGTCAACAAGAACTGGGTTACTATCGGCTAGGGTTGGGGTTAGATTGGGTGAAGCTGGTTCTCTATCCATCACAGTAGGGGTACAATCTCCGAGAGTTTGGGTTATGTGTGGTAGGACTGGTTCTTGTGCATGTACAACCGGGGTGCTATCTCCACCAATAGGTAGCACTGTTTTATTTGAAGATCGTGTTTTTATTCTGCTAGATACTGGCATCACACGCTCCAATTCAAATGGCTGATAAACAGGAAACATAGTTGAATGTACAGACATTGTATGAGAGACAGATGCAATAGATAGTGTGGAAAAAAGAGGGCATGAAATAGTTGACATGTATATTGTTTAACTAAAACGGATAGCATGACATAATTTCACATATATGATGTCTATCTAAACTTGATAGCATAGCATAACATAATTCAAAGATATGATGAATAACTAAACATGATCGCATGACATAATTCACCTACATGTTATCTAAGTAATCAGGATCGCATCATTTAATTCACATATGTGATTTATATGCTAAACAGAGGGCATTCGATATGATGTCTGAACTAAGAACATGGTGTTGAATATTGTGTATATGATGTCTAAACTATGTGATGCAAGACATTGTATGCATGATATGAGCAGTATAACCGTGCCAAGTTAGAGCATACACCTCAGTGGGGGAATAGGACTGGTCATTTGTCTCTGAATCCATCTCTGAGGAGCTATCGGGACCCAACAAGAGATCTGCTTCGACAGGTAGCACTATCTGCTCTGAAGGCCTTGTTTTCACTCCAGATTTTCCCATCTCCCACCCAAATGGCTGATTCACAGGAAGAGTAGTTTAATGTACAAACATTGTCGACAAATGGAAATGTAATGAAGAAAAGGATGGGCAAGATATCATTCAAATATATGATGCCTAGTTAAACAGGATGGCATTGCACATTTCACATATATTATGGCTGGCTAAAAGACATGAGACTGCATAATTCCCATATATGATATAGAAACTAAACAGGTGGCATTACAGAACATGTCTAAACTAAGCAAATGACATATATGATGTCAAAAGTAGGCACTGCAAGGCAACATATGCATGATATGACTAACATCATCATGCCAAGGTAGAGCAAACACCTTGGGGGGTAAATAGGAGTGGTCAGCGGCGTCTGAATCCGCCTCAGAACAGATATCTTCCTCTGGATTACAATCTGGAGAGGGGTGGGGAGGGTTTGCCATTGAACCCACCATGGAGCGATGTCTGCATGACATTGTATTGCCGCGCAAAACTCTTCTCTTTTTCTCTACATGTCCAGCATGACTGTGTACAATATCTGACATGCATACGAAAAAATATGGTGAGATTATGTAAGGAGAGCATGCAGAAATTTAGAGTGATGGTAACAACCAGTGAATGGATCCAAAAATAATGATAGCAGGCTGATGATTGCTTTAAATTAATAAAAAGACAGATGATGATTGCTTTACTATTTGTTTCCCACCCAAGATGAACAACATAGGCATACCCTAGGTGAACTAGATATTAGACATACATACTATTCATTGCTGCCTCGATATGTGCCCCACAACTAATTTAGAACTCAAGTTTTAACATTAATTTGGACCTGACTTGGGGGTCCAAGAGCTGAACAGGACGATAAAGTAGCAGGTAAGTTTAAGCAATGCATAACATAAGCAGAAACAAAAGAGTGCGATCTCTCTTGTGGACCCATGTACTCCTCAGGTTCATCTGCTGAGTCGATGATGGTGATGCCGTTGCGGTGGGTGCCGGCGGCAGGGAAGGAGATCTGAGGCGGAGATAGACGGTCAGGAGTCGTGATGTCTAGTTTGGTGGATACTTTTGTCGATGGAGCAGCTCAGGTGAGGTGGACGACGTCGCGGAAGGAGCAGGACAAACCACACAAAGTTCCCTTCGACACGTACCTGTAACTGAAGTAATTCTGTAAGGGCTCATTTGGCTTGCATGATTCTTAAAACGCAGGGATAGGAAAAACACAGGAATAGGATAGGAAAATGCACATGGTAAACAGAGCATTTGTAAACACAAGATTTCTGTCAACCTGGGTGTTTGGTTTACAGGAATTGGAAGAGCAGAGGAATGCAAAGAAACATGGACAAAATAAAGTGAAACCATATGAAAGCGTGTACAGTTAGAATGTTATTCTGGCACTAATGCACTTGGTCTTGTTTTCATGCATAGGATTTTGAAAAGTAGGTCCAGGTGGATGTTCTGCTTCATTCCTTTCAACAAAATGCATGAATAATTGAATAGTAGAGTGCCATTGGAAAACTCCCTATTGCTATGTTTTTCCGTTGAACCAAAATAGCCCTAATGGATCGACGTGAATGTATAGTAATAAGTGATGCAACAAGTGTACAACCTCTTTGCCGTAGCCGTGTCGACCTCAGCATCATTGGGTTGGTTGCTGAAGCAGTTGAGCCAGAGGTGGCTGTCGGAGGTGTGGAGGAAGATTTGAGGAATCTGTAGACGGCGTCCAGGGCACTGCTCTATTGTGATGGATCGTTCTATCGTTGGAGCAGCTCCAGTGAGCCGTAAGACGTCAAGGCTGAAGTAGCACAAGACAGACATCATCAATCTCAAGTGGGATTCTAATAGCATCTCCAATAGATGATGTAAAATGGATGTAAAATTAACATCACCAAAAACCACCTGACTACAACAGATGAGGTAAAAACTGTTGACTCTGAACTTAACTGTCGAAACTGAAATTTACTATAGAATCTAAATGCTGCAATCGAAACTGAACGCAATGGCAGCAGAGAGGCACTTGACATGTAGTTTAGGGAGGGCATGTAGTTCATCTTCAACCTGCACCCCCCTGAGCCGCCAGCCACCACAGGCCAAACCGCCGGCCCCAGCGCCGCCTCGCCGCCCCGAAACAACTCGCCACCGCTGCCCCGGCCAGCCCTCTAGGCCCCCCGCCCCCCACCATGAACCCTAAGATAGATAGTGGGGTACCTCTCCGGCGAGCCCC
>NC_041383.1:650615857-650641058 GCF_002162155.2 Triticum dicoccoides | reverse complement strand
TCGACTGAAGTGTGGCTTAATCGGAGCAGAGCAGCAGCACGAGCGAGGGGGAGAGCAGCAGCAGCAGCTGGGCGAGCGAACGATCGAGAGAGAGCCGGAGCAGCAGCAGCAGCAGCGCGAGCGAGCGAGCGAGAGCCGGAGCAGCAGCAGCAGATCCGGCTGGTATGGACACTGCCACCGAAGGGGCCCCGCACTGGGGGAGAGCCGCCGTGGAGATGTCGCCCGCGGAGCCGGCTTCAAGGTAGCCGCTCCATGGGGGTACGGGATGGAGCACCTTCGGCGCCGGGAGGTCGAGTTAAGGAGAAGGTTTGATGCAATGAGTGTACAACCTCTTTGGTGGCGCCGAGTAGGCCTCAGCTTCGTCCGAGGAGTCGGTGAGGATGTTGTGGTTGGCGGCGCTGTGGGGATGGAGCAGCCGCGATAGACGAGGCGATCGTCGGAGCAGCTCCTTGGAGGTGGAGGACGGGGCGGCTGAACCGGCAGGACGGCGAGATGGACGACGGATCCTCATCCGGGGAGGTGGACGAGGGACGTCGAGGTGTTGCGGTGGACGACGTCGTCGGGGAAGAGGCTCTGGCTAGGCAGCGGTGACGTGGTGGACGGAGGAGGGTGGGGTTTCGCGGCTGGAGTGGAGAGGTTATGGCGGCCTGGGATTTCGAATGGTGAAAAGGGGGCGATGGGAGGGGGTGAAGCATGACTTAGGGACACGCTTGTCCAAAATGTAGGGTGTGTTACAAAAGTACCCCCCACCGATTTGAACTAGCGGCCCTTTCGGCTCAGGGTTAGAAGGGGGATTTCATGTGTCGGGATTTGGCAGCTGGAGGGAGTTTTCGCGCGCGTTGTAATTTCGGGATAGCAAGGTGCGGGTTGTGAAGGCGCCAGTTTTGGGAGCACGATATCTGAATTTTCGGGATATAACAAGACGCAGGTTGAATTTTAGGGACAAGCCTAACGTGTAGTAATATTGTACTTGTACGTACCAAATCAATTCGCACTTCCCTCAACCAAAAAGAAAATGAAAAATAAAACTATTCACACCACACAAAGAGAGAGTCTTGCCCCGTTTTACTATACAAATGCTATTCAAAGCTACTCCCTCCTACCATCTATATAGGGCCTAATGCGTTTTTCGATGCTAACTTTGACCAAATATTAGAGCAATGATATATGACATGCAACTTACCCAAAGCACACCGTTAACTTCGTCTGTGAAAGGTTCTTTCAATGATATAATTTTCACATTGTGCATGTCATGTACTATTAATCTTGTCAATAGTCAAAGGAGGTCTTAAAAATCTCATTACGCCCTATATAGATGGAAAGAGGGAGTATGAATCCATGTTATGTCCGCTTAAATTTTTTCACTTGTTGTATAATGCATGTAACCTACTCATACCAACATTTTAGTGCATTCCAAATGTCTATACTACCGCTGCAATTCGAACTAAATTTGAATTCGTTTCTCTATTTCAATAAGAATCAACAATCATGATTGTTGCCAACTTCAACCATCATTCGTGTATTACCTTAATAACACACCACATGATTACTATAGAGATAGATATGAACTATGTGTACTACGTGAACTCGGATTCTATTTTTTGAATACTCTTGATGTTGATTCCAAATAATAGTACATTTGATGTACTAACTATATATTCATAATCTAAACCATGTTACATACGTACACCGTGTTTATCACACAAATTATAGTGCCCCGCCCCCTACATTATGACAAGTATTTAGACCTGAGTTGCAAAAGCCACACATTAGCCCAAATTATAATCAATGTTCTACATTATGATATCTTATTCAAGTATCCGTATCCACTTTTTTGTAATGAATTATGATCTTTGTTCGTCTTTTACACCTTCACGATCCTCTTCTATTCGTAGCTAGCTAGCGCTAACTTTCTATCATGCATGCACATGCCCGCACCCCTCACACACCCTTAGCGTCCCCTCCATCGCGCATGTTCATTATTTCTCTTTAGGTCGTCCACCAGCGGTGTGTGTAGGCCCCCGGCTCCTTCTTTCTGGAACACACAGGTCGATATACCTCTCTAGCCAAGTGTGCCTACAACAAACACATATATACTTCCCCTCTTCTCTTATCACCGTCCATGCTCCCATATGTCCAATACGATTCCACGCAGGTGCACACTCCCGCCCCTCTTTTCATTAATCACATGCTCGCACACTCCTCCCCCCTCGACATGGTAGGCCTCTCGCACCACCTCCTAGCCACACCCTCTCCCCATGTCTGCCTCTCCGGACCTTATTTGCTTCTAACACATGCAGGCGTGTATATGAAATGATCTCCCTACATATAGCCAGGTCGACTATAATTCGTTTTCACCAAGCACCGATACACTTACCTCGCTAGTTATGTCTCTCCTTTTCTCGGACACATGATGGTTGATCTTCCTATGTAGTTACGCATGCTTACCACAACCATATCTTCTCCCCTCATCATCCTTGAATACCTCCCGACCCGTCTCTCACACACACGTGCATAGACAGACAGACATCCCCCGCCCTCTCTTATTGATATTGCACTCATACCCTCCGTTTGTCTAGCAGGCCTCTCCCACCATTTGTGAGACGCCACTCCACCACCAACCCTCCGATGCTCTACCTTTGTCTTTTTCCCAACCTTATTCCTCTACTACACATATCCATGGATGTCGATCGATCTCCCTCAATACATAGCTAGGTCTCTCTCCTTCCCCACACATATAATAGTCGACCGGTCTCTACCCCCCCCCCACCACACACACACCGATAGTCGAACGTTGTAGGTAGGTATCCATGCCACGGAGAAGAACTGCACCTCTGCCCTCTCAAATTCCAGTAGGCCAGTCACCCTGTATCTTTGACATGGGCAAAAACAAATTCGATGGCACTCTTTATCGATCGCGCAGCCACACACTTCATCCCTGTTTTCAATTCTATCGATATCTCACGTCCATGACTCCATTTCACACACATTGCATATGTTACGCTTTTCTGATTGAGATATCATCAACACATTGCCTCTGTTTCGCACAAACCATCTCTCTCACACCCACCCACGTATGTACCTGCACCTAAAGAAGAAGTGCATGCAGGACGCACGTACTCACGTCTCGTTCCCGGCCACACCCGCGTGGGTACACGGTGGAGTTCGTTTCTGTACGAAAAGGCAGCCCACGTGATAATTTGACGCGTGTAGCAGTTGTTTACTCGAAGGAGGGTCGGTACCACGCCTAGAATATAAAACGATTGCCGTGGGGAAAATGGAAAAATGGGTTTGTCTCTCGTCACACCATCTCACACAAGGCCGTCGTGGCCTCTCTCTCTCAGCGTTGGTTGGTGATCGAACCGCATCCCGTCCGCCGGTGAAAAGGGAGGATGTGCATTCCTTCGACGGCGTTGAGGCAGCTCGTCCCGATCTATGGTACCCGCCGTTCTCTCTGACCAAGCTCCGGCGCGGTAGGGCCTTTGCCACTTCCTCGCTGCCACAGTATGGGCAGATCCCGGCCGCCGACGCCCTCCTAGTAACATCTCGACGACCCTCAGGTACAGCTTCCTCCGGCCTTGCTCCACTGCCCATCTTCCCATGTTGCTCCATGTAGATCTTCTTTAGTTGTTTGCTTAAATCGTATCTCGGTCAGCGTACTTTCCATCTTGCAATCTCGTTCTCAAACCATTTTTGATAAACCACCATGTGCTATCTTTCCCTTTTTACATGGAACATGCTTCTTTTTTGTCGGCGTATGTGTCTTCAACTCGTGTTGTTGGGCAGTAATTGTTTCCTTTTGACCTCCTTTTGCAAACAGGGCTATCCATTTTCACCTCGTTGCTATTGCGACCTTTTGGTGAACTACACAAATCACTTTTCTGAAGAGTGTTTTGTGCAATTCTGCCAAAATGTCACACGGGCAACATTTTTTCATTTCTATGGGACTGCGGAAAGGGAGATTGGTTTTGCTATCCCCCTCATCCAACTCCGTGCCTAATCTTCTCCAACAAGAAGTTAGTCCTAAAGAGAGATCGTAGAGGTGATCGGCTTCTATTTATGTGTGTTATGTTTCATCATCTAGTTCCACTATTATTGTAATCACACTGACTGGATATCTTTACAAACAGGGATGGTCCACCCGATTTTTGTGGAGTTGCACAAAATGATCGGATTGTGGTGTCCTTCATACACCTCTTTTTTGGCTACAGAGCTGGGTGAAACTAGCTGCCAAGCAATGAACACTGTGCCAAGGAAATGGAGCCATGCCTACGAACAGCATCGATCAATTATATTTTTTTTCTTTATTTGTACACCTTCTCACAACTTTGTCTTCAGTTGTGATGTGAATATTGGTGTTGATCAGCGAACCATTGAGATGCATTAGCCATGGTAGTTTCATTTGTATTTGATGGAGTGTTGTAACGAGATAATCTCGAGGCAAGACACATGAATGCTAAGTTGAAACCTTTTTTTTCTGCGGGAACCAGAGTTGAAACCTTCATAGCATCACAGTACAATTTCATCAAAATTATGCGTACATATAAACAAATCCTGAAGGATTGATAGCAATGCCAGAAACAATTCAACTTCGTTTCGCCGACATGTTGGACATCCTTCATCCGGCTCCACCTGCCATGCAGAAATATTAAGTGCACAACACAACTTCAGGGAAAGATTCACCCCGGTCGTTGCGCCGCAGTAGTAATGACTAGTGAGCAGTCAAATCACAGAGCCCCACCTTTGCCACAGTAACTTGCTCAGACGAAGCAACCATCATTTCTTTGTTCCTTGTATCCGCTGGTACTCCCATATTCCCACAGTAATTAGTTGCTCGGGCGAATCAACCATCACTATATCCGCTCACGTGTGATGACCACAGGAGCTATCCATTCAGATTGCATGTTAAAAAATAAAGGTCGATAACTAATGCGGCAAACTTTCAAAAAAGCTAATGCGGCACCTTGGGCCAACGCGGCCGGATCGCATTTTGCACGAGAAATTACACACCATGTTTCATTGACATGTGGTCCCATTCCAACATATCTGTGAGACGACGGTGAGTAGTAGGAGTATTTCTGAACCGACATGTAGGCCGGGTCGCCCCTTCGTGAACCATGGAAAACTAGCAACCGTCCACCGACTCTTCGCCTTTCCCTCTCGATTTGGAACTGCTGTCGCACGCTCTTCCTCTCCCTCCTCCATTTTCCTTCAGCCCTTCACCCTTTCTTCTGCCATTGTTCGATCGTCTTCTCCATGGAGGGAACAGGACAGAAACGACCCCGTTATTCTTGCCCTGATCTGAAAGATGACGTGGTGCAGGAACTCATTAATTGGTGCCCATTCTCCTCGGCTAGCATGGCAGGTTCGTTCAAGCCCATTCTCGACTCAACTAATAACATCATTACAAGGAACCCAAGAGTCAAGGAGCGGTTTGATCTCCCCTACCTTCTTCGTCGTGACCCTGCTGACTGGCACCGTCACGACGGAGGCCTCGCCCTGTGCAAGTTGTTGCCGCTTGATAACGATACGTATGATGTTAACATGCCATCGCTTGAGGGCAAGGCTTGGGCAGGCGCAAATGAAGATTGGGTTGTTTACATTGGGTCCAACTGCGAGTGGGAACTTGTGAATGTGTACACTCGTGACCGGGTTCCACTTCCAAAAATCTCAGCAGACTGCCCAGAGGTTGAGCACACCGGTATTGTACGCACGTTCAAATACAATCGTGGTGACTGTCTTCTACGGAAGATAGCAATTTCTCGAGTTCCCAACCGCTCTTGGAATTACAACAACTATGAAGTTGTTGCTATCTTTGACAAGCTTGTTGCCGTCCTTGCTGGTTTGACTCGATGGATATTGCTCAAAAATCAGTTTTTGTACACGCATGAGTACTGTGATGCAATTCAATACGAGGGCCTTGTGTTTGCTGACACCAATAGTGGCACTGTTTTTGCATGGAATCGTTGTTTCGGTACGTTTGTCTTCCACCATAATTATAATTGTTTCATCCACATGCATGCGGGTTAGCAAGTTTCCCTTTACTAATTAACCTTCTTCTTGTGTTTCCAAGGTCTTGTGAACATTCCACCACCTATACTTGAAGGTTTTTATAACCAAGGGGGAGATGACGATGGTGATGATCACGAGCATGAGGACGAGCAGTGCCCATATACTCTTTGGCGCCTGGCAACTAATTCCGATGGATCACCTCTTCTCGTGTGTATACAGCCCACTGATGATGTTACTGCTAAGGAAGTAGGTGTAGTCTCCCATGGTCACTGAGGGAGTCCTGGACTAGGGGGTGTCCGGATAGCCGAACTATCATCATCGGCCGGACTCCAAGACTATGAAGATACAAGATTGAAGACTTCGTTCCGTGTCCGGATGGGACTTTCCTTGGCGTGGAAGGCAAGCTTGGCGATACGGATATGTAGATCTCCTACCATTGTAACCGACTCTGTGTAACCCTAGCCCTCTCCGGTGTCTATATAAACCGGATGGTTTTAGTCCGTAGGACGGAACAACAATCATACCATAGGCTAGCTTCTAGGGTTTAGCCTCCTTGATCTCGTGGTAGATCTACTCTTGTAATACCCACATCCAATATCAATCAAGCAGGACGTAGGGTTTTACCTCCATCAAGAGGGCCCGAACCTGGGTAAAACATCGTGTCCCTTGTCTCATGTTACCATCCGCCTAGACGCACAGTTCGGGACCCCCTACCCGAGATCCGCCGGTTTTGACACCGACATTGGTGCTTTCGTTGAGAGTTCCTCTGTGCCGTCATCGATAGGCTCGATGGCTCCTTCGATCATCAACAACGACGCGGTCCAGGGTGAGACTTTTCTCCCCGGACAGATCTTCGTATTCGGTGGCTTTGCACTGCGTGCCAATTCGTTTGGCCATCTGGAGCAGATCGAAAGCTACGCTCCTGGCCGTCAGGTCAGATTTGGAAGTCTGAACTTCACAGCTGACATCCGCGGAGACTTGATCTTCAATGGATTCGAGCCACAGCCGAGCGCGCCGCACTGTCACGATGGGCATGATTTAGCTCTACTGCCGAACAGTGCCCTGGAGGCCGCACACGAGTCCGCTACGACCCTCGATTCGGAGCCGGCTGTGCAGATCGAGGATGGGTGGTTAGACACCGCCTCGGGGGCTGCAACCTCTATGTTGATAGAGCCGAATACTGACTTGGTCCGTTCTGAAGCTCGTGACTCCAAGGTGCCGGACTCCGAACCTCCCGCACCCCCTCCAATCAAATCCGATTGGGCGCCGATCATGGAGTTCACCGCTGCGGACATCTTTCAGCACTCACCTTTCGGCCACATCCTGAGTTTGCCAAAGTATCTCTCGTTATCAGGAGAGCCCTGGCCGGACTGTGGTCAGGACGGTTGGGATGCGGACGACGAAGAAATTCAAGACCCACCCACCACCCACTTAGTAGCCACTGTCGACGACTTAACCGACATGCTAGACTTTGACTCCGAAGACATCGACGGTATGGACGATGATGCCGGAGACGACCAAGAACCAGCGCCTACTGGGCACTGGAAAGCCACCTCGTCATATGACATATACATGGTGGATATCCCAAAGGATGGGAATGGCAGAGGAACAGCGGAAGAAGACTCCTCCAAGAAACAGCCCAAGCGCCGGCGTCAGCGGCACCGCTCTAAATCCCGCCACAGCAAGAATGGCGATTCCGGCACCAGAGATAATAATACCCCAGACAGTGCTGAAGACCACCCCCTCCAGCAAGATTCGGCGCAGGAGGACAGAGATGCCAGCCCTCATGAGAGAGCGGCAGACGAAGAGGTAGAGGATGATAATTACATGCCTCCCTCTGGAGACGAGGCAAGCCTCGACGACGACGAATTTGTCGTGCCTGAGGATCCTGTCGAAAAAGAGCGTTTTAAACGGAGGATTATGGCCACGGCAAATAGCCTCAAGAAAAAGCAGCAACAGCTTAGAGCTGATCAGGATCTGCTAGCCGACAGATGGACCGAAGTCCTTGTGGCCGAAGAGCATGAGCTCGAAAGCCCCTCCAAAAGCTACCCCAAACACAAGTTGCTCCCCCGATTAGAGGAGGAGGCATATAAACCTACATCACCAGAGCACAATGCGGTGGACCGGCCACCTTGTGGCCGCGACAGAGATGCCTCTAGGCCCTCCACTCGAACCGTACCCCGGCATCGCTCGAAAAGCACAAGGCCACAGGGGAACACTCCGGACTTGCGAGATATATTGGAGGATAAGGCAAGACAATCAAGATTGATCTATGGATCATGTGGGCGCCCCATGATACGTGACGACAACCGTCGCGTCGGACACAGCAAGTCCGGCCGGGCCGAACACAGTAGACAAAGCTCGTTGTAGCTCCGTCGCGATATAGCCCAATACAGAGGTTCCGTACACCCACTATGCTTCACAAATGAAGTAATGGATTATCAAATCCCCGAAGGGTTTAAACCCGTGAATATTGAATCCTATGATGGCACAACAGACCCCGCGGTTTGGATCGAAGACTATCTCCTTCATATCCACATGGCCCGCGGTGACGACCTTCCCGCCATCAAATACCTCCCACTCAAGCTTAAAGGACCAGCTCAGCATTGGCTTAACAGCTTGCCAGCAGAATCAATTGGGTGTTGGGAGGACCTGGAAGCCGCATTCCTTGATAACTTCCAGGGCACGTATGTGCGACCACCAGATGCTAACGACCTAAGCCACATAATTCAGCAGCCAGACGAATCGGCCAGACAATTCTGGACACGGTTCTTAACTAAGAAAAATCAAATCGTCGACTATCCGGATGCGGAGGCCCTCGCGTCCTTCAAACATAACATCCGCGACGAGTGGCTTGCCCGGCACCTGGGACAGGAAAAGCCTAAATCCATGGCAGCCCTCACATCACTCATGACCCGCTTCTGCACGGGAGAGGACAGCTGGCTAGCCCGCAGCAACAACCTCCGCAAAAATTCTGGCAGTCTGGATACAAAGCACCGCAATGGCAGGTCACGTCGCAACAAGAACAAACGCCGCATTAACGGCAACAATAATGAGGATACGGCAGTCATTGCCGGATTCAGAGGCTCCAAATCCGGTCAGCGGAAAAAGCCATTCAAAAGAACTACTACGGGTCCGTCCAATTTGGACCGAATACTCGATCGCTCGTGCCAGATACACGGCACCCCCGAAAAGCCAGCCAACCACACCAACAGGGACTGTTGGGTATTCAAGCAGGCAGGCAAGCTAATTGCCGAAAACAATGGCAAGGGGCTGCATAGCGATGACGAAGAAGAGACCCGACCGCCGAAAAATAGAGGACAGAAGGGTTTCCCCCCACAAGTGCGGATGGTGAATATGATATATGCAACCCACATACCCAAGAGGGAGCGGAAGCGTGCACTCAGGGACGTATACGCGATGGAGCCAGTCGCCCTGAAGTTCAACCCATGGTCCTCCTGCCCGATCACTTTTGATCGAAGGGACCACCCCACCAGCATCCGCCACGGCGGATTCGCCGCATTGGATTTAGACCCAATCATCGATGGATTTCACCTCACCAAAGTCCTGATGGACGGCGACAGCAGCCTGAACCTGCTTTATCAGGACACAGTGTGCAAGATGGGCATAGACCCCTCAAGGATTAAACCCACAAAGACGACCTTCAAAGGCATCATACCAGGTGTAGAGGCCAATTGTATGGGCTCAGTTACACTGGAAGTGGTCTTCGGATCCCCGGATAACTTCCGAAGGGAGGAGTTAATCTTCGACATAGTTCCGTTCCGCAGCGGCTATCATGCTCTGCTCGGACGGACCGCGTTTGCAAAGTTCAACGCGGTGCCGCACTACGCATACCTCAAGCTCAAGATGCCAGGCCCTCGAGGAGTCATCACGGTCAACGGAAACACCGAACGCTCCCTCCGAACGGAGGAACATACAGCGGCTCTCACGGCAGAAGTACAATGCAGCCTCTTAAGGCAATTCTTGAGTCCGACCGTTAAGCGACCGGACACGGCTAAACGCGCCCGGAGTAACCTACAACAAGACCACCTGGCACGTTCCGAGCACGCGTAGCAATGCGGCCCCAACCCCAGCCCTTGCAAGATCGCAAGACTGGTCCTTCGCGTACATCATTACGCTCTGGAGATACCATGGGCATAGGGGAAGGGGCACGACCACGACAGGCCCAGAATGCGGCTTAACCACATCAGGGGCTCCCAAGTGTGTCATTCCTTTTTTTTCTTACCCACAGGACTCCGTTCACCAGAGGCCCTGTCCGGCAGTAGACCGGCCGAACTCACGATGCAATAGCCAGGGAAGGAGAAAGGCTACGACGAATATCCAGGTGGTCTCCATTACGAGCACTAAATCTATTTTATACACCATTCCGCAGCCTACCCCTGGAGGGGGACATGTTTAATAGTCCCATCCCTTGCTCATCGCACTATTTGTATCGTTCTGCATTCATGGCAGTATTTCTTGAATAAACAATGCAACACCTTTTTGCTTATAATTGCATTCCTTTCTTATACATATGTTCATTTATGACATGTCGCATCCGTACACTTTGGTACGGCTAAATACACCAGGGGCTTAAGTTCCCCACATTATGGTGTGATAAGTCCGAACACTTTCACAAGTGCGGCACCCCAAACTTATAGCATTATATGCATCGGCTCCGAATCATGTCTTGGGTCAATAGTTGGGTTTGCCCGGCTCCCATGTTTTGGTACCTTACGTTCCGTTCTATCGGCTAAGGTAGCACTGGGAGAACCACTACGATTGCGCCCCAGTTGAGCTGGGCGAGCGCCTCAGTGGAGAAAGCTAAAACTGACCGTCATGATGAGGTGAGAGCCGGTCGCTGTTCGAGAGGTTTTTTCGAGTCCCTAAAGACTTATGCCGCTTAGAGCGAGGAACCGGCTTTGTCCTGCCCAGGCGTGGATAGCGCCCCGAATTCGGCCTTCCGAACACTAGGGGCTTCGCCAAAATTTAAAATTATAGAATTCTATGGCTAAGTGAGAGTGTTCAAGCATTATAAGTCCGGTTGCCTAGTTCGTTGTGTTGAGCGCCTCCCTAGATGGACCCATATATGGGAACAAGAGTGCTCAAATTTATCCCGAACACCCCAGCACTCATGGCATGGGGGCTGAAGCCGACGACTTGCCATCTCTCAGATTTGATAAACAGCCGCACAGAAGGTAATATTTTAAATCAACAAGCGTTGCTTAGCGCATATGAACAAAGTTTTCAGCGCACAGGATAACAAAATACGAGTCTACTCAAATATTACATTATTGGAGAACTCACCCGCAATAGTGCGGGCACCCTTCAGGACACTCTTGTAATACATCTCGGGCGTGCGATACTCCTTGCCCGGCGGTAGCGCGTCCGTCACAAGCTTCTCAGCATCCATCTTGCCCCAGTGCACCTTAGCACGGGCAAGGGCCCGACGGGCACCTTCAATACAGGTGGATCGCTTGATGACCTCAACCCATGGACAAGCATCCACCAGCCGCCGCACAAGGCCAAAGTAGCTCCCAGGCATGGCCTCATTGGGCCACAGCCGAACTATGAGGCCCTTCATGGCCTGTTCGGCCACCTTGTGGAGCTCGACCAGCTGCTTCAGCTGGTCGCTAAGGGGCACCGGATGTCTGGCCTCAACATACTGAGACCAGAAGACCTTCTCCGTCGAGCTCCCCTCCTCGGCCCTATAGAAAGCGGCAGCATCAGACACGCTGCGGGGCAGATCTACGAACGCTCCTGGAGAGCTCCGAATTCGGGTAAGTAACAGGTAATTCACATTCACATGCTTGCTTTGCATGAAAAATGCCTTACCCGCCGCTATTTTCTTCAACCCCTCGATTTCCTGAAGGGCCTTGTGGGCTTTGGCCTTAGCGGCTTTGGCGTTCTCAAGAGTCGAGGCAAGCTTGGACTCTCGAGTCTTCGAGTCGCGCTCCAAACTCTCATGCTTTTCCACGAGAGCCTGGAGCTCTTGCTGTACCTCCGCCACCCGCGCCTCCTGCTTCTCTCGCCTGGCGTGCTCCACGGCCGCATTACGTTCGGCCGCGGACACCGCCTCCTTCAGGGTCGCCACCTCGTTCGTGGCCCCTGAAGTACCCACGTTATCCTTGTCATTTCTCTTGCAACCAAATCCTTTTTTGTAAGGTACAACTTTAATAAGGTGTTACTCACATTCCTTGTCCTCGAGATGCTTCTTGGCACGGCCGAGCTCATTCTCGGACCGCTCGAGGCTTTGCTTCAAAGCATTGACCTCCGCAGTCAGTGCGGCAGAGGTCAGCAGCGCAGCCTGCAATCCCATATTGACATATTTATTAAGACTCCTGCGTATATCTTTTTAGATCCTCAGTCCGGCTTTTCTTTCCGAACACCGAACTGAGCATCAGGGGCTACTGTCTATGCGGTACTATTTTACATATATTAATATTCTTACCACAAAGCCTGATAGAAGGCTGGTGCAGGCTTCGGTCAGCTTGCTTTTGGCGAGCTGAACCTTCTGAATCACCGCACTCATGACAGTGCGGTGTTCCTCCTCGATGAAAGCGCCGTTGAGCGCCTCCAGCAAGTTATCCGGCGCCTCCGGTTGGACGGAGGCCGCCGGCGTCATGGTCTTGCCCTTCTTACGAACGGGCCGCCCGTCAAACTCCGGAACCACTGCAGGTTCCGGTGCGGAGTCCGGTATGAAGTCCGGGAGGTTGCCCTGTGGCACCTTCGGGTCCTCCTCCTCCAGGTGGGTCCTTCTCTGGGATCCCACCTCGGCATCGTCAGCGTCACGGGGGGAGGAGGCGGTTGGAAGTGAAGTACTGTTCACATCCGACGTGCCCAAGGACCCGCTCGACGAAGCGGGAAGATCGTCCTTGGGCGGACTGCAGGGTTGTATGCGGCGTTAGAAAGACACCATGTGGCAGAAAGAAACATCATGAATTCATTCGGGAGTCCGGATACTTACGTCTCGCTAGGGGCTTGGCCCTTGGAGGCCAGTCCTCGTCGTCGTCACCGGCGTGGGCGGAACAGTCCGGGGGAAGAGTACTTCCCTTCTTGGACCCTTCGGCCTCCCTCGTTGGGGAAGCCTTCCTTTTCTTCCCTCCCCCCGCTGGGGGAGAGGCCTTTTTCTTCTCCTCCTCGTCCTCGTGGGAGGAGTCCACCTCGGAGTCATCGGACACCTGAAAATAGGAACTCTTTCGAGTGCCCATGGCCTCCTTCTTGGCCTTCTTCTCCGGCACCACGTGGGGTGCCGGAACCAGCAGCCCTGCTAAACGGGCATCCGCTGGGTCTTCTGGCAAAGGGGCCGGACAGTTAGTCTGCTCGGCCTTCTTCAGCCAGTCCTGTCAAAGGAGAGGGAGTTTAGATCCCGCATGGAGTCAAACTATGGAAAACAAGTGTCCCGTAAAGGGTAAAATCGCTTAGCTCGCTAGCCTGGCACTGCGAGCTGAATCCGCGATCTTCGGTAGCGGATGCGGGAGCCTCGGCACCCTTAAACAACACCTTCCAGGCATCTTCGTACCTAGTGTCGAAGAGCCCACTCAAGGTTCGGTGCTGGGCCGGATCGAACTCCCACAATTTGAAGGCCCGTTGTTGGCACGGGAGAATCCAGCGGATGAGCATGACCTGGACTACGTTGACAAGCTTGAGCTTCTTGTTCACTAGCTTTTGGATGCAGGCTTGGAGTCCGGTCAGCTCCTCCGAATCGCCCCAAGTCAGGCCACTCTCTTTCCAAGAGGTGAGCCATGTGGGGATGCCAGATCTGAATTCGGGGGCCGCTGCCCATTTAGGGTCACGCGGCTCGGTGATGTAGAACCACACCGATTGCCACCCCTTGACGGTTTCCACGAAGGCGCCCTCAAGCCAAGTAACGTTGGGTATCTTACCCACCATGGCGCCTCCGCACTCCGCTTGACTGCCCTTCACAACCTTCGGCTTGACATTGAAGGTCTTGAGCCACAAGCCGAAGTGGAGCTGGATGCAGAGGAAAGCCTCGCACACGACGATAAACGCCGAGATGTTGAGGATGAAATTCGGGGCCAGATCATGGAAATCCAGGCCGTAGTAGAACATGAGCCCCCGGACAAAGGGGTGAAGTGGGAAGCCCAATCCACGGAGGAAATGGGGAAGGAATACCACCCTCTCATGGGGCCTGGGGGTGGGGATGGGCTGCCCCTCATCAGGGATCCGGTGCACGATGTCGCTGGACAGATATCCGGCGCAGCGCAGCTTCTTGATGTGCCCCTCCGTAACGGAGGAGGCCATCCAGTTGCCTCCCGCTCCAGACATAGTTGGAGAAGGTTGAGGTGAGATGTGCGGACTTGGGCGCTGGAGCTCGAGTGCACGGAGATGGATAAGCAAAGGAGGAAGAAGGCGTAGGTAAAAAGGTGGATCCTTATCCCCTTATATATGGGCGGACGAAACTATGCGTCCCCACCGGCCTGATAAAACTCGCTTTTCTCCCAAGCGCCGCAATCAATGGCGCGGTTGGGTTACCCACGTCTGTATTGAAGGGAATCCCGGAATAAGGGGAACACGATCTCTGGTTCGACAAGACGTGCCAAGGAAACCGCTTCGCTAAACGCGCTGAGGTGGTATAATAAAAACGATTCAAGTAAAGGCTTGGTTGTGGTGTGACGTCACGCCACGAAACACGTCAGCAGATTGAACTTGTGTTAATATTATTCTCTCTACGGTGGAATGTGGAATTTATTTTGCAGAGCCGGACAGTATCCTGGTGTTCACAATCTTCTATAAATTATTCGGAGGAGGAACCCGCCTTGCAATGCCGAAGACAATATGCGTGCCGGACTCGTCGTCATTGAAGCCTAGTTCAGGGGCTACTGAGGGAGTCCTGGACTAGGGGGTGTCCGGATAGCCGAACTATCATCATCGGCCGGACTCCAAGACTATGAAGATACAAGATTGAAGACTTCGTCCCGTGTCCGGATGGGACTTTCCTTGGCGTGGAAGGCAAGCTTGGCGATACGGATATGTAGATCTCCTACCATTGTAACCGACTCTGTGTAACCCTAGCCCTCTCCGGTGTCTATATAAACCGGATGGTTTTAGTCTGTAGGATGGAACAACAATCATACCATAGGCTAGCTTCCAGGGTTTAGCCTCCTTGATCTCGTGGTAGATCTACTCTTGTAATACCCACATCATCAATATCAATCAAGCAGGACGTAGGGTTTTACCTCCATCAAGAGGGCCCGAACCTGGGTAAAATATTGTGTCCCTTGTCTCCTGTTACCATCCGCCTAGACGCATAGTTCGGGACCGCCTACCCGAGATCCGCCGGTTTTGACACCGACAGTCGCACTCTCCGGACCTATTCCAACACCCGTTGCATGGTATTCGGGATGGAGACTAGTGTGCTAGCGCCAACACCTTCTCCCTGGTACAGAATTGATAGTCTTGGAGAAAACTCGCTCTTCCTTGGACAAAACTATCTGATGATGGTGAAAGGCGATCCAACTGTTGTTGACACAACGTTACTAGCACCATTTATGAGAAGCAACTGTGTCTATACCTCGAACATTAGCGTGGTTCCCTACCCTAGTACTGATACAGTAGGCCGCTTCAGCCTGGATGATCAGTTCTGCGTTGGTCTCGAGAACGACAATAGATGGCCCGTCCCAGAGAATCACTTGTGATTCAAAGCAAGCTTTTCCAACGCCAAGGAATCGTTGAGTTGAAGTTCATTTCATTGCTTGTTATTTGTTGTATGGTGAAAACTTTAGTATTTATAATGTATCCTCGTTGTCGATGTGGGTTGATGACCTGTTGTATGTAATAAAATGATATGCCTGTGATAAACTTACTAAATTTACGAATGGCTTTCGAGTTGCTTCTGTGAGTGAGTGGTGCGACGAGGCAAAAAAATATTTTCCGAATACATAATTGTACATGCATTGCAACAGGTTATCGGATGAGGCCAATCAACAATAGTAGTACACTATTTGTACTAGCTTCACATGCTTCGCGCATCGTGCGGGTGTTTTTACTGTAGCCATATTGTACGTAACCAGCACATCGAATCCTCGATACTAGTACTATATAGTAAGTAGTAGGTGTAGTAGGGTGGCATGGGCCAAAACAAGCATTCACATCCAGGAGTACAGCACACGCCACCAGCACGACTTCCATCTGACACCATATTTCTTGGAGTCTGTGCTAGTGTAATCTCTTCAACCTCATCGTTTCTCTAACTCAGCCATCGTGCGGCGGGCGAGGTGGGGGTTTGCCGATAGTCGGTTTCCTCAACTGCGGTCCCACTTGTAAGGCCAACTCCAATGCTCTATCAATATATGGATGTACTCTTCTTCCCAATACAAAAACTTGCATCCATTCTACTCCCTCCGTTGCACAATACATGCCTTCTATTTCTCAAAATATATATGTATCTGGACATGTTTTAGTATATAGGTACATCCATTTTTGGACAAATGAAAGTCAAGTATGTTGGAATGGAGGGAGTACACAATAAAAAATTTAAGTTAGCACAACTAGTCTAATCCGAGAGCACAACCGAAGATTTGGTCGGGTTCTTCCTCCTTTTGCCGACATGTGGGACATCCAGCATCCAGGTCGTGTCATGGAAGAAAATAGAGTGGTAGTTGAAGCCACGAGATGTGCATCTTGGGTTAAACTGTAAATAGAATCGTACTACTCTTTAGTAACTCCAAAAGCGGCCATCAAAGATCTTTATTGGATTTGTTTTTCATCACTAGCACGTCGAGGTGAAAGATGTGCAGGTTCAGTGGGTCCTCTTGCGTTTTCACTGACATGTGGGGCCGCATGTGAGCAAGCAGACGATGGGCTCCGCGCGTCCGCTGGCTGGCTGAGAAGAGAGATAGAGGAGGGCTGAGCACGGACTGCAGGAAATTTGTTCTACGTAACCAGCACCTTGATATTCGCGTGTGGTTGTTTCTAGAATAAAAAAAAGGAGGTACCCCTACTTATGTTACTCCCACTACGCCTAGCCTAAGGTTAGTAGGTGACCTTGCGCTTGGCTCTTCGCCTCTTCCGGAAGTCGATGGTTCTACAATAGTGCTTCTGGCAATCTGACACCAAATGAACTGCTGCACGTCCACCGCTTGTAAGCAAAAGTTTCTCCTCATGATGCGAGCCACCGCGCACGTGTTGGCGAGGGAGAAGGCATAATCAAGCTTCTCGTCGTTCTGCGAGTTGATGGGACACATCAAAGTTATTTACTAGTAGTACGTACTCTCTCCAAAAAAGGGTTGACCATGTCATTTCCACCATCCCGTGCTCCATCGTTGAGTACGTGCACTATTCACGTGCCATTCACGTGCCATTGAGGAGAAAAAATATTGCGTGGGTGCCATTGAAGTGCACGACTCACTTACGAAAAAGGGTTCCCCCCCCCCCGCACGACTCACTTACGCACTGCTTATCTGATTATCTCCATTTTCTTGCATGACACATGCACCTTGATGCTAGATGTCTCGCATGTTGGGAAAAGGATGAACAAAGCTCACGTAAAAGAAAAGAGTTGAAGAGCATAGATTCCCGACGACCGAGGAGGAGCAAGGAACCTCGTGGTGGAGCGTCTGCAAGGAACCTTGCGCGTTTTCCCCTGTTTTTTGCCGCCTGCCCACCTATAAACAACTAATAGAACATTAACTTTTCGCTAACCACTAGAAACGGTACATCAGGATGCTAAGTTGAAGATGTTTTATACTCCCTCCGTTCCCAAATATAAGTCTTTTTAGATATTTCAATAAGGGACTACATACGAAACAATATGAGTGAATCTACACTCTAAAATATGTCTACATACATCCGTATGTTGTAGTCTATTTGAAATTGCTAGAAAGAATTATTGTTAGGAACGGAGGGAGTAGTTTATATTGAATTATTGATAACCACGCAACAAGCCACGCATGTACAGGACGCATGCAGCCACGCATGTACACAAGCCAACGCACTAACTCCATCCGATCCAACTCATGCACATACGCGCACAACACGGAGCACACAACGCACGTTCACAAGACGTGCATGCACACACGATCGGTCGTAGAATGCACCTGAATAACACATGCATGCGCACACACTCGGCTACATGGAGGCGTGCGCCATCTGCAGCGACGTCCGGTTCGTCGTGCTACAGCGAAGCTCGCATGCAACGGCGCATACACATCTCTTGCAGCACCTCTTTGTCGTCGTTGCTCAACTACTAGCCGGAGACGAAGACAACTGCAGCCTCGGCCTTAGAGCTAGCACAGATGGAAAAAACACGCACGCTGCATGCACACGAGCACATACGAAGTGCCCACGACGTGGTGGTGGTGCGTCCCCAATCGCCTCTACTCCTTCTGCGCATGTTGTCTATCAAGGCGGCTGCATGCTAATGATGATGTGGGTGAGATCTTCTAGGACTCAGATGATGACGAGGAAAATTATGAGACACAAGGTGACGTACACCGTCAAGGTCCACGGTCAAGGGGGTGCTAGTAAGTGCTTAGATGTGCTTAGAGCAAGTACAATAGAGCTGAGTTAGCGTGCTATAAGGAATAAACTATAGTATATTTCTTCTTAGTTGGAGGAAAGAGAAGAGGAGAGAGAAGGTAAGCGGGCTCTTCGTGAAGAGCCAGCTCTAGCACGTGTTCCTAGGCACTTTGTGAGAATGAAAGGCGGGCCACAGAACAAAAAAGTAGTAGTACACTCTTTTGATCTACTATTGTACATGTTGACTATAATCCTCTCTCTCCTCTTTAATTGCTTTGCCACATCATTTTTTTGCCTATGTGGCATCCTTAGCACCTGTACACCGTGGAGCACTGGGAAGGGCCTAATGCTCTTTAGATGAGGTGCTAAGTGCATTAAATGGCTTAGTAACTCAAGTCGTCAATGCATAGGTGCTTAGTTTATTGATGCCACATCATATTTTATGCCTACGTGGCAGGCTTAGCAGCTATACATGGTGGAGCACTGGGAGAGGCCAAGGCTGGTCATAGTGGGGAGTAACTTGTATTGTAACATATTACTATGTTACTCTAAACATCTCTATAAACCAGAAAGGTGGGAGTAGTAACATAGACTAGTGTCATATGCAGAGTATGGGAGCACATGATATTTCCCCGTCCGGACCGATCCCAAGTTGGCTTCTCACCTTCTTGGCCCAACAAAAACCCCTCCCCCCCCTCCCGCGCGCGCTTCCTGCCCGGCGCCAGCTAAGCCCGCCGCTCCACATTGATGGCAAGTCAGGGCGACGCGACCTCTCACTGCTTCCACCGTTGAAGCGGCACGCCGACAGAGGGCACCGCCCGCTGCATGCCCGGCATTTCAGACTACACAGTGGATAGTAACTTTTAGAGCAAGTACTACAATTAGGTGACATAAGCAGGTTATAAGGATTTAAATATAGTATTTGTGCTTAGTTGAAGGAGAGAGAAGAGGAGAGAGAAGAGAAGCGGATTGTAAACGTGTAGCCGATTGTACTCCAACATACTTTGTGAGACAAAAGGTGGGGCCATTATTAACGATATGGTATTTATACTAAAAGGACTAACGAATGCCTTAATTACTCCGGGTTTTTTTTGAGACAAACCTTGGTGGGGCTATTATTGACTTTTTTTGAGCTATTATTGACTTGGACGTGGGGTTTGGGGGCCAAAGGCCTACTATTATACTCGCACGACCGACCTGACATGCTCTACCCTAGCCGTCGTTGTATCATATGGTTTCGCACCGTTCCAGATCTTAGCGCCGCCACACAATTCTTCTCCAGCCCTCCTTCTGGCATGCACCGCGAGAAGGGACAGCAGTCCTCTGAACCCCTCCTTTCGTGATCCTGTACGGGAGAGGGGCGATCAGGTTTTTGGGGAGCACACTCTTGTGACTGCTGCCAGCGACGACTTCCTCAACGACAGCCTTCTTCCCCGACCTCGGTAACCTCTTCATCAACGACATGAGTGACAACATCAACCACATCGGTTCTGCTCCTGCTGTATAGTATGTGATTCTGTCCTCCTGGTTTAGTCCTCACTCGTCCAGAAAACCCCGCTCACCTTCTTCCTCACTCGTACAGAAAATGCCTGCTCCTCTTCTTCCACTCCTATAGAAATCCCCAGCCCTCCTTCTTCCCCACTCGCACTGCCACTAGGCTCGTCTTTGGCTACTCTGCTCAAACCCGTGAGCTCGGCGCGACGCCCACAAGGAAAATGGAGTCGGCTGGCCCCAGCGCCAAGAAGATGAGGCTCCCGCCAGCGGCGACGCCGGTTGTAGATCCTGCACCCAGTAGCGCGGGGAGAAGCGGCGAGCCCCCCCCCCCACCCGGATCTGAGGAATCGGTAGAATCTCCGGTGGACCGCATCAGCGATCTCCCAGGCGTCATCCTTGAGGAGATCATCTCGCTTCTCCCCACCAAGGATTGCTGCCGCACATAAGTCCTCCCAACTCGATGGCGCCCTCTATGGCGCACCGCGCCCCTCAATCTCGACTGTCATCAGATATCTTTCCTTCCTGAATTTGATCTCATTAGAGCCATCGTCTCTTCTCACCAGCAGGGCCCCATTCAATGCCTCTGCATCCCGACAAGCTACCTGATGTCCATACCCGGCAAGGTGGACGCTTGGCTGACATCCCCTGAATTCGGAAAACTCCAGCAGTTTGAATTCTACCATTACCACGAAAGTTTCATACCACGAACATACCAAAAATTCGTGCCCACACCACCATTGTCCATCTCACGGTTTTCCTCCTCTCTCCACACCGCCACCTTCGCCCGGTGCAATCTACCAGACGATCTGGTACAAATGCTTCGACTCCCACTGCTAAAAAAACTTTCGCTTGTGGTGGTTTATCTATCGGAGGCCTCACTGCACAGCATCATCCACTCGAGTTGCCCTGCCCTGGAGCGCTTGCTGATTGTTTTGGGAATAGAAACCGGTATCAGTTGTCTCCAAATAAAGTCGCCTCACCTTAAAAGCATTGGAATTTGTTTTAAAGGACAGGAGCTCATCATCGAAGATGCCCCTTCACTTGAAAGGTTGCTCCTTCATAATTGTTATACACCTTCAGAAAAAAATTGTCGTCTCTGCGCCCAAACTGGATACCTTGGGTGTAATTCATGACCCGTTTAATAATCACAAGGAGTTGGTGTTTGGCTCCTCACTTTTTAGGTACCGTATATTATCATCTACACATTTGTAATCATATGCTGGATTTTTCATTTGTGCGCATAAGTTTTATATCATCTTGGAGTACACTTTGGGTACTAATATTATGTTATATTCTCAATGAAGAGTTCGTCCATTGATAGCCTATCAATGCTGCTGGATTCTGTCAAGATCATATATATCAGAATGTATAGTTTTGATCTGGACATAATTATTGGCTTGCTGCGATGCTTTCGATCTCTGGAGAATTTATACATAGAGGTGATGATTTCATGCACATTGAAAGCCCGTATATATTGTACTAGAATTAACTGTTCAGTTGTCGTTCTTTCAACATACTCTTTTTCCAGACCTTAACTGTTTTCAATCTTCATGTCTACTTAGGGAGAACCACATGGAGAAAAACATATAACCAATCGTTGGCGTAATAAGCACAAGGATTTTCTCAGTTCTCATGACATTTGTTTGAGGACGATAACGATGGGACGATATGCATCCAACCAGGCAAACAGAAGTTTTGTCACATTCTTCCTGTTGAACACGAGGTTACCATTGTCCATGAGGCTTAATTTTTACAGCAAGAGATTTCTCACAGACGAACATGTTGAACAGCAAAAAAAGAAGTTTCAGGTGGACAAATGGGCTTCTAAACGTGCTCGGCTTATATTTACAATAAGTTGTAGACATCCTGAAATAAATTTTTTTGCACAGGATGTTGATTTTATGGATCAGACCGATCCATTTGTTTGTGACTGCAAAAAAGAGTGGTTGGGTTAGATGTTACTATCATGTTCAATCTGGGTTTTGTCTAAAAATTTGATGAACAATTAATCCTTGGGCTTTTTGTACCATTTGTATGCTTGACTTGCAAGTTGTTGCCCTCGTACTCCCCTCCACCTGCCACTACACTACTACATCTTCCATGCCTGCTGTTCATTCCCGTCCGAGGCCTTGCAGTCGTTCTCCGCCTTGGTTAGCTCGCTGTGCCCGCCGCCGCCTGGCGTTGTCAACATGGTCAACAACCAAGAGGAATCAGGAGATGACTGTACGTGGAGAGGCTGACAGTAGGGACCCACCAGGGTCATTGCATTTCGCAAGCAGGTGCCTCGTTATTACAAGCCAGAAAAATATTTCCTCCTAATTGTTTGACAACTAGGTTCCACGCCATTGTAAATGTAGTCAATAAATGATAAAATTACACAACGAGCGAATAACACCAGGGACCCAGCAGCTCGGCCAGTTGTTTTTCAGTTTCAGAGACGGAGCTCAACTGCGCGTTGTGCGGGGGCTGTGGCCCGTCTAGCCCACGCTTACGCTTTTATTAAGCACATGACGAGCCCAGTTGATATATTTTTTCTTTCTGAAATTGGCTAGCCCAGTTCTTTTTTTGGAGAATACCAAAACCGAGGCCTACTTGCTTTTCTCAGCCCTGCTGGGCTGCAAATCTTTCAAGACGAGGAGGGATGTAAGTAGTAAGAAATGGGATTCCCCAGAAAACGGGCTATAAGTTGTAAGAAATGGGCTGTAAATTTTTAAACCAAAGCCAACCGGCAATTGCATTAAAATATCATTTTTTTCCAGGATTTCTCTACTCTCTACTCTTATAAAAACCAAAGCCAACTGGCAATTACATTAAAATATCATGTTTTCTCCCACAAGATAAACTACTCATACAAGTGCATCTTCATGTTCCGTGCAACGAACGAGCATCTTGCTAGTTAAGATTCTAAATTTCATTCATTTTTTTGCGGAAAATTGTTTTTTGAATTTTATTTTGATATAATTTTTTGAAAACTATTTTTAACGTGACTCGAAATTTCGTGATTAAAAGAGTTCGGACCCCATCGAAATATGCAAAATTTTGTTGAATTTTTTAGCAGTGCCCAGAATATATGATCCATAATGCTAATAAAAAGAATATGGGCTTCAAATATCCTTAAGAATTAGGAAATGGGCTGTAAATTATTGAAAATAATGGCTAATGGGTTGTATGCTGTTTTCCACAGATTTGGAGGCTGGCTTCTCGGCCTACTAGGTTGACGATGACGCTGTCCTAAATTATTTTTGTACGCATATGCAAGGCTTTGTCAACTTAGTCAACACATAGCAGTGACTGTTGGATGTCCATCCAACGGCCGCCGTGCTTCTTCAATCTCTGATCTTCCTGCTCCAGCCGCCCAAACCAGCGCTGGCAGGACTGCCTGCTCCCTCCTCCCGTGGTTGGCTGTGCTGTCGCCAGGCCATTCCTCTAACCACCCACACATCCTGTTATTTTCCGGCGACGTCGGCCTCACCCGCAGGTCGCAGCCGACCAGTCAGTGCTCATTCTCCCCTCAGCATGGGCATCCACTATGGTGGCTTCGCCGGCTCCGGGTGGTTCTCTTACTGGGCCTCACCCTCGTCCACCGCGTTTGTGCTCTCGGCGCGGTGAGGTCAACATGGTCAACAAACAACAGCCATCGGAAGAGGCTGACAATAGGGGCCCACACAGGAAAATGCCTCCTTATTATGTGCAAAATAATGATTCCTCCACCTGATAGCTGGGACCCACCGGAAGGGTCTCTATATTTTGCGAAAAAACATTCGCCCCGCTGTCAGCTCGGACCCACCGGAAATGCCTCCTTATTACGCACAAAAAAATGAATACTCCCCCTGCTAGCTGGGACTCACCTTGGTGGGAGGCTGACTTGTGGGCCTACTAAGTTTACGGGGACGGAGGGCTTTGTCAACTTAATCAATATGAACGACTCTAGCTCCAGTGACCGTATGATGTCCATCCAACGGCCGTAGTGCTTCTTCAACCTCTGGTGTTCGTGCTCCAGCCGCCCAAAGCAGTGTCGGTCGTGCCGCATGCTCCTGCCTCCCGTGGCCGGCTGTGATGCCGCGGAGGCCTCACCGCCCCCTACTACTCCCACCGCTGGCCAGGCCATCCCTCTACTCACCCACACCCCTTGTTATTCTGTGGTGACGGCAGCCTCACCCTCGTACTCCTCTTCGCGTGGGCATCCACTGTTGCGTCTTCGCCGGCTCCGTGTCGTCCCCTTCCTAGGCCTCGCCATCGTCCACCGCCGTGGTGTTCTCGGTGCGGCATGGTCAATATGATCAACGACCGACTTCCATCGGAAGAGTACTGTGCGTGGAGAGGCTGACAGCTGGGTCCATGGCGGCCGCAAGGAAGTGCCTCCTTATTACGCGCAAAATAATTATTCCTCCGCCTGACAGCAGGGACCCACCGGACGGGCCACCAGTATTTCGCAAAAACAACGTTTCCCTCCTGACTGCTGGGACCCACCAGCTACATCTTCGCACACAAGGAAGTGCGTCCGGGCAAAAAAAACCAAAATGATTCGCCCCCCTGACTGCCAGAACCCACCAGCTACATCTTCGCAGGCAAGGAAGTGCCTGACAGTTGGGACCCACCTGGTCGAAGCGTACATAGCATTGTCATTCTGGTCGTGAACGTGTATGTACATATACACTGGTGGATGTAGAGGCGCGCACGTGTCGTAGTGGAGGCGCACACGTAGCATGTACATGTACGTACAGTGGCCAGGGTGCAAGATAGAAAATACGGCCACGTATGTGTACATACGGGCGGGGTCTCGAATGCCTACTCGCGCATATGTACGGCGAGGGCTCGTGTACATGGCTGGGTCCAAACAGAGAAACAGTGTCGTCATCGTGTTCATGGGGGGCAACAGAATGCGTCATGTTCATGGGGAGGCAACGGAATGCGTCGTGTTCATCAGGAGGCAACGGAACGCGTGGGAGCCAACCGGCTGGGTCGAAACGGAATGCGTGTTCGTGTTCATCGGGAGGGCTTGGATGGAACAGGCGATGGAAAGAAGGCCTGGCATACCGCACAACGGAGGAAATAGACCTCCTACGTTCGGAACGGGGTCCTATTGATCGGGAGGGGTGTGGCGTACCGCAAAACGAAGGAAACAGACCACCTACGGTCGAAACGGGGGTCCTGTTGATCGGGATTCGGGAGGGGTGTGGCGTACCGCAAAACGGACGAAACGGACCTCCTATGG